>NC_138905.1:124311994-124819494 GCF_965231255.1 Vanellus vanellus | reverse complement strand
ATGGCTCTTCTGATTGTGGTGCTTTCAGTACCTATGGCTCAAGCATAGGAACTAGTTGCGTGGTGGATTGTGCTTTAAAAATTCAGTCTTTCAGATAGTTGTAAGTCTGTCACATTACATTATGAATAGTTTTGACTCTTCAGAGGTATAAGTCTTAGTTCATCTTATATTCCAGTTGATTAGCAGGTATGTTACTGTCATTTTTTGTCTTTAGTCAGTAAGCTTGAATCATTTTAGGTCAGTTGCATAGTGGATTAAGGCAAAAAGTGAGGCCAGACGCTAGGAAACCTGGCAATGACTGCAGTGTGATTGTGCAAATTGCATGCTGTTTTCCCTGGTGTCTTCATTGCTAGGAATACAGGATGGCAGAGAGTGTGGAAGTCTAGGTTGTAGAAGTTTCAGGTAATTCTTCTTAGCAGTGACTTCTGGCAAAGATGTCACACTGTAAGCTGCAGTGGTATAGATACAGTGATATAGTAGTATAGAAATGCAGCAAATTTAGCCAGCTGTGCAATAGCCAAGTGGCATGTGGCAGAGGAGGATGGTGGACTGAAGGCAATAATATCTTAAACTGCTGCAGCTAAATCTGCCAGAGTTCATCTCTGACGTGTAAGTCCCATCTTCTTGATAGGCATGTTGGCACTAGAATGATCAGGCTTGTTTTATATCCACCTAGTCAGCTTAAATGCATTCCCTTAACACTTCTGCTGGTTCCTAGGTCTGTCTTACTAAAAAGCAGTGTAGCAGAAACACCAGGCTTCAATCCTTGACGTTTCTATGTGCTTCTTAGCTATTTATTTCTTATCTCAGTGTTGTTAAATCACCAAAAATGGTAGGTAAACTCCTCCCTCTTTACAAAGAAAAAGAAATGGTGTGACACTGGTGTAGCTGTCAGAGAGCAGGAACCTCCAGCAGAAAGAGTGCTGGGATCTGATGGTTATATGCAGCAAGTACATTTTCAGTCTCTTTCAAATCCAACTCTTCCGTTAGATACAGGCTCTCACAATAAAAAGGATAATTTCATAGACTCCCTGGCATCAAGGTAAGATGTATTTTGCCACAGTAGTAATAATATTTTTTTTCAAAGACTTGATTATTCTGCAACCCTCTGAGACTTTCCTCCCCTCACACCACTTACAAAGCCCTATATTTAGACATCCTGCACAATAGCAGAGCTCTGCATATAGTGTTGCTCTTATTATTGCACTGTGCTGTGTCATCACTGAACAAATTTTATCGTCAGAGTGAAATCCTTGGATGTCTTAAAGTATTGTAGGAGTTTTTCATGGACAATGTGCAGCACTTAAAATATATGTGATGACAATGGTTAAGTATTTCAGTGCTGGCTTAATTTTCCATTAAAGCTGGCAGCAATACTTCCAATTTTGTCTTTACTTAAAAGGGTAAAGGTTGCTTTACGAAGCTTTGGAGTATATAGGTACTTCGGAGTGCCTGTGGAGTATGAATGTGCTGGCAGGCTAAGTAAGATGTGTTTGTTAGTTAGACAGGCAAATTTGAAACATTCAGTCACCTCTCCTCAGAAATAGCTTTATGTTGTTATATGCTGAAACTTTACATGGGAAAGCTAGTTAACTGTAAACCCTGTGTTTACTGTATGTAACTGTGTAGCATTAATGCACCATGTTATCAGTCTTAATATACATTAAACAAAGATAGTTTATTCCATCGAAAGTGAACTCCACTAAGCACAGTTTAGACAAAGCTTTTCAAAAGTAATTAATTATCCTTCAAAGGCAAGGTGAACTCATGCTTACGTGTGCTAACAGGGAGCCTGTCAATGGTCAGTGTCAGCTTTGCAAATTCACACTTGATGCTTACTGCTTTCAGCCTTCCCAGTGTAGACTATCTCAAAGTCCTTAGATTTTCTAGGTAGTTTTTGGAGAAAATTGCCTTCTTTCTCAAAATAATTTTATTTGAAATACAAATCACCATTTAGAGCTCTATAATTTCTGTATCCATGTCTTACAGTTATTGCAATTTGAGAAAAAGTTACTTAAGATACATTTAAAGTTCACAGAACTTTATTTTTCTGGTGTCAGAATGTTTGTTGGAATTTTTACCATCTCAATATATTTTACTCCAAAATATTTTATTTGGGTTTATGTAGCAGATGTGGTGCTTTTGAGCATTACCTTTTTTGATGTTAAAAAAAGTGATAAAAGCATGTTTATGTCTTTCTTTCACTGCACCCACATAAAGCAGTTAAATGCAAAAAAGTTGCGTCTGTCACTGTGATTCGGAGTTACTAGTTTCTAATGTAGTGGGATTTGATGACTAATACTGATCATAGTATAGTTGTCCGTAGGTATCTGTTAGATAAATTTCTAGAATCTGTGAGCTTATTTTGTTACGTTTCAAATATTAAGTCTTATATTGTAATGTTCATTTTCAAGTGAAGTTTCTACACCTACTACATTCATTAAAATGAAGAGTTTAGCAGCTTTTTTTTAATTGAGACCATGTATGTGTTCTTGCTAGTAGAACTATAAAAATAGTTTTGATGTCTGGTGTTAGGATGAGTGCACTGCAAATACACATAAAAGAAATTGTGATAGACTTGAAGTTCTTTCTTGAAGTTTAGCTGATCTGTGTCTTCCAGATTTGCTTAGCAGAAATTAGCATGCAGCTTTCTTGGAAGAGTGTATTCCTCTATGGAAGTGTATTCTACTCCTGGAAGTGTATTCCTCTATGTTGCATTTTGATTGTTTTAGTATGCTGTTATCAAGTTTTGCATAGGTGAGATCTGCAGTTTATGTTCAGTAGCAAGACGCTGAGCATTTTTACTACAAAAATCCTAAACCAGCTGTTAATACAAGTCTTTACTTTTGTGCTCATTGATAGCAGTAGTATTTCTAGTGATGCTTAATTTATAAAATAAAGGGAGGTACAAAGGTATTTGTCTTTTTTTTTTCCTACTTTACAAACTGTGCCTTCATCATAGCAAAACAAATGTAAAAAGATTTGTTGTGAATGACACAAGTGTCTGCAGGGGCTTTTCTAAGCAGATGTAAACTCTGGGGCAGGCAGGTGCAAGGCTGCTCCTCCTGTGCTTGGAGCTGGAGAGCCGATGTGGAGGTACCAGGATGTAGCTCTCGCACAGGCTCGTGGGCTGACAGCAGGCTTTTCAGCGAGTCACAGGCATGGCTGAGCACTGCTGAGTGCTGGCTATGAAGTTCCTAGCTGCATCTTCTCTAAAGAGAGGCAGAGCAAATCTGCCTGCCCAAGGACTGCTGACAGACTTCAACTTGAACTTGTGAATTTAGTACAGAAGGGCCGAGTTTTAAGAACAGCCAGAACCTATAAATCTTTGTCATGACCTGCATGTCAAGTTTACTTTTCGCTTGGCCAAGTACTGCCACTGTGCTTTCTTTAACTCACTCACCGGGATGATACCAAGTTCTGCTTTAAATTGTATGTAAAAGTTCCTAACTGCATTCAGAGACCCTAATTGTGAAATATTGACCCTTTAAAAAGTACTTCCTAATGTGGTGATCAGGTCTCTTGTCTTTTTCTACTGTGTTTCACTTGGGTTCATATAGTCATTATTTTTTCCCAGGCTCATGTAATCATAATTTTTCAAGGGAGGTAAGCTAATATTGCCCCATGTAGTTTGCAGACAGCTCAAAAAGTGTTAGGTATGCCTTTTACTTTCTTTCTATTGAGCAGAGATTGAGAGCTCCCTCTTCAGCCTGTCTGCACCTTAATTCAGCAAGGCAGAGAACTTCGAAGCTGGATAATAATAAAGAAGGATGAGCAATGGGAAAAGTGGAGGAGAGACTTGGTTTTTTTAGCAACTTGGAGGTCAAGAAATGCTTTGGTCTGTATATGACTGTTTTCACAAAGTTGAGATACAGGATCTCTCCTACTGAAACTGTGCTTGCTGGAAAGCGTCTGCATATGTCTTCTAATAATACCATGAGATTCTGAGAAATTTTGTGGTCCTGCCAACAAGGTAACAATTGCAACATTTTTAGGGTAAGCCTATAGTGTAAAGGCAGCCAGACAGACAATTTCCCATACATGAAAATTCTGTTGTGCCCATTATTACTGTTCCTGACCTGTGTTAGGGCTGGTTACCTGTTAGGGAAAAGGTCCTGTCTAGATGGTTTTTTTAATACTAATAGAAATAATAACTCTATATAATATGACCACTATAATAACTCTATATAATATGACCACTATATAATATATTAGTAGGGTTATTTTCTTCCCATCCTTGTATGTTTTGCATTTTATATGCATAAATTTGAGGACAAGGCTATCCAAGCCATGTACTAACTAGATGATAAGCCCTTGCTTTGTTTTAAAATGTGTAGAGTTTGAAGGTGTACGTGTATGCACATGATGTCTCAGGAGCAGAGCTCTGGGGAAGAAATGCTTGTTATAGATACTGTGTGCATGATTGACAAAAGGAAAAATGTCTAAAGGGGAGAATACTGAAAGACATTCTGCTGCAAACCCTGCTTATTTGCGAAATAAGTCAAACTTTAACACATAGTGGAATAGAATATGTTTATATACTAATATATCAGATACTAGGAACTTCAGTGCTGCATGTTAATTTTTATTTTAACACAGTGTTAGGTAATGCAAAAACAAAGAATTGCAAGTACTTCCCATAGTACTGATTACATTTGGGTACTATCTCTGTAAGTAGTATGTTAAAGTACAAAAGTGAATTTGTGACCAAAAATGTTGATCTTTAGAATTGCTGTAAAAATTGCAGAAAAGCTATCCACAATACACAATAGAAAACTGACAATAATTATTTGATTTTTTTTTTCCCTTAAAATACCAAACAAACAAAACACCAAACACTTCTGCTAGAATAAACTTCATGCACAGGGAGAGGGGAGTTGTCCTGTAGTGTTAGTTTTCATATATTGGAGCAACACTGATTTGGGCCTTAAGTGAATCAGTATTTGCCAGTTGTTACATACATACCCTTATTTCATTTGATATGTTCAGAAAGATACTCTGGCTTCATCTCTCATGTGGACAATTATATTCTGTAATCTTCTGGTATGTTCTTCTTGCTATCTGACAATACTTGATACAGTGTGTTGCCCTATTACCCTGATGGTATTCTCTAGGAAAAAAAAAAGATGTGTTGGCAGGTAGAAGCAGGTGTATTTAACTTTCTTTTTTCATAGCTGGAGCTCTAGATTAATAATTTTTATTTTCCTCCTCATTATTCTGCATTTGGCTCTGTTTACTATATGCTTACTTCAAAACCAGAGTGTTTATGTTATTTGTAAGTCACATTTAAATTCCTCAGAAGTCTAATTGTTAAATAATCTTTTTTCCAAATGCTTACAGGTTTAAAAAAAAGTCTTGTCTAAGAGAAGCCATTTTTTTACATCTTTTAGATCCTGCAGGTTTATTTGTGCTTAGAACACCAAAGACCTGAAATTATTAGCAATTTGTGATTAAGTAATGCACAAGATTTGATTTACAATGATACTATAATTGACCTACTACATATTAGTGAACTGCAATATAATCAAGTTCCTCATCTCACAGGAGGGTTTGTATCAGGAAGCAACATGGTAATACTAAGCACCAAAAACTGACATCCTTGTTAATGTTGCCAGGATTTAGCTTGTTGCTTAAGAGCAAAGGAGCATCAGAGATACGGAAGCTTGGTGTTTTTTAAGGTAAAAGTTAGAAAAAATAGAAAAGGGGTTGAGAAATCATGCATTACAATAAAGTAAAAATGGAAGTAGTCAGGCAAAAATAAATGCTGGGGGTTGTAATTTCGCTTTATGTAAATAAGTGTCGTCTTAATAAAAGCTGCTCAAGTGAAGCCATTAGGTGAAAGGAGAAGCTTTGTATGATTAAATGCAAAACACATGCCAAATAGAAAACTCCATTTGATTCTTTTTTTGTTTTATGTGAATACGTTGTCTGGTCTGTAGAACAGACTTGGTAAATGTTTTGGTTTGCCAAAGACTAACGTGAGCGCTTAAGTAGGGCAAGATCATTGCAGAGGCTGAAAAGTTTCTTTATATCCATCTTCCTCCGTGAGAATGTTGAGGAAATATTTAACAGAGACCTATTCTATTCATGCGGTGAAATGAGGTTGTTTAAGGAGGCTGAGAAGGGGTCAAAGAGAAGGTGCTGGCAGAGCAATTGATACTTCTACAAGGAGCTTCCCTTGAAGGGCTAGACAATGTTTACTGAAAAGCTACGAGGAATTTAGAAATGCAGTACCTGAGCTATTGACTGAAATATGCAAATCTCATTAAAATGCTGTTCTGGAGAACAGTAGGGTAACAAATATGCTCATCTTGTTAAACTGCTGTGGGAGTTTACAGATGAAAGAAAATTGAGGAGGTGATTCTGGGAAGTGTAAGTGTGATTTGGTTAGTCTTCCCTACCAATAAAAGTGATTGCAACAGTAAATTTTAAGGTGGTTATAAAACAACTAAATTATTATGTTTAGTAAACTGTCTACATAATAAACTTACATAATAAACTAAATTTCTTTAAGCCTCTGAGCAAAATAACAGATAAAAGAGTGTACTATTGAATTAATTATCCTTCCTTGGATTCCTAGAGAAAATCTCCTATTGAGGTCATTAAAAAAAAAAAAGTAATTTTGAGCATAAGTGAAAACCATGTGATTAAAAGAAGAAAATACGCTAGGAATAACTCCTCCACGTTTGTTATTAGAAAAGCTGATTGTTAATACGTGGGGAAAAAAGTGTGCTGCTTTGTCTAGGTGTGTATCAGGTCTCCTTACAAAGACTGTTATCAAAAGCCACGTAAGAAATGTAAGTATCTTTTTCTCTGTGAGCAGTCCTGAGAGGAGAATTATTGAAATGTTATCACTAGAATTGAGATTTAACATTCAAACTCTTTATTTCTTCTAAAGTGAAACCAGCTGATTTCTAGCTTTGTGTTTCAGCTGGTGCATGTAATTAACATCCTGGAGGAGTGATATTAAAAAAACAGTATCCATCACAGTTAAGAGGGTCCATCACTTGACCTCATGTTGGTTTTAGAAAGGGCAAGTCCTTCCTTTAAGCAGTGTAGAGAAGTTCCTGAGTTGACTTGTTTTGTTTCTCATAAAAGAAATAAGAAATAGCTTAGTTGTTTTTTATCATTATTTATTAAAGCCTCTTCACAGCTTTGAAAGAACAGGCAAAGCTCCAAATAAAACTTTTGTTTGATAATGACATAGAGAATTTTGCGCAAAAGGTCCTCAAACAATTCTAAAGAGCCAAGCTGGATAACTGGGCAACTCTGTGTCAGCTGAAAGTTGCGGTTGTCATTTTTATGGTGATATATGAAGAAGACTAATTTGCAAACTCTAAGGCATTTCTGAACTTGAAAGCTTTACCAATTTGGCTGAATTGGGGAAGGCAAATGAGAGATGTAGGTTTGATGGTAATGCGTATTTAAAAGGGGCTAACATGCCTTTTTATAGTTTTTATAGTTACTTGGTGTGCAAAGAGGAAGAGTAAAGAGCAACCAATGAGAAAAGAAAGTGATGGGAGACCAGGAGAGATCAGCTGCCTCTCAAGGGACCTTGTAAAATGATAAAAGTACAGGCAGCAAAGAGAAGATGGTCTGGCCTAAACAGTCTAATGGCCAGCATGTACACAAGCATAGGAAATAAGCTTCATGAGGAGTGGGAAAAGCAATGCAGAGGCTACGTGGACAGACATCTCCTTGCTTAGGGGGCTCTGTGTTGAAGGCTGGGGCAGAAGCAAACTTGGGCTGATCTTTCTGAAGGTGCTGCCCCCTGGCAATTAAGCCTGCTTTGTGAAGTCAATTAGTGAATCATTGGTTTGGGAGCTCTGCAATCCAGAGGCAAAGAGCCTAAATCTCTGTGAGGGGAGGTACTTTGCGGAGAAAGAAGCTGAATTAAGTTTGTGTTTTGTTCTTAAAAACAAAACAAACAAAAGCAATTCTTGTTTTATTGGGAGGTTTCTTTGTCTGTAAGCAAAGGACTTTTTTGGCTCGAAGGCAACATTGTTCAGTTACGATAAAGGCACATTACTTCTGCAAGTCAACTTCACCATAGCAAAAGTTTTAAGAATAAAATTTGAAATATTGCGATTTCAAAAGCTAACCCCCTCTTAGAATAAGACATTCTGTTTTGTTTTAAAAGGCAAATAAAGAAATCTGCAGATGGGAAGCAGAATGATTTGGGAGTAAAATATCATAGGAAAGATTGATAGTTTAAGGGGAAGGCAAGCGTATGAAGAAGTTTGGTACCACTTGTTACAATGCTTTTCTTGCATAAGTCATTAATGTGATTCTGTTTTTCTTATAGCCTAAGAACAAGACGATAAGCAAATGAAATATAAAAAAAAGTTGTAAAAGTCATTAAGAAAAGAAAAAAAGGAACATTACTTTGTACATAACATATAGTTAACCTATGAAATCACTGCCAACCTAATACTATTAAAGTCATAACCAGAACAGAATTCAAAAATTATTAGAAATACATTTCCATAATGAGAAAATCCACAATTCTATTGTAGGATTTTTTGTAGTTTTAAAAAGAAACATCTCTGGGAGTATTGCCAGCTCGTACCTGCTGTGAAAGACTGGGGTAGAGAATTGCATGATAAACAGGTTGTATAATTAACTGGCATTACTTGCATTTAAGCATAATGTAAGCTTGACTTGACTTCTTTATATTCCTTTTTGAGAGCGCATCTCTCTCCCAGCTACAGAAGGAGCTTGGGGAGGTGCGCCTCAGAGAGGCCAAGTTAGGCGATGTGAGTAAGCGCCTCCTTCCCAGGGTGATGGGTCTTGACGGCCATTTTTCTGTGTTTGTGTAATAACTTGGAGTATGAAAGCAATTAATTGTATCCATTAATTGTTAAGAAAGGCTAGGTATTTCTGTTTTGAATCAGGACTGGGTCAAGTAGGTACTGTGTATCACAGTGCTTCAACTGATTCCTTCTGCAAGCACATTTTTTAAATGTTTTAAAATGTTTCATTCATTCTTCTTTGTAGATTAATTCTGGTAGAGTATCACATAAATCCACAGTTCCTCATATTCTTGTTAAATGTGGGGAGAGAGGGTATTAATTTTGTTCTTCAGAATAGCTATGATCTCGAGCGGTAAAACCTTGTTAATTCTCATGCAGCTAATCCTCAAATAATAACTCACTTAAATAGACTGACTTCACAACAACAATAACTACTTAAGTGCAAATGATTGTAACTTAGTCTGGTTTGTCCTGCAAAGTGTACTTAAAATCCAAATGTGTGTAGATAACTAGAAATTAGTTTCATTATCATCAAAACTTTTCATTATTATCAAAGGTCGCAATCTCCCAATTAAAATCAAAAAGGGAAAATATTTTTTAAAGTACGGAATCTAAGAGTTCAAGAAAACTCAGAAATTATGTTTGGAAGAGGAAAACTATAGCCAAGAATGAAAAAGAAGAAACAAAAACCACTCATGCTTGATGACTACACAGAGCTATTAGAATAGTCAATAGAGGCAAGAGAGTTCAGTAAATATTTTTGTTACACGCTTGGGAAAAAGGCAGATACTATGTTCACATCGCAGGATGTACAATAACACAATCTCTGTTTTCACAATAATCAAGGAGAAGGTTAAACAGTGGTTATACTTAAATTTGGTATTTTTAAGTCAGAGGCCTGGATGACATACATCCATGAGCTCCGAAAGAGTAGGCCAGAGAATTGTTGTTTGTTATTCATACAGAGGGGTTTCTTTATAGTTCTTGGAAAACAGGAAGAGTTCCAGAGAACTTGAAAACCACTATGGAACTGCTTTCTGAGAAGTAAACGTAATCCCTCAGTCTGACATTAGGGTTGAGCAAAATAACAAAATTATTGAGGTGATTAATTTCATAAATGCAAAGGATAGTAATTAATGGCAATGATTCCTGGTTTTTTGAAACGAAGTTTTATTATGTTAATTTTAATATTCTTGATGTAGTTCAGAGTTTGTATAACCAACAATAGCTTTAAACTTGCACGGTATCTTTTTTTATTCAACTAGGATGGCACAATGTCAATACAGTGCCTATAAAGTGTATAGCAACTACCTGATAAGTTTCACGTAATTGTAAATGTTTTAGTGATTTTGCCTTGGGATCAAATTTCAGTCTTGTTTTATTTAGTTTTTTATAGTGAGGGAGGGCTCTGGCAGGGGAGTCTCTAAGGCTAGAGCAGCCGGAGTCCATCTTCCCATGGGGCAGGGACATCCCAGCTGTATAACAAGCTACGGGGTTCTCCATGCAGTGAAGATAGTAAACTCGAGGGAAGAATTGTGGTAGACGGATGAAGGCATCATCTCAGGCTAAGTCATCAGTCTCCATTTGTCAAGAAAGCCCTAGATAATACTAAATTATTGTGTTAATATTTGCTAGAAGACAGACTGGAGAGCGAGTGCTGGAGAGTGACGGTTGTTACACAAACTGTGTCACACCTCTGCTTCTGGTTGAACTGTGTTTTTGTACAGCCAGAGGGGAAGTTGTTCTGTGAGACTGAAGGCTGTAAACTGTTTTTAGAAGGTGTAGGAATGTATCCTAGAAAGCAATAAGTGCGTTTGGTGGTATCAGCTTCAAGTGCTGGGTTTATGAGATATCTCTGTTCATCTTATCTTTTCCTCTGTACAGTCTGCTTTCTTGTGTATCAACTTTGCCTTTTCAGACCTGTAATTCTAAGAGTACAGGAGATTCTCCTTTCTCTCTTGTCCCCCTTCCCTGAAGACCCCACGTACCCTGGCTTTACTGAGCTTTCACTGTGGTGGTTATCTTGTTGTGACTACAGTAGCTTAAGTCAAGCTAGTTCTGAGCAATATCCTTTTTTTCTTCGAGTTCAATCTTTCTTATCTTTCTTGCCTCAGAAATTGCCTGAGAACTGTTTATCAATTCAAACTGAATTTTGTCATACTTCTCTTTGATTTTTAAAACTATGCATTTGCTTGTCTTGGTTTTATTTTTCAGTTCGGTAATGCAAAGATTATAGCTACTTCTAACACCTGCTATTTAGATTATAGTTTCACTTTGTATCACTTTGTATAGATGCTCTGCATCTCAGATTCATGCAACTGTGACTGCTAAATGTCTTTGGGTGATGGTGATTTTATATTGCCATGTTTTTTTCTGTGGGGTTGAGGGTTGGAGGGGGAGCAGTAGGGGCTTTGCAAGAACTACATCAGACATTAAGCATTGGTCAGTGAGGTTTTTGCCAAGCTGGATGATGCCTAATCAAAGCTCCACATTGCTCTTTCACTTCCTTTGAAGTTGCAATCTATTCTGGCATTAGACTCACCTAGCACAAGGAATGAGCTGGGTTTGGTATTTTGAGAGGCGCGCTTTGGAGACACGTTAAATATGTCTCTGTCTGTATTGCTCTGATCTGACAGAGGAGAGCAATGTATGAGTTAGAAAGCTGGCAGAAGTTCTGAACTGAATGACTGACTTTTTTGTCTTGAGCACCAGTTTCTCAGGATGCTCATCTTTGCTGCAGCCTGGGGTAGGTGAGATCTTTGCTCTTTTTCTTTAAAGTGTTTGTCATAACAGTCAGTCTGATGGGATCTCAAGCCCCAAGTCCATCTTACTTATGGTTTGTGATAACTTGATTTGAAGCAGTGCTGTCGTGCCAGCATCCAGCTCTACAATGTTTCTCAGTGTGAGTATCACAGTTCCTGTGTTTCAGAGGCAAACTCTGTTGCTAGGAATTTTATTGTCAGATGTGTTTTCTGCTGAAGACACTTGTTACCAGAACAAGTTTTTTGTAACGGGTGAGTTTTATGAAGATACGTGATTAAATTATGCGTTAGAAATATCCTATTTTGTGGGGTGTTGAGAGGTGGTAACAACAGCTAGTGAATCAAGTGAGGTTGGAAGAAGGATTTGAATAGTGTTTAGTTTGAAGAATTTTGAAGTAGTTGAGTCATTTTTAACAAACCAAAATTTAAGTGATTACTAAATCTTAATTTAGTAATAATAATTAAATAAATACTTCCCTGGTGATAGTCACTTGAAATTGAACTAGGCTCAGAAAGCAGGTTTTTCAGGTAATTTGTTATAGGAAAAGTTAACCACATACGGTGGGTTATCCACATCTGGAAATCTTCAGAGAAAGGCTGCAAATCCAACAAGTGAGGTTCTCACTCAGGTACATGTACGGGTGTTGACAAGGCAACTCGCTCAGGGCAGGTCCTTTCCTCTGTTGCTCAAACAAATGAATTATGCAGCAGTGGTTTCTTCTGGCTTCAAAATGTGTGAATCGGAGAGGGGTAGGTGGTTGTTCAATTTAGTGTTGTTAGTGTAGTTATAGTTGTTTTTTATGACTCATCATTTTTTTGGCTGAGGCATTGTCATTTTCTGACTTTGTGCTTTGCCACAGTGCTATGCACAGCATTACTGGACTACACTGTCTCAGCTGCTACGAATTGATCATCCTCCAGCCAGTGCCGACCTAATAAGGTTCTTCTCTATTTCTAGTTGAAACCTACTTTCTCCGTTATATTTTGCCAAATGAGTCATACGTCCTTTTATTTAAAATGACTGTATTTTTAACTAATAGTCGTAATGTTGCAGACTTGGCAGGCAATGTGGGAATTATTTTGAATTTTATCAAATTATACACTGAGAATCCTTGATTAAATATATGAGTTTTATTTGCATCTTGAATTATGATTTCTCCTTAAACCTCATTATTTTGCAGAAGAGATGACACTAATATATATTTATTTTGTCAAGTATTGACAGAGGCAGCTCTTCTTTCCTTTTAGGAATCTGGGTAAAAATGGCTTATCTAACAGTAGTATTCTATTGGATAAATGCCCACCTCCACGACCACCGCCTCCACCATACCCTCCCTTGCCAAAGGACAAGCTGAATCCACCTACACCTAGTATTTATGTAAGTAAATCTAATGGTAGAAGTACATTGCTGAGTGCCTTTTGTACTTGTTTGGATATCTGAATTACATAATATAATTATTTTACAGAAGCGCTATTCACAGCTGAATTCTAATTACAGTGCTCTCCCAACTAGCGTATAAGTGAGAAAAATGCTAACCTTAAAGAAAATTTTGAGACTTAGTTTGACTCTTAAAGTATTTGTAAATTAAGAATTTCAGTCAACAAGGAAAAACAGCTTTCAGAAACTTTTTGTTGATTTTTTTAATACTCAAAATATTGGCAGAATAAGCAAAACAGTTCATTAGATACAAGGTACAGTATTTCAAATATGTATGTACATTCTTTGCGAGTGACAGTTACGTATAAATTAGCAAGTAATTCACCTAAACTCTCCTAACAATCTGTTTCAAAATAGAGTAAAGAAAAAGATAATAAAAGTTGAGGTGATGTTAAGAACAAAACATCATTAGGAAAAGACAGGCTTTAGTTGCATAGTATTTTCTTATGCAACCATTAAATCTTCTGTTCTGAAAATAAAGTTTCATAATAGCTTTAGAAGAGTTTGAGCTAACTTCCTTAGTAATAGAAGAATGAATTATAGGATGTCCACTTCCTCAATAACAGAAGAATAAATTCTAGTATGTCTGTAGAGCTTGTGTGAAAACATTGTTAGCTTTGCTCAGCCCAACTTGGTGACCAGAAGCAGTTAGCACTTTGGTGATACTACACAAGCGGTCTGCCCAAGAGCTAGATTAAGTTGGAAGCACTGGAGCTTCCAACTGTTACCCAAGTGTTGCATCTGGATTAATCTACATTGTTAAAAGTCCATCACAGCTTTGTTGAGTCCGTTACAAGGCTGGTAAGTCACCATGTCGCGGCACGCTGTGTAGATGTGCCGGTGTGGGTCCCCATATTTGGGAACTCTGTATTGTGTTTTGTTTATTGAAAGAGATGTCTTCAGCATTTTAAGACTCACAACAATTTAAAAAAAAAAAAAAAAGAGAGGGAAAAAAGAAAGAAAAAATGACAGGGGAGGCTGTAGCATAAAATTGAGGTCACAGCTGCACAAAAGCATAAGAAAATCCAATCAACCTTTCTGGTTAACATGAGATACACTGTGAGCGTAGTCTTTTTAATTATACAGTTTCTTGTATACATTATCTGTAGAATTAGCTTTTTGACTTCTGTAAAGAAAGTTAGTATATTATCTTGCTCTTCAGAGAATTCTGTAGATTTAGAGAATGTACAAGGCTACTGTCAGATAAAGAAATAAACTGCAGGGAACCTGAGTTGCAAAAGCCAAGCAACCTGGGAATAATTCATGCCAAGAAATAAATTGCAGTAACAAATTAATTTCAGGAATGAACCTAGCTTTTAACATAGAAAAGGTTTTGTGATGTTGCTGTTCATTCCCTACAGTGTAGGGAAACGGAGAAATTCCTGTCTTCTTTCTGATGTTCCTCCTTATTTTTATTATTCTTCCATATTTTACGAATAAGGAGTCTAAGTTCATCTGACATTTAATATTTCATTATAATTTTACAGTTGGAAAATAAACGAGATGCTTTCTTTCCACCTTTACATCAATTTTGTACAAATCCAAACAACCCTGTTACTGTAATACGTGGCCTTGCTGGAGCTCTTAAATTAGGTGGGTATACTTTCTATAGTTTTTTTTACTTTGGAAAAAAGATGTATGTGTTTAAAAAAGAAGTCTCTCAGTTCTTAAAACGAGGTATTTTATTTCTGTAATACTGTATTACTTGTGTATTCCAAGTAATTAGGGTAATGTTTCATTTCTCAGTTTGCTACTGTTTCTAATCTTGACCATCTCCAAAAAAATCCCCCAAAACCCAGCAGATTTTGTTGACCACAGAGAGG
The DNA here is from genome assembly GCF_965231255.1 of Vanellus vanellus. Lineage (NCBI taxonomy): Eukaryota > Metazoa > Chordata > Aves > Charadriiformes > Charadriidae > Vanellus > Vanellus vanellus. The sequence continues at coordinate 124,804,718 of NC_138905.1, read as the reverse complement.
GGCGGAGCTGTGGATATGGAAGCTTACAGATAGACTTTTTTCCTATGAAAACTATGGCTACATGTCCTTGTGCTTAGATTTAATGATCTGTAATTTGACTGTGTACAATATTTTGAACTCTGTAGATAGAAAAATTATCGTTGGTAGGAAATGCGTTCTATGATGGAAGTGCATTCATAAAACTATAGTCTGAAAAATACTTTATTGATAATAAATTTAAACATTGGTTGCAGATTTGTTTACATAAGTCATGTAAAATGTTTCTTGGAATATAGTCCATACAGTAGCTGCCAAATTTTTTCTACGCTTCTGCGTGCAGAAAAGCTTTTTGAGTGTTAATCACGAGTGTTAATTTTTAACCTACAAGTGGGCTGTGTTATGAAGGCTAAAGGGGAAAATATGCTCTAGTTTAAACCTATAGATAACTTTAAGTATTCATGTCTTCTTTTCTTGAAACTTTTAATTAAATTTTAACTGTCATTTATGAATTTTATTCCTATTCATTAGATCTGGGACTCTTCTCTACTAAGACATTGGTAGAAGCAAATAACGAACACATAGTAGAAGTGAGGACACAACTACTGCAGCCAGCAGATGAAAACTGGGACCCCACTGGAACAAAGAAAATCTGGCGTTGTGAAAGCAGTAGATCTCATACAACAATTGCTAAGTATGCACAGTACCAAGCCTCCTCATTCCAGGAATCTTTAAGGGTAAGTCCGTTATTATTTAAGATGTAATTTCCAAACTGTATACTAATTCTGGAATCGATTAGTAATGGCTATTGAAAACAAATGGAAGCTGTTAAGGAAAAGGAGACATTTCCATTAACGTGAAGGTAATTTTAGGTAAATTTACAAAACGCTTAATGTAAAACTTAATTTTCTTAATGTAAAACTGGCTATTACATACTTTAAAAGCTTGTTAGCTCAAGCTTTCATATAATAATGTCAAAATTCATATTAAAATATTTAGAACTTAAGATGCTTTTTTTTAATTTGCGTTGCTTCTAATTTCACATACTCTTTGAAATCAGATTTCTTTGTTCTTTATAGTATACTGAATTAATTTGGTTGTGGCTTATTAGAAGTTCACACTTGTACTTGTCTTTCAGCACAACAGTTTAAAATATTAAAATAACTTTTTTTTTTCCAGGAAAGTGGCTGATGCTTTCCATATTTGTTATTGTTGGGTTCAAAACATAACAGTTTCTATTTAGTTTAGTTGTTGTTAGATATATGTGACAGAGTGAAGCTTTTGAAATGTTATTTTATTGGTATTTTTATTATTGCTTCGCTGAAGTACTGAGCACATCCTTGGAATTAGCTATGGGCACTCCTCGGAGGTTTATGTTATCTACTGTTATAAAAAGATTAGGCTAAGGAGGAACTAAGACAAAAAATATATTCTTGACCAGTTGTTAATTAGGAAATAGGGAAAACACGAATGTGGGGAATTGACTATTGCAGTTTTCACTGCCATTACACAGAAACAGCAATGGTTTCAGTAAGAAAGGAAAGAGAAATTATAAATTAAAACTTTGTGCATTAGGAGAAAGGATTAGAAAAGAAGAAATGAATTAGTAGTTGAAGAATAGAGAAGGGAAAGTAGTCACAATATTTTGAACAAGAGTGATACAGAATAAGGAAAAGAAACAGGAATATCATTGGGAAGTGGAGAGCACTGAAGTCATCAAGAGCTTGGGATATAAAAGGGATTTTTCTTCCTCTGCAGTAGTAACAAATTTAAGTAGGATATCAGCTGAAGTTTTCTGATGCCCCTTGAACAATACAATGCACCAGCATTTTATTCTTGTACATCATTCCAGAGGGGCTGGAGAACATTATATATATAATGTTCCAGTGAAGTACGTGTTCAATAATGTATGTAACTGATCACATACCAGCTTGTCAGCAGGAAAGCCTGAACTTTAGTTTTGCACCAAGAAGTGAACTGTGGGATTTTCTGGTCATTTTTTTTTTCTGTTACAAATTGGTAGTAAAAATATAATATATATAATAGTTTTCAGAATGATGATTTTCATTTTCCCCTTGGAAATCAAAAAGACATTGTTTTAAAGTGTACGTGTCCTTTACCTAACACTGCTTTGACCTGTCCTTAGGTGACTTTTCGCAGTGTTTAAGTGAAAGCTTTGTTGTTTCTTTCTACAGACACAATCCTCTTGGCTTGCCTTATGTGAGCTTTTTTTTTTTATTCCTCTAAGAACTATTACATTGCTTTTCTAACATGTCTTGCAGTATTTGATAAATCCGTCATCACTAGGTTCCTTTTTGTTTCTCTTTGTCCTTCATTCAAAGGATGAATAAGACTTTCTCAGGTACATAGGGCACTTTGAAATTTAACAACAATCCCATTCAAAGCTAGCGATCTTTGGATAGCCTCCAGGCAGTTCTTTCCTTGGTTTTGTCTTATTCTTTTTCCTTCTGTGTCCATATACTTGCCAAAAAAGAAGTCTTTACAGTAGGGTTTTGAGCCCACTCTCCTAAAAAGATCAAACTACATCATTTAATATTGGTTAGATTTTTTTCCACTAGTCATGGTCCTAGCTACTGCAGTGCTAAAATAACATATAGCTATGAAAAAATCAGAAGATTTTATATAATAGATTTTATAAAATTAATTTTATAAATATTAGTCATTCTAGTCATCAGGAGACCTGCTTGACTTTGAAGGTAAATGTTCTAGTCTGAAAAAGTTAATATTCCTTAAGACTGCATTCCAGTTCACCTGCATAATGAAGTAAACCAATGTACTCATTTGCAATTATACTGTAGGCTATCAGAAGTGTTTATAGTGTAGACATTTTCTGTTGTCCTGGCCTGAGCTTCACTGAATTTGTAGTCAGGAAGAGTTTTTTGCAATGGCTTTTGACTAATAACTGTTGTGGGTTTTTTTAAACTTTCTTAACAGTAACTTTCACATAAAATCTTACAGATATTGTAAAGATTGTAGCAGCATCTTGTAACAAATGTACTTATGTCTGTGAACATGTTGCCGTTTTATATCTATAGATTTCGTATATATATATTCTTACTTTTTATGTTTATATTCATAGAGATTATATATATAAACATTTCCACAATTGCATTTTATAGGAGGAAAATGAGAAGAAGAGTCACCACAAGGACCACTCAGATAATGAATCCACATCTTCTGAAAAGTAAGTGTGGTATAACTGTGGTAATGCTGTAGTTGGTTTTATGTGTTTTTTTTACATCATTCCCTTTTTCACATTCACCTATTATATTTTTTTATATTTGCAGCTCTGGGAGGAGGAGAAGAGGACCTTTTAAAACAATCAAGTTTGGGACCAACATTGACCTGTCAGATGACAAAAAGTAAGTTCCTCCTGCTCACAGTGTTACAGTATGATACTCTTCCTGGAAAACCAATGCATTTTTCTCAGACGTCAGTCAGTCTGTTGGTAAACCCAATTCCAGTTACACAACACATTTCCACAATTAAATTGTTACCTTTGGTCTTTTAACTGTTGTTAAGAGTCCTTCTCACCCTAAAATCTCTTTCAAGCTTTTCTTCCAGGATCTTTATTTTTCCAGAAACAAACTTAAACATCCATCAGAAAGTGTTCTTTGCAGTCCTCCTTCTAATACGTTCCCTTTTTTTCATTCTGAGGCTTTAAATTGTTTGCTTACAACTTTAATTACTTCTCACAATACCATGTTTTCAGTCTTTGTACAGAAATTGTAACATTAAAGTTTTTTGCTTTTATGTTTCTCTTGATTTTTGCTATTTGCTTTTTGTTTCCTGTTGTTCTTGCTGTCATCCTTTGTTTCCACTTTTTCATAGCTGTTGCTTCTCTATCCGGGAACAGGGTTCAAAATATGTAGTAAAGACCAGACCAGTGCTTACCTCTGGATAAGCCATGATACCTCTGCCAGAACCTCAGAAAAAAGGAATAAATTGTGAATTGTTTATAGGCTATATATCCATATATAACATCAGAAAGTATTAGAAATACTGTGAAAGCATATTTTTTGTGTGTCCAGTAATATTTTTTTATTTGGTTCCATCTGTAATTAGTATATATTTCCATAAAAGATCTGGCATGTCTAGGCTGTTAGTCCCACCAGCTGCAGTACAGAAGTTCTGATCTACTCCAATCAGAGCAGAAGAAAAAGTTATGGTATTTGAAACTAGGGAATAAGGCCTACTTAAGATGTTGAGGTCTTTTGTGGTAAGTCACTGAAAGATCAATGTGCGTACATACATATGTGATTAGAGATGGTTATAAAATTTTAAATATCGATGCTGGTTTTTTCTAAAGAAAATTCCATCTGTAGATACAAAATTGTTGCTAATAAACTAGCATCCAGAGCAAACCATTGGGAGAGAGACTTTAAATTAATCTAAGGATAACTAACCTGAGGTTCATAGAGAATTGGATTTTGATACTTTAAATAGTTCTTGTAGGGTCCCAGGTAGATGCCTGATCTTCTCATCTGCAGTCTCAGCTTTTGTTACAAAACTATCTTTCCCGTCAACTAGCCTGTCAGATTTGTGATTATATTTGGAAATATTTTGAAAATTAAAAGAGTAACACAGATACCTGGCTGACGTTACAGAGCTCCACGCTTAAGTTCTGGAATTTTTGTCTTCGAAGATCTGTGTTTTTCTTAATGCAAGTATTCAGTTCCATAGCATACGCTTATAGTTAACTTCATTCTTGGTCACAGCAATTGTATGTACAGGCTAGGGCATGTTTAGACATTCTTCCTGACATATGTTGTAGCACCATATCGTTTGGCTCTTGAAAGTATGGTTAACAGTTACTTGACTGGCCTAGAGTGTGAGGAGAGCACAGCTCTGTTTTCACGTGGAAAGGATGTACACCAAGGTGTAAATTGCAAGCAGAATTTTCTGGCAGTATAGCAGCAGACTGGCTAACTGCAAGAGTGAATGGGGTCACCCTGGCTTTTAGCTCACCCTTAAATGAAATCGTCATGCAAATTTCTGTAACTGTCAAGTAAGGGTATTGCATTGTCTCAACTTCCCTCTGAAGAGATGCTAAGTTATATGGAAGTAGGTTGTCTGCTCTTTTATCTACTGTGCTAACAATTTTTTGAAAATGTTTATATTTCTCAAACTACTAGAAGCTAAGAGTTTTAGGGATTCACAGTTTGTCAATTTGCTATTTTGCTGCAGGTGGAAGTTGCAACTCCATGAACTGACAAAACTTCCTGCTTTTGTACGTGTGGTATCAGCAGGAAATCTTCTAAGCCATGTTGGTCATACCATCCTGGGCATGAACACAGTGCAGTTGTACATGAAGGTTCCAGGAAGTAGAACACCAGGTGAGTAAAAGCTCTTTGCATGGAAAAAATCAGGTTCTACTGCTGGGTATGGATTTAACTGCACTGCAGACTTTCCATATCTTACAGCATGCCTAGACATGGTAAAATCGTGCATATTCAGTATTTTTTAAATTTCTTGTTTAACTGAGCTCTGCGTGTACGAAGCACTAAATTACCTTATAGTAGAAATTTCTGGATTTCTGCATTGCTAGGTAATTACCATACTAATCTCTTGCATGCAATACTGGGTTCTTAAAGGGGAAAAAGAGGTCGGGTATATATCTGCTTGGACAGTATTTGTTTTTAATATGCCTTGAAAGTTTTTATAGGCTTCCGAAGTAGGTCTTGTGCAGTCATATAATTCAGTATACTTTTACGTTGTAGATTCTTTATTATCTGAGGATAGGACTCAACCCCCCGTAATGAATAGTGCTGTGTTAGAGTACTTGAGGGATCTGGACTAAATTTCAGGGTCTGTTTTTTCTGAAGTACAACTTTAGATAATTCCATTAGGGATTATGGCTCAGTTTTCCAGCTGTCAAAAGAAGATAAAATACTGGCATTTCTACATTGATTTTGAAAGCTCTTCGGGACAGATTTTTTTACTACTTGTCTATTCAGTGCCTGAAGTCATGAAGTGTTGCTCCTGACTGGGACTGTCAAGAGCTATCATAAAACACAAAAACACAAAATCTAAACTTTAGCATCTTGAAGCATTGATTTCTACAAAAAGGGAACTGATGAAGTATTGGTCACATTTGCAAGATTGGTAGTTCAGCTTTTTTTTTTCCCCTACAAACTAACAAAAGCACAATTCTCTTGTCACTAGTAGCTTAACTGCATTTCTTAACGCTGTGAAGCACCTAAATAGTGTGTGTAAGTGTTGTATAAAAATATGTATAAATCTTAAACTATGATGTAAGGTTTTTTAGTAATTGTAACTTTGCATTTTCAGAGTTTGATTTTTATAGGTCAGCCTTACATGAAGTGTGTTTATTTTTCTCTAAATTTCAGGTCATCAAGAAAATAACAACTTTTGTTCCGTAAATATAAATATTGGTCCAGGTGACTGTGAATGGTTTGTTGTCCCTGAAAGCTATTGGGGTGTCATGAATGACTTCTGTGAAAAGTAAGCTGGGCCTGCTGTTTTCCTCTATTTTTATCAAGTTCTCTGTGCCTTTCTCAGTCCTAAGGGGGGAAATTACTGAGGGTGCTATAGGAGGACATTATTTTCCCGGTTTTCCATGTAGTCAGAAAAGTCTTTTAAAATAAGTCAAAACGCAAAATCTATAATGTATACAAAATAAGATATTTGTACAATGTGCAGAAACTTGGATTGCCTGCAATAGTTTTGCTCTCAAAAATTAACTTTAGGTCCATTATTTGTTTTGTTTTTTTTCAAGCACAGGAATGAAGAAAATATAAGAAGTGAGGGACTGGTAGTAGCAAACACTCATCTAGGTTCAAGATTCAAATTTATACTGCATTAAGGGGGATCAGAAGTTTAGTATAAGCATAGACTGTCTGCTATCAATGTGTATTATGTGGCATCAATCCAGTTTTCATAGTAGTAACATTTCCACATGAGAAAATCCATCATAGTCCTCGCTGTTTATTTAGGCACTCTGTCATGCATATTAAAGCTTTCTAGAGCTATTGCAGTGGACTGATGGAACAAAGTTGGGGGTGAAGGAGTTGGGGTTTGGTTTTGTTTTTTTTTAGGAGGGATGGAGTAAAGTATTTTCCTGGTGATGTATGCTGTTAATCTTTATTATGATTGATGCAGATGTTGTACACAAGCAAGTACAGAGTCATTGGTATTTTGGCATGGTTTCTTGCTGCATCTAGAGGGAGAGCTTAGATTACTCAGACCCTTACATACACTTAATGCCTGTAGCTTGCTGGAAAAGTTGAGGTGCACTGACCATTGAGGAAGTACTCAGCCAGCTCTAAGATCGGGGTTTCTATGTTGTGCCTTGTGTTGAGTGGATGCTTTAAAACAAACAAAACACACACATGCACACGCACCACCACAACACACTACACTACCACCCCCCACCCCCAAAAAAAGGGGAGGAGTAATTGTGTCCCCTAATCATGCTAGTATTCAAGCAGTAGCCTCTGAAATTGATTTTAAAGGAGAATTTTTTCTTCTTAATCTTGCCTGGTTAAAACCGGACTAAGCTCTTGACTTCAGAACTTTTCCAGAGCTCTGCAAATTCATCTCAGCATCTTTGTACTCTGTATTTTCAGTCTGTCTGCTGACAACTGTTTGTATTTCATCCACCTTTACAAAGCTTGGCCATCTCAAAATTGTAATTCCACTGATGCAATTGCAGTGTCTCTGATGACAACATGCCCTTTACCCCCATGACACTGTCCTCCTGAGGGTGACAGTGAAATGAAGATCTTTATAACCTCATAAAATGTCTAGAGAGCCTGATAGAGGTACTGAATTGTCTTTGAAAACTGTGAATTGCAAATGATCTCTCATGGTGCAGTATAAAATCGGGATAAGGATGGGAGAGAAGTATGTATTTTGCATAACCATAGTGGAAGAGTTGTGCTCAGGAAATCCATATGGAAGTGTTTTTTCATGCTTTTCAAGAAGGTCGACATTTCTTGGCTGAATATAGCAGAGACCTGTGGATCATAATTGAGGTGGTGCCAACAGGTTGCTTGTTGGACAAGCTTCAGGTGCATACGCTGTGACAGTATGAGTACATGGTTGGTGGTGTTCAAAACAGAAAGCATTCTTAAGATCTGGTACAGTCTGTATGTAAAATCAGTCACTGGTTACAAAAGCAGCGTTTGGCATCGGTGTCACACTAGATCTGACCAAGGAGTTCTCGGCCTCAGCATTAATAAAATACTAGGAAATGTAAAGGAAAATAGAACATAACTGGAAGCGATAAACTGACTTCACATGGGCAGCCAGGTGGTTAAGTGTTCTGATGTATTGCAGTGTGTGAACTGTGGAATTAGGATCAGGAATTTTATGGATGAAACTTTCCTTTTGACTAGTTCTCCTGGGTGACTGATTAGATGCAGAAAGCATTTGTCATGGTGATAAGTCTTTGCAGATAATTTCATTGAAGTATCAACCACTAATATGTCTGTGGATAAATGCTGAAGACTTTATTTTTCCTGTTGTTTCAGGAATAATATGAATTTCCTAATGGGATCTTGGTGGCCAAACTTGGAAGATTTGTATGAAGCCAATGTTCCAGTTTATAGGTTTATTCAAAGACCAGGGGATTTGGTGTGGATAAATGCTGGCACTGTTCATTGGGTTCAGGCTATCGGTTGGTGCAACAACATCGCATGGAATGTTGGCCCTCTTACAGGTATGGCTGAATAGTGCCTGTGCTGAACTATGTAATTAGGTAATGTCACACTACATTTGCCACAGAACCTGCCATTTCTTACTAATTTACCATGCTTTACTAGATTAAAAAAAAAAAATGAACATAATGTATTTTAAAACATTTTGTGTTGAAGCTTTAAATAATTCCATTCGTAAGAGGAAGAGAAAGCAACAAGAATGCAGTCTTTGCATTTGTTTGTTTAATGAACTTGTAAAAAATTACAATTGTGTAGCAAACACTAGCAGATTAAACTGTTCAGATGAATCCATACACCCTGGCCATTTCTTGACTTTTTCTCCCAAAATTTGTTCTACCCAGCAGACTGCACTATGTAGCTTGCATATGAGTTAAGGACTTGTCCAATCTAAATTTTTCAGGACTATGGATATCTAGTTGCTAATTAGTGAAAATATCAGGAAATGCAAATAGTTGTAAAATTTTGTTCATAAAGGAATATTCAGTTTTTCAGACTCAAGTCTTTAGTTTTGTACCATGGTCTTCGAAGGTTTTTAGATGTGAGAATGGAAGGAGATTTCACAGCTAAAATGAGATTCTGTCAAGCATTTGAAGAGAATGTACTTCCAAAAACCTCCCATTTTCTTAAATATTTTCAAGTGCATTTATTTATTTCATTGTGGTGCAATAGTGTATCTCTAGGATTGTATGATTGACTGATACAGAGCTCACATGTTCAGTCACAGTGAATTTTGTAAAACATTTTTTTTAAAAGGGCAGGGTGAGTAGGCTGCTTAATGAAAAAATCTGACTCATTGCAACAAATCTCTTGAGGTGCAGTCTTCCTTTACAAGACAAATTACATACCATAGCATTGTAAAATTATGATAAAGAGTGAATAGAGGGAGATGTAGACATTTCAAATTTTTTTTCTGTTAAATCTGAAATTTTCTGTTATATCTGAAATATATGAAGATTTTTTTAAGTAACTCTTTTTGAAATATTGCTTTCTGACCATAGAAATTAAACACTTGACAGTAACTTACTTTCAGAGATAGTTGTTGCTGCTGTGGTATTGTGCATTCTTTTAGCATTGTAAATAAACTTTTAAAAAGAAATTTTAGAATTCAAGTGTAGTTGGAATGAATGTATCGTTGTGAATGAAGTTTAATCTAGCCCTAAAAGGTATAAATTTTTATTATAATCAAATTATTTTGGCTCCGGTTGATACTTAATTCTTAACTTGACTAATTGCTTCTGTAATTTTGTTTCTGTATAGCCTGTCAGTATAAACTGGCGGTGGAACGGTACGAGTGGAATAAACTGCAGAGTGTGAAGTCCATAGTACCCATGGTTCATCTTTCATGGAATATGGCTCGAAATATCAAGGTCTCAGATCCAAAGCTTTTTGAAATGATAAAGTAAGTTTTACTTATTTGAACATTTACTGTACCCATTTGCGCTTCAAGCATAAAACAATAGTTGGCTTGTAAACAATCCTTTGTAAGGCTTTTTTTGTTCCTGAGAATCAAGCCCAAATTATTTTATATTATATTTTTCAAATAATCCATTTATAGATATCACTAATTCTGTTATGTTCTATTTGATGTTACTGTGGCATAGCTTTAGAACAATCTAATTAACTTGTTTGTTAAATATGCCATACACTTAATACAGCCGTTTACAGAAGCAGTTGACTTGGATAACAAAAGCTGTTCAGAGTACGTACCATAAGAAATAACAAAATTAGGTTATCAACTGAAATATTAGAATTGGAATGTTTAGTCATTTTTACAGCCAAGTTAAACTTCATTTTACATTTTTAGAACCTCTTCTTAGTGCTCGCACACTGTCATTTGGAGATTCAGTATAAATGTTTTAAATAAAGGAAAGTAGGAATTTGTCAACCACCTTCTCTTTGCTCGTTCTTCTGAACAATGAATTAATTGATATGACTGATAATTGAGCTTAGTGACATTTCTCATATGCATATTGCAAAATGCAGGAATATTTTAGGCTTGGGCATCTGTAGTAATTATTTTTGAAACGTGCAGCTTCAAATAAATACAAATCATATTGCAGCACCATTATACCTGGGTTGCAGAATAAATGAACGCTTCAGCATACATCGTGGGTTTGTCCTAAAGGAAGTGGGGGAATGAATTCCACAGCACAATACTTGTTATGAAAGTACTCTGGTAGCAGCACTCTGTTTTCCTTAAGCCTACCAAAGGAACTTCTAGCTTGAGCACTTCTTAGTCTTGTCAACATACTGGATCCACAAGCATTTAATCCTTTTATAATTTGCCTTGAAATGCTTCTTTAAAAAATGGGTGGGTTAACTTGCAGAAAAAGGGCAAAGAAAAATACTTTCTTTTTTTTCCCCCCAGTAGGATTTATTGGTGACATCTGAGTGAGACACCTTTTTACAGTAGGAATTTTATTTAGGCTTGAACTTCTGTTGCAGAATGGTGGAACTGGTGAAATGGTAACTTTGTAAGGATCAAGAATAGTGGAAGATAAAGACAGGGAGGTTTGTAGTCACTGTAAAGCTAGGTTTTGGAGTAACATTTATGGGTGAATACTTCCTTAAAATCTAGTAACATATATCTAGGGTGAAGAAAGTTTTTGCTGAAGGCTTGACAATCCTGCCCCTTCAATTAAGCTATTAGTGCTCATAGTCAGGATGCCAGCTGTTATAAAAGGGAGATGAGAAACTGAATAGTCAAAAACGAGAAATAGGGGGAACAGAAGCAGGCTGCGGGAGAGAGGAAGCCAAAAAGTCCATTTAAAAAAAAAAAAACAACCTACAAACATATTTCACAATTATCTTTATATATCTTCCCAAGCCCAGCAGGCATCTACTCTAAAGCTTGAAACAGTTCTGGAATGTTTTTGCCAAAATATGATTTTGGTATTTTGGCATCTCTATTTGCACAAGTTAATGTGTTTTTTTGCCATGGTTTAGGCTTAAAAGGAGAAAATCATGACTGAGCATAGCATTCTTCTCCAATAGAATGCCTTAAAACGTTGTGGAGAAACAGAGGACAAAATGGTTGTTTCCCAGTCTTGCTGGCTTTTTCTAGTGAGAGCGCTAAATTTTAGGTGTACATTAGAAATAAACAAAGATGCTAAGGAGCAGATACAATTGGTCTTGCATGCGTTTGCTTTTTCCAGTCTACTGAAACAATTTCCAGTTTACTTGGATTAAGCCCTCCATCCAGGTTAGTTGTCAGCCAGATCCCCAGTTCCATGCTTTGTGTGGAGAGGGGAAGAAGGTCCAATAATGAGCTCTGGTTTGTAACATCTAGTAGCAGTAACTCTTTGTTGTGGTCACTTCTGTAGTTATGGTATAGCTGTTACTAGAAATGGGTGTCAGCAGAACGGTCTAGTATCTGACCTTGGCTTTGTAAGCGTACTGGACATGCAGAAACTTTCATGGATCTCCTTAAGATAGGAAAGCAGTTGCATAATTTTTGTGGGGACTGCATGTCTGCATGAAAATAGCACCAGCTGGCAAATAGCTATTGTCCACTGCTCCTGGATTTTATTATGTATAAAATACAGATATCTCTGTGTGTGTAAACATGTGGAACATTGGGAATCAGATTCATGATGAAAAGAAATAGAATAGCAGTAGGGAAAAAAATAATACAAGAAACCTTCGCTTTTGGAAGAAATCTGAAACCCCTCTATATTTTTAGTTAATGTGCAACTCAGTGCTGTCTTGCTAGGTAAAAGACAGAGCAAAAACTGAAACTTTCTCATAAGATGTTTTTTAAAGATTTATTATTAACAGTAGAATCATGAGCAGGAACACAGGCAGACAGAATGATTTAAAACTTGACTGAGGGAGCACAACCCTCAAGAAAAGAAAAATTAACCACAAACCTCTTAGATGGAAGCTAGAATTTTAGAGGTAGTGGGAACATAGTAGTAAAGGCTTAAAAAATTAATTCCAAAGTAACTGAAATACTAAGTTCTTTGACAAAAATAGTTTTAGAAACATAAAAGCACTTGGCATGGGAGAAATTATTCTGCACAAAATCATGAACCCAGATAAAATACATTTCGGTATCAGTAGGGAAGATATATTACTGAAAGCTACGAAGAGGTCAGCTTTGCATTGCCATTGGGATGGTCTCCACATTATGAAAAGTTTTACTGGATTTCTAAATATTCCAACGGGTTTCTCACTGCCCTTCTAGACTAAATCAGGATGATGTCAGTTTAAAAATCTTCTCTTAAATATTTGCATTTGACTGGACATGATTTACTCAAACTCTTTATGCCATACGTGCAAAGAATTTGAGAGAGAGAGATGGTCCAGATTTTCTTTTAACTGAATTCTCGCTCTACAAGAATAAAAGCAGGCCTACAATACTAAAAGCTGACACCATTTAACTTGTCCAGCAGAGTCCCAATATACATCTTTTTGACTTTCTTTAGGCTTCCCATACTTCAGCAAATTCTAGTGCATTTTCAAAGTGATAGTTCATATGCTTTCTCCCATTCTTTGACAGTATGAAATAGTTAACATTTATGTTTTCAAGTGCCAATGCTAGGATCTGAATTTTATTCAGGGAAGGAGAATTCACCTTCTAGCTATTGTTTTTGGCTTTGGTTGCAAATTTGGCAAACGCTGCAGCAGTGTTACATGTGGGTTACATTTTGGGCAGTTCTTTCTTCACAACTGTAACACTAGAAAGCTCTTTGAAAATAACACTTTGAAAACTCTTTGGAAGTCAGGAGTGGAGAACAATGGTGGCAAGCGTGCAGATGTGCTTCCAGTTGCTCTTTGGCGTACCCAAAGACTTTGCTGGATAACAGCAAAAGAGAAGAATGGTAGCTTTGAAGTTTATTTGACATCAGGTTGTATTGCAGGAGAGAATGCTATACCAAAGTTGGAATGCTATACCAAACTTGTCAGAAGCACATTTACGTTAGCCCAACACTCAAGTGAATTAATACATGATCATGGTGAACATATGGTTGGCCTTAACATCATAAGTGCCATTAACATCAAACTTCGAAAGTGTTGAAGGAGTTACAGCTAAACGAGCTGTTGAATTTTCTTGAAATTCACTATATGAAGACGTTTAACATAGAATTCACTATATGATGACGTTTAACATAGAAACACGCTTTCAGTTTTGCACTATTTACCGTGAGGGTGTTAATGAAGACTTGTTTTTAGTGAAGATGAACAGTCTGAGTGTAAAACATCAAGAGGAGGGTATCTCAAAGTAAGCCTGAGATTCTATTAACTACTTGGAAACACATGAAAGAAACATTTAAAAAAAGTACAGAACATATATATTACATGTTTTAGGCTTTAAAATGGGGGAAGGATCAAGTTGAAAACATTTTGATAGAACTCTTCAGCACTTTGTTTTCTGTCCAATGTTTATTCTTCCCCTTACATTTTTTTCAATCTTCTTTCTGCATCTAATGAGCATGTAACATAACCACCCTGTGGAGGAGAAAATTAAAGGCTGAAAAGGCTGCAGCTCAAATAAATAGGATAGCTAAGAGCTAAAAATTATTGTAAATAACGTTGTGATTTAGAATGCTGGTGACCTATTTTGCCAACTTTTTTAGAGAACCTCTGTAGGTAATACAATGCTAGGAAACAAGTTAGATTTTCTAGTACAGAAGAGAACTGTATAAAATTGTGACGATTTTTTTTTTATCCTTTACAGAAGCATGGCAGGGAATTATTGATTTTAATTTGACTTTTGACCAGTTCTTTTCTTCATTTATAAAATAAGTGTTAAATTATTTTTTTAGTCTTTTTTTTAATGTTAATTCTTTTTTCCTAGGGAGGGGCTTCATTTTCTAATAGCAATCTGTCTATTTTTTTTTTCCTTTTACATGGAAGAAGATATTTGTAACAGGATTTTTAGGATGTTAGTTAAAACAGTTCATTGGATAGGCTATAGTCTTTTATGCAAAAGATAAAGTTATTTGGAACTTGACAGTTCAAAGTAACTCTTTGCTGATAAATTTGTAGTTCAAAATAAAATCCATTAATTGCTTTTGAAAACACATTGTTTTATTGTGCTTAAAAGAGCATTTGTGTGTTCTAGTCAAAAATGAAAGATACAGCCTGTTAGCAGGGCAAGGGGCAGTACTGAAATGGAGCAAATCTACACAGAGGTCCATAAGCATGTGGTCAGGCTTCTACCTAAGTCATGGGTCCAGTGATTCTAATTAGCCAGCTGTTCCTGAAATCCTGGAGGAAGAGGAAACTCCAGGTACAGGGTCTTGGAAGAAATTTAAGCCTGCATGAGTCTTGCTATAAAGTTGAATATTGAACTGAATATACCACTCATTTTGGTTGCAGGTACTGCCTGTTAAGAACTCTCAAACAGTGTCAGACACTGAGGGAAGCTCTAATTGCTGCAGGAAAAGAAATCGTCTGGCATGGGCGAGCAAAGGACGAGCCAGCTCATTACTGTAGCATTTGTGAGGTCAGTAAAAATATGTGTTGGGCTTGTGTACTACCAATAATACTTATTTAAATTTTGTCCTGTCTTTTTTTGTTGTTGCTGTTTTAATTTTGCTTTTAAGTTGCAGCATCTACTGTATGCTATAGGCACATATATGTGATGCAGTGCTGTCTTCAAAGAGCTTATCAAGCTGTTTTTCTAGATATAGGCTGTATTCTGCTGCAGTACTTCTACAGCATTGTTATACGCTAGGTCGATTTTCAATTCTCAGTTATTATAAAAAGTTGTTATCCCTTCCTGCATATAATTTGATCTGCTGAGCTTTATTTTAAAGGTGTATCTGTCTTCATTTCAGAAGTCAACAACAGCCCCAAAAGAGAGAGAATTTAAGTATGTTTTCTTCACAGGACATAGCTTTATGCTGAAATTTTTGATTCTACGTTCTGTTGATAGTTCCTTTAAATTATTGGATAATATTTTTCGTGAAGCCTAAAAGAAAATAAAATTTTCCTACCCCCTGAATATCAGTTTCTAGTTATTTTCTGACTGAGTCTCTGGGGCAGGGCGAGCATGTGACTGAGTAGTAAGGAGATAAATCATAAACTTCTTTTGCAGACAAATTTAAAAAAGGAAAATTAGGTATAATTGTTATAAATCCTCACCTTACTGAGTAACCCCTATTCAGAGTATGAATCCTGCTTTGTCAGTATTGATCAAAAGCTTTCCCATAGTGCTGTTCATGCAGACATCCTAGGTGTAATATTAGTGGTTTTAGAATATTTAACTTCTCTGCTAGAGCCATACAAGCCATACAAGATTTTCCCTGCACAAATCTAATTTCTCTCTTTGCATGCATAGGGTAAGGGTGTAAATCTTAAAAAGTACAGTTTTTGTGGTTTAAATCTAAAAAGTGAAATTGTAACAGTTGATTTTCTGTTTCCTATCTAATAGGTGGAAGTCTTTGATCTGCTTTTTGTCACTAGTGAGAGCAATTCTCGAAAGACCTATGTTGTACATTGCCAAGACTGTGCACGAAAGATAAACACGAACCTGGAAAATTTTGTGGTGCTAGAACAGTACAAAATGGAGGACTTGATGCAAGTCTATGATCAATTTACATTAGTAAGTCAAATTAATAAGTGGGTGCATAAGTACATTATTTGTAAAGCAGTTGTAGACTGTCTTGGTACTCCATTGTATGAGTACCGTGGACTTTCTGATTCAAATGGAGGTACGGGTTGTGTGTGATATTTACAAAACAAAGAGTCAGATTTATGTGAAATAGTACAGTAACTTACTGCAGAACATAACGGCTGAGTTTTCAGGAAAAGTATGATGTTACAATTCATAAAGTTGTGGCTTTAAAAATCCAATAGAGATCACCTGAAGACCATAACTGGATCAGATGGAGATGGGAAGAATCAGGACAGTGAAGCTTGGAGAAACTAGCACCAGGTTCAAGAGCATCTCTAATACATTGGTTGTGGTATGAAGTCAGTATAGCAGCAGAGCATCCTATGCACTCAGACCCCTTCCTTCCCCTTCCCCACCCATCCCCTCCCAAATCAGCACTGTCCTTCTGCTTAGCAAGTGGATGCTCTCAAACAGTTCTGTCTTTTGGCTTGGGGCCTCCTTTGCATTTCAATTTAAAGCAAAAAGCCTCTTTGCCATTATAGCTTTGTGCTATATATGGCAGCCTCCTGCTTTGAACTGTGTCAGCACAACTGTCCTAACATTTCACCCAGGTTTCATCGTTTCAGGCAAAGATGGCTTGTGTGTAATCACAATGAAAGCGATGCTGGATTTATTTATAAGCCTTGCCTTTCTGTCAAAGGAGACAAACATTGGACTAAGCATTACGAGAATTTCATGTTGAATTAAATACAACAGCCGTGAAACGGCTGTGCCTTTTGATTTGTTTCCAGGTGCTGCAGAAAATGTATGTTCAGACAATTATTTCATGTAATGCTAGCATGATAAGTGGTGACCTTTTGAGCTAAAGCCTCAAGGTTCAGGCTGGTGAGAATGCAGGACCATGTCCTCTGAATGTAATTCTCTTCATTGGTCCTACAGAGCCTGAGGTGGTTGAACTTCAGTTTATACTTCTAGGAGCCTATTGTCGTTATAGTTTGTGAAATACTGCAATTTCGAAGTGATGATCTGTTATAGAAAAGCATATAAATAAATACCTGTTCTCGGATACAACATCCAGTTGAGTTGAAATGGGCAAGAACGTTTCTGTATGGATAAGAGGGGAGAGGGAGGGATATTTTGTTGTCTGTGTGTGTAACATTATGTAGGTAACAGTGATGATACTGTCCCTAGAACAAGGGTTCTCAACCTGTCAGCAGCTCCTTCCCCACCAAAGCCTATACCTGCAGTCCTAAAGGGCATTAATAATTGTTCTCTTGTGGAATTGGTGTGCACATTCATTTCTTTTAAAGGGGATACAGTCTCAATTAAGAAGAGTGATAGCCTAAAAGTGACATCTCTCAGATCTAGGAGAAGAGATGAGGTTTGTTGCAAGTCACAGGACAAAGATAATCTCAGATGGCAAAGGTGCATTAGGCCTGACAGAGAGGCTCTGTGTTGTGGGTAAAGTATCGGGAGCAAATACGGGGATCAGCTAGTGTTAGTGTTTCATAAGTGGGTACTATGGTGCAATTTAAAGTGTCTTTAAAGACTGTGAGCAGCTTCTTAAAGCTTCCACATCATGACGGGACTGATGAACAGGAAAAGAGAAGAAGGAAATGCCATCAAAAATTCAGTATTGTGATGGTAATGCCACAAAGTGCAATATTGGGAAATAGGTATCTTCTAGTCTTTGTCTCCTGAAAGCAGGCAGGAACGAGGCACCTAGCTTACTTCACTCTTGGGGCACTCTGGTGTTGTCTTCCAGGATTACCCCATGTCAGAGAATCTGAGACCCTTTTCACAGATATCATAACTTCAGGGTTATATGTTATTGTTAAGGTAGAGAGGGGAAAAAAAATGAAGCCCACAAGGCATTTGGAGAGCAACAGATGGACAATCCCCCCCATTGGTAAACAGGTTGAGAATCCCTGTTTTAGAGTATATAAGGATATATCCATACTGAGCCCACGTGGATCTCTTTGCTGCCACAATGGGACTTGTTTTGGCAGTTCACATCATATTAACACAGACGTCCCCACAGCATACTCCAGTCTGCAGTGTAGGCAAAATCCTAATGCAGAGTAGCCATAAAATACGTGCTGTATTTGAGTAAGTTGGGAAAAAAAGCCAGTATCCATTTGAAAGAAGTCCTAAAGTGTAAAAACAGTAGTGTGTGTGACTTCAAACTCTCATGGTTACCGTTTGTGCAGGTCTCGGTTAAACAACAGTTTTACACCCTTGTAGAAAAGGTAATTTAATGTTTTCTTTTTCAGGCTCCTCCATTGCCATCCTCCTCATCTTGACATTTTTTCATGGACATTAAATGAAAACTTTTCTGATATTCAGGAAGTGACCCAGTTCTGCACCACTGATTTTTGTAGCTATCCCGTAAGGCTGCTGGCTGAAAGCTGTGTCTATGCAACCTTCCAAGTGCGGAGTGTCAACCAACTGGACAGGAGAGAGCACTGCCTCCTACTCCAGAACTCAAAACAAATAAAGCTCATCCAGCTGTACTTCAAAAAAATAATTCCATGTTTTGTATATATCTGACAAAACTGGCAACATTATACAGACTACTGACTTGAAGACCACCTCTTTTGTATTTCTCTGTTTCTGGGCTGATGAGTTGGTTTCATCCATTTTTCCCCTTCAGAATTTCCCCTGGAAAAAGTACTAGCTTAGCTGGTCATTTCTTTGTAAGGTAGTTAGAAATTTTAAGTCTTTCTTTGGGCAACTTTTTTTTTTTTTTTTAATGTGAAGAGTTAGGTGATATAAATTTTTTACTGCTTTTATGTTTTTCTGTCTTGTTTTGAAACCATGACGGTTACACTTTTGGTTCCTAAATAAAATTTAAAACAATTAACAGCCAAGTCACAAAGATAAATGGGTTGCACATAGACTAAGGAATAAACTTCAGATTTGTGATTTTTGTTTCTAATCTTGATGTAAATTTACACTATTTATAAATACATATTTATTGCTTGAAAATATTTGTGAATGGAATGCTGTTATTTTTTCCAGATTACCTGCCATTGAAATTTTAAGGAGTTCTGTAATTTCAAACACTACTCCTATTACATTTTCTATATGTAAATAAAACTGCTTAGCATTGTACAGAAACTTTTATTAAAATTGTTTAATGTTTAAAGTTTTTCTATTGTTTGAGTTTTAAAAAGATTTTATGTACAGTGCCCAGTTTTTGTTCTTTTTTGAATCTGATTATATATATTTTATATATACTCTTGTGCTTGTGTATATATATAATATATATAGAAACTCGAATATAAATATGTGTATAAAGATTTAGAGACTAAATTTTTCTCGTTTTAAGTTTTACATCTATGGTAGATTTGAGGTGTCTACTGTAAAGTATTGCTTACAAAAGTATGATTATTTTTAAAGAAATATATGGTATGTATCCTCAAGACATAAAATGACCTTCAGACTGGTTTATTGTTAAATTGCACTTTTTGCAATAACAGACCAATAAATAGTTGCTGCCAAAATGTAGTAGTAGAAAATAAGTAACGGCTAAACTTAAAAGCTCTGAGAAAACACCGGCTTTGACAGCAAGTTTGGCACTAGTTTTAGAGGAGGAATGGAAAAGGTGAATTTGAGTTTGGCTGGGGATATTCTTTAGAATTCAACCAAATTGCAACTTCTATATTACAATGCGTTCTATTAACAATTGAAAAAGTGAAGACTGAAGCATCTTGGCGTCATTGTTGACCCCAAAAAAGGATGTTGTTTTGTGGTATACTGTTGTATTTTCACACATTTTGTAATACGAATTCACTGGTAAATTTTTGAAGCACTAGGTTTATTTAGGACAAGTTTATAATATATCATTGTAACAGTTTGCAGTTTTAATGATGGTATTTATTTTAAGTTGCTCCTTTCTCATTAGCTTCTTGAAAATGCATTAAATCTAAATTTCAAAATTGATAGCTTTCTTATCGATCAGAGTTGACTGATGCAGAAGGTTCTGCATCAAACAGTTTCTCATAATTTCTCATTAGTGGGGTATCTTAGTGATTGCATTGTTAAATTTTTTGTAATCAGTGTGAAGTGTTAAAGGCACAGAGCATGCTAGTAGTTTCTTTTGAACAAAAAGCATCGCCTCGTACACTTGTAGCTTCAAACGAAGGGTGTTCTAATGAAGAACGAGTACAGCTTGTCTAACGCTGTTACAGCAGTTTAACCATAGTTAGAAATTACTTTCTCGCTAGTTCTTGCCACGGTTGGACGAAAGGGCGTAGAGATGAAGGAAAGGTATAACAAATGCTCTTGCCAGCAAAATTAGCAACTAGCAGTTAGGAAGCCAGTATTTGCAGTTCTGTAAAGATGTAAGTCTCAGCTCTTGATAACAAACTCTACAAATCTTAATTTTTTACTTATGTATTTTATGCAGTCGTAAATATTGTAATCTTGACAAACCATGCTGCAACTGAAAAGCTACTCCTTTACAGTAGTCTTAAACCCAAATAAAAGCAAGATAACTTACCTCAACTAATGGTAAACAAAAAGACCTCGTTTCTCAGTGCTGTAAAAGAATATTACTAACTAGGGAAAGAGCTACTGGGCGCTGATCAAAAGGGCTTTGTACCTTTCCTCCCCTTTGGAAAAGAGGATGTGCCATTACCAAGGAAGAAAATTCCTATTTCACCAATGGACGAGGAGACCAGATCGCCAGAGTGTCGGGCAGTATTGCTCGCTCTGCTCAAAGGTTTTGTCACGGATTTAGTTTGCTGCAGGGCTTTAGTATTTTGCAGTTTTCCTACTTCTTAATTACACTATGCTCCTAACCCATGGACAGTTTTGATCTATAAGCTGCTATGATTTAGAATGCTTGTGTTTCATTTTATTAAAAAGGCACAAGTTAATATTTTATCCATTGTAGTTATTACGAAGCACTTTGCTGCTTAAATTACGAGGCGCATGATGCAAGCGAAACATTTGTAATCTCTGGATATTTCGGAGCATTAGCAATTGGGTGGGGCGGGGGGAGGCGGGAGTCCTATGCTGAACGGAGGGGGCTGACACGATTCCCGGGGAACTCAGTCCTGGGGCCCGTGAGCTGCGCAGCCGAGCCGTACTGCGAGTGATTCCGGTCTGCTGGTGGCTGCAAGTTACTGTAGCAGCCAAATTAAAGGTGGAAGTGTAAAAGGATGAAAATAGCCAAAGACGTGGCATTTATTTGCGAGAGTTTTTGAAAGGTACAGACTATCGCAAAAAGGTATTAGGGGATGGATAAAACCAGAGATACAAATGGGTGTTTAAAAAAAAAAAAAAAAGGTAGTAAAAACCGGAATTAAAGATAAGAGGGAATTAAAAATAAATAGTAACATTTGGTACTGAACTGTGGAACTGAAAACTCTCCCAGAGGAGCATGACAACAAAGGGATCCCATAAAGGGGGAGAAGTGTTTCTTCGCATGTGTCTGAGCTTAATTTAAGTTCTTCTATACATACGTCATATTGAACAGAGCATTTGATTTTTTTAAGCTTTCCTTCAGGTACATAACTTGGAAGCAATATCTCCTTGCTTTTTTGGAGAAGTGGAGTCCTACCGGTGGTTACAATTTAGAAGTAGTGATGTTGTTAGCTATATAAGTAAGAAGTATTTAGAGAAAGGTTCACTAGAAAGTGAGAAGTATCTAGTGACAAAAAATTCCCCAAACTTCATGAATTTATATGGCAGATACTTTGTCTTTAGGATCAAGAAGTTATCCCAGGTCTGTGCCTTTCTAGCTGGAAGAAGGACTTTCAAAGTACTATTAAAATGATACTGCTTTGCTTAAATGAGTAGAGCTTGGCTCAGTTCAGCATAGTGTAGCAGATTCTTGCAATGAAGGTGGGCAAGGATTTGGGGACTCCACAGTTGGTGATAATCCTGGCCACAAATCCATTTATTGTTTAGGAGATGGAAGATGCAAGGATTCGACTGAGATGACAGGGAGGAGGGCGGTTATCCTTGCTTGCTGCCCTGATTGATCCTGGGGAGGAGCTCAAGTGAAAATTTTGTGTGGCATAGAGGGCTAGGAACAGGGATTTGAAGCTAGAGCTTCCCCAGGTTTTGTCTGGATCCGTAGCAGAGTCATGGCCCAACCATTCAATGGCTGAGATGGGGCCAACAGATAAGAGAGTAGTGGGGAAGCTTCATCTTCCACCTCTGCTTTAGCCAGTGTGGGAACCACTCCGGTTGGGTGTGCGATGCAACATGGGGAAAAGTCTGACGAGGGTGACAATGTGACCCTGGGGCAGGTCAAAGCCAACCAGTACTGACCGCATGTCCCTTGTGATGCTGCTAACAGCAGAGGAAGGAGGGCTGCAGGTGATGCCCAGACAAGTTCAAGCTGAAGCTCAAGTTCGAGCAAGCTCAGTGCAGGGGGCTACCCGCAGGGCACAGGGTGCCAGCGAGGAGGCTGCTAGCGAGGCAGCAACGTGGACATGGGGCCCACCAAGCCCCAGGGCGGCCTCCTTCCAGGAAAATCACAGCATTACCTCCATTTGGTAATTGGGGAAAGTTTGGGGGGCAGGGGTAGGTGGAGATGACAGATACCCATGTTGGTGCCAGGTGCTGCATGTGAAGCTAAAGGAAATAGGTGGAGAGGGAGAGCAGTCTCCACACTGCACCTGGGGCAGAGCCCGTGCCACAGGAGGTTACGTGGGGTGGGGTGCAGCCCAGCCCCGTGTGTAGGCTAAGGACACGGGGACAACCCCTGAGCCCCACAGGAGCTGTTGTCCTGGGTCTGGGGGGCAGCCCATGGGGCTGGAAGAAAGCGAGTGGGTGTTGGTGGCCTTGCGCTAGAAGATGGGTGCTGGGTCCCCTCCCCAGCCGGTTGGGGTCTGCCAGCGCTTGCAGCAGCAGGGGTGGTGATAAGGTATGTGTGTGGGGGGATTGCTGCAAGGTGCCTGCCCATTAAAAGATTAGGTATGGGGTGAGGTGCACGCGTCCTCATTTACTTTAGGAAGCCATAAGGACGTCCTGGAGGGGTGGAAGAAGGGAAAAGACACCTCATGGTGACAGCAGCAGGGAGGGCTCAGCTTCCAGCTTCACATCTTGGGCGGTAGCGTCAGCTGTGGGCCGTGTTAAAGCATTAAAACACAACTGCTGCTGCCCCTGCTGGGGGAAGGGCAGGGCCGTGGGTGCATGCAGCAGTTGGGACACAAGGGTGGAGGTGGGATGGAAATGGGTTTATGGTTAGGGCCCGCTGCCTCCCTCCTGTCCTGCCCCCGAGCTCGCAACGGGCCGATGGCTCTCTCTCAGGCAGCACCATGGTGCGGTTTTGAGCAGGACGGGGCACCACTCTCAGATGACACATCCCACAATTTTTTCTTGGCAGGAGGTATTTTCAGGCCTGGTTTAAATGTGCGCTGTTGCTCAGGACAAGGAGTGACAAGTGGTTTGGGTCACGTGGTGACCCAAGCGGTGAAGAGGGAGACCGAGCCAGAACAGGCAAAGGAGAGAGCAATTTCCAAGTAGCAAAGCGCAGGCAATGGTTAATTGATGGGATAAAGGTTAAACAAATGGGCTAAAGCACTGACTCCTTTAATTCATGGAGCCGGGAGGTGCTTGAAAGAATCCCACCCAAAGCCAAGATGTACAACCTGGCCGTTGCCAGAATCCGTGGGAACACTGAAACATGGTATGAAAGAGTTGGCTGTCAGGTACACAAAAAACACTTAAAATCATTGAAAGGGGCAGAAAGGACACCACAAGAGAAAATTGAGAGAAGTAGCATCAGATGTGTCCAGTGAGATGTGGCTGGGCTATCACTTATGCTAGCTTTGTGGCACAGAGAAAGATAAGCAGGAATAAAGAATATTTCCAACCCTTTCCTCCTCTGCACTTCTCAGCACCAACCCAGTGGGAAACCGAGCGGTCCTTTGAGGAAACTGGACCTTTCTTGTGGCAGCGGTCAGGCACCTTTGGCTTTCAATGCCATACGCAAAGTGCGACGTGTAGTTCATGCCCTAGCTGCTGCTGGAGTTTTAATCTGTTCGATTTTAAGATATGGAAAGTTTAGGGTTTTCAGGTGGGTTGGTTTTTTTTCCAGTATGTCATTGCCGGCGGGCTGTCCCACAGGCTGGCTCACCTGCCCAGCAGTAACTCGAAGGACTGTTCCAGAGCCCAGAGACGGCTGTGGGGTGAGCAATGGGTGCAAACAGGGTTTGGTCACCTCCTGTCTGCAGGCAACTTCCAGGGGGGTGCAAAAATGATCTATTTAAGAACCAAACTGCGCCTCAGATACGAGTGAAATTTGGCTAGCGGAGGATAAACGCGCCGCCAGGAATGACCTCACTTGGGCTGTGGGGAAAAAAAAAAAAAAAAAAAAAGGCAAGAAAAATAACTAGCAACCAGTCACAGTTGTCACAGTTTTTTTTTCAGGGGAGAGAGCAGAGGGTTTTTTTGAGGGTAGCAGCCCTGGGCAGGGTGTCCAGTGCAATGCAAGAAGAGCATCTGCTCTGGTTCGATTCCAGGAGTCTGAGGCCACTTCAAAGGGCAAATGTCTTCGTAGCTGAAGACCTGGAAACACATTGCAGGAGCTCAGGAGCTGCTGGTGGGCTCAGGGCAGACTGATGGCCCCGTATCGATGTGCAGGACCTTGTCATGCTCGTGAGATGCCGGTGTTCTCTCTGCTGTCCTGGATTAAATGCTGACAATGTGGGGATGCAAACAGGGCAGCTCTGCCAGCTCCGCTGTTGGGCGTCAGGAGAAAGGAGGACCGAGGGGGAGCTGGCTCCGCTCCATGTCCCCTGGGGCTAGGTCAGCCTGGGGAAAACTGGCAGCAAGAGCCGCGAGATATGTTGGAGGAGGTTTAGGGCTGTTGCTCCCTAATACTGTCCCTAGGCTTTTATCTACTTATGCTTCCCAGGCTGATGGAACCCTGAAAGTGTTGTGAGAGTACGTGTGAAGGTAAGCTTTTAGGTGGCAAAGTGATGGTGGTTATGCTCGAGGAGGCAGAAGTGCCTGGGCAGCTTAGGGATGCTGCTACGCAGTCATCAGATAAGGGTGTGGATACCTGACACCTGGCTGGCAGATTTAAAAATAAAAAAAAATTTGGTTTAGTGACGGATTGCCTGAGGGCAACGTTACTGCAGAATGGCAGTGGGGGGCTCAGCCCAGGGTGCCCCATGGGTGAGCCGTCCCAAGCACTGACGTGGCACGATGCTAACAGGTTTTGCAGCAAAATATCACACTTTGGCCAAGAACCAGCCTACAGCAGGTCATGGGCTGGTGGACATCTTAGGAGAAAAAGAACTCGGCTCTACATGGATTAAGTTTCTTTCATCGTTGTCTATCACAGCACTGAAATGCAACACAAGACTTTTGGTATTCCTAAACGTGGATGAGGGAAATTGCTGTGTCTGTGTGCACTGAACCGTGTTTGTACCCTGTGGTTATAAGTAAAGTTGCAGCCTGACATTTAAATCTTCCTTCAGCATCTTTCAGCTTTTACCTGTGTGCCCCGGTCAGGAATTCTACCGGGTTACATCTAAGACACAGCAGAAAACGTTTCCGCAGAAAAAGAAAAATGAAAAGAACAGGGGAAAAAAAAAAATCACTGGTTTTATGAGAAGTGTCTTAGAGGTGCAAGTATACAATTTTTTAAAGGTAGGAAACCAAGAAGAACAAGAGCGAAGTCTAGCAGGGCAAAAGTCTGAGCAGGCAAAAAATAAAATTGTTTGAACAAGTGCTCAGTTATCGTCCCTCAGTGCTGGTTAACAGAGAAACAACACGTGTGTCAGTGGCTGATGAGACCTTTGAGAAGCCACTTCTTCAGCAGCTACCAAGTAAAAAGCAAAGGTGGGATGAGTTTTCCAGCACCGAACAAAATGAGTTGGCAATTATCGTTAAGTGCAACTTCAGTTCCTGATTTTCAAAATCGGTGCAAAATGCTGTTTCAGGAGCTTGATGGAGCCTTTAGCGATTATTGCCGTGTTATGAAGAATATTGCAGATAACACTGTCTGTGGCTTATTTACACAATTACAAGATGGGAGAACATAAGACAGCGTATGAATGAAGTGCTGCTGTGTTTGAATAGGTATTTGATTGCCCTGCGTGCGCCAGGAGCTGGCTATTTCAGTGCTGTCTGGTGTTTCTCCAGCCCGCCAGTCCTTTTAGCCCCTGCTGGGTGAGAACCCGAGGTCCTGCCAGCGCAACTTCATTCCCTCTGGATCGTAGCTATGAGATGTTTTGGACGTGATGCCGGACAACGTTAAGTTGCGGACCACACTAGAAAAATCAATTTGCTTTCAGCACGGAAATGTTCCCAGCCCCTGAGCTCCAGCAAAGGCTGGTACCCTCCCCATCACCGCCTCCTTCTCAGCAGTTCACCCTGAGGGTAGCGGGGGCAGCGGCAGCGGAGGTGCTGGCTGCTGGAGGAGGGTGCTGGGGCAGCTCCGCACTTTCTCCCTTCGCTGCTCACCACCAGCCGGGTGGATGGGTGCTGCCGGGCAAACGGGGACCGTGGGGACCTGTGAGGGAAAACACCAAGTTCTGCTTGAGAAAGGGTCTTGGGAAGGGATAATGAGGTTCACGCTGGCAGATTTTGGCACCTGGAGGGAGGATAGAGGGGTGGAACACCATGCTTCACCGTTTCCTTTCCTCCTTGCCAGTGATTACCCGCATTTGGCATTTCTGCCTTCAGAGCAAACTCCCAGGGAGATCACGCACGGTACGGCGGTGGATACAGGGCAGTAGATATATGATTTAAGAAAGTGGGGGTTTCTGTTGCTGGGGAGAGGGGACACTCATTTCTTCTCATTTTCCCGAAGCTGGGTGCTGGGTCTGCTCTCAAAAACTGGAAAACACAGAAGAAAAAAAACAACTTACATAGACAGGAGAGCTGCTCATGCTCTGTGTCTTTTTTTGTACCTCCTTCCTCCTGCAGTTACTTTGGCAAGCTATCAATCTGACATAGAAGAAACCCTTTTTCTCTCTATTCTGGCAAATCTCTTCGCTTCTTGAATGTCTTGTATGCTTTATGTGCTCATTTTGGTGGCTTTTAGGGGGTGTGCTCACCGCTCCTTCTCAAAATACATCACCTTCTCTTAACATTTATCTCCATGCTGTCACTGCCAAGCAACCTTAGCGTAATTTTTCCATGCGTTAACACACTCCTTGGGTCTCAGCCATGCTCATCACCTTCTCTCAGTGTATTTAGTGCTCAGAGGGGAGCAAGAATTTGGGTTTGAGGAGCTGGTTGGCATTAGGAGGAACTTCCTAAGAGGCCAGAGGATATGATAAAGCAATTAGCTCAATACTGTACATAGATCTGTGCCTGTCACTGACAATGGCAAATCCACTGGGATACACGAAAAACAGTTCTTTTAAAATAGGCATTTATTTGTCTGGTTGGAAGGTGACTCATTTGCTTGGGCTGCCTGCGAAAGCATTAAGTGCCTTAAAGTTTTTAAAACTGTGAAGGCTTAATGTCCCTCCAACGCTCCTCCACCTTAGTCCCCATTACTGAAATGCTGTTTTAAACGTTGATTTAACTTGAATTACTCTGTGATTCTTTATTTGGTTTTCTTATGTTTGCCTCTTGCCATGCTACAGTGCTCTGGAGTCATCGCTTCCCTGCCGCGCGCACGGGTCACATCTTTCCCTCCCCTGCCTCCATCCTTCAACCCCTGTGTTACTGACTTGAAAATCCATACGTTCCATCCTCACTTCTTCCGCTGGAGCTGCACGGTCTTTCTGCACATACGTCTGCAGTTGCGTTTCCCCCTCTCTGCTACAGCCTGCACATCTCCCCCCATGGGAAGCTGCTGCCAGTCCGTGCCAGGCTGCGCTTCCTACCCCCTTGCACCACGCTCCCCTGCCCGGCATGTCCTCCCTCCATCAGAGAGCATCTTGCTCCTCTTGCTGATCATCTCCGGCTGCTTCTGACCTGCTCTCCTGTGTCTCGGCTTGGTTTTAGGTGACTTCACGTGCCAAATCCTTCGAGTTAATGATGTGCTGTTGACGTGACGTGCTGGACTCTGAGCTTAGCAGGCGGGGGCATCTCCGGCTTCCAGAGGGCTTGAAAAGGGCTGTGGGACAGGAGCTTTGCCTGTCATTTTATTATGGCCTTTTGGCCATAATGGACGTCATTTTATTATGGCCTTTTCCCCTGAGGTCTGCAGTGGCAATCAGGTCAGCAGGGGAAGGAAATTGTGATCCAATTAATCGGAAATGGACTAGAAAAAGTTGCATTGGCATTTTTCACAGTGAAACCTCCTTCACAGTTCCTGCCTCCTGTAATGTATTTGCTGTATCTGTTTGGAAGGCAGGTTCTCCTGAGTCGAGTTTATCTCACCTGATGTGGGGTGGCACCAGCAGAAGCCCAGCACCTCACGCCACGAGGCCTTCTGCCCTGCCATGCTCCCTTAATTAAGTTGGAATTGAAGGACACAGCAGTTTCGGTGATAATGACCTTTCCCTAACTCTTCTCTTTGCAATCTGCTTTCTTTTCCTCCGGCACACACCCGGAGGAGGTTTTTCCCCTGGCGCCTCTCCAACTGCAGCAACTTCCAGGAAATAGTTTCTCTTCCCTCTTCCAAGCTGCCAAAGCAGCTCGGGTCCAGGCAATGCCTGGGCAGAGCTCCTCTGCAGCAGGTCCCTTGAGGAAAAGCAGCGACCTCGCAGCTGGGGCTGGTGGCAGAGGGGACATCCCCTGGGAGCAAACAGGGTGATGGCCACATTTCATCTCGGGGCAGGGAAAGGTGTCCTCTTCCCTGGCTGCTTGTCCCAAGGCAGAGCCGGGGAGCACCACTGGGTGCTCACCAAAGTCCTTTTTAGGTTCAGTTCAGAAAACACAAAGGTCTCCACTTCTGGATTGAATAATTGCCCCTTAGCAAGGAGGCTGGGGTCTCTCGGTCCTCCTGGAGAAATGACTCAACCTCAGCAAACACAAGTGAGAGAGGATGGTTAGAAGAAAAAGCAGTCTTACAGCCACAGGTGAAGCTGTTTTGGGTAAGACATCAAGAGAACTCGATCATGGTAGTTAATCTCTCAAAAACCCTGAGGAGGACACAAGAAAACAGGAGGAGGGACAGGTTCCTGAGCTACCAGGCTTCACCTGGGAGTAAAGAAAGTTCTCCAAGCCCAAGGTTTCCAAACCCTAAAAAGCAAACAAACATGAGATGATCTCCCTTGGACCATTTCAAATCTATCAGAGGAGAGAAACTTTTAGTAGTCCACGTACAGCTATGGAAAGCTGCTTCTAATGTTGAAATAAAAAGTCTCTTGAGGGCTCCTGCCTTCTAAAATTAAACCGGATTTGGTTTTGCCTAATGACTTGCTTTTGATTATGACGAAGATTTGTTTTGAATGAACATTTCCAGGCATGTAAAGAGGCTAGGCTGGCAACCAAATGTTTTAATATATCTGAGATCTCAATGCTCCCATGTGCCATCACACAGTGCTCTCTCCCTCCCACTCACAACACTGATCATAAGATCATTTCTCTGGATCAGGATAAGCTTATTTCCTTCAAGTTGTGGGTTTTTTTTCCCCCAAAATGAGATATCAGTGGAAAATTAGGGTATTTCCTTCAGAAGACAGTGAGTCATTAGTAGCTATGTTGCAATAGCTTTATTCATAAATACTGTTAAATTATTCACATCTTTAATTTTATGGACATCGCAAAGCTAAAGACTCCTTTCCCACCAAGGAAGATGTTTCCTTGGTCATTGGAAGTGGGTGCACAGCCACGAGCTGGGACATCACCCTAGGAGCCCCAGCCCTCCCTCCGGGCTGTTCCTGTGACCTTTGAAATTCACTTGGGCTGACACATCGTGCCAAATCTCAGTGTTGTGTTTGGGGAGGAGTGTAAGAGACAAGATGAAGAGGGACCGTTCTCCTCTTATGTTCTCCCGCTGCCCTACAATCCCCAGTGTGGGGATTTCTTCTGCAGTCACCTGTCTTCAGGCTCAGGATGCTTCGCAAGGCTGACCCCCCCATGGAAAAATCCTCCCACGCCTGTACCCATCTGGTTATCCTGTTTTCCTCCGCGCTGGACTGAAAACCCAACTCTTCCCAGGCTCCCTTGGCAGGCTGAGCTCCCTGGAGCCCCTGCCCTAACTGCTGCTCTGCTCCTGCTTTTCTCCCCATGATGAGCTTCTGCCTTGAACGGGGTCATATGCACCTGGTGTCCCCCCTGCCTTGGCAGTGAATCACTGAGCAGAGCTCCTCACTGGCACCCCCTGGGTGATATTTCCATCAGATCCATTGTTTGCCAACTTCCCTACAGAGCAGCAGCAAAGTCTCAGTCGAGGCGAGGTGTGTGGCCCCCCACCCTCCTCCCTGTACGGCCTCCCTACCCTGACAATCGGGGACACAGGGGTCTGTTGCTCTTAACAGATTCACTTAAGCTACTACTACTTTTTCTTCTTTGAGACACCCCCTGTGAATATCATTGCAAAATACCGATTTCTTTGTTCCTTGGGCCTCCTTGCGCTGAGATTGCGTGCCGGCCACGGCAGCTCCTCTGGCAGGCTTTCTGCTGCTGGTGTGTTTGAGAAAGGGCTTATTGTCAGCCTCCACGCTGTTAGCAAGTAGCTCCTTGGATTTCTCTTCTGGGGCTGCCTTATTGTCGTCTTGCATCTAATTTGCCTAATTTCTGCATTTGATTTCTACTTTTTGAAGGGTGTCTGTTTGCTTTGAATCCCTCCGTTGTGCTGCCGTTTAGCCACCTGGGGTATGTGTGTATTTATTTTTTTATTTATTGTCAGTACACATTTACTCTGAGCTTCTAATGTTCTGCCTTTAAACAGATCCCACTGTTGCAGGGCTCTTGAAGAAAAACTTGGGCAGACATCACAGCAGACCAGGCTTTCCTGTTGGCCTCCATATATGGCTTAAAAAGTTAAGTCCTGAAGCAGCTCACAGCTGTCCTTGCAACCTGAAAACCCGGCCTCTGCAAGCCTCCCTCTGGATGAGCTCGCTCATCTGCCATGTAGCATCCCTCCATCCTCGACCGGCAGCGGGAGGTCATTTAGGGGGCTGCACGTAGGGCCTTTGCCCTCACCTGCTCCAAAAGAAGCTGGCTGGTGTCTCAGAGCAGGAATGGGTGCGCTCACAGATCCGGGTCTGCAGCAGGGAAAGGAGGGACTTTGTAGTTGCACCTTTTTCAGTAACTCTTAATTTTTACCTCTGTAGTACCGAGACCACTGTCTAACCGCCCACCAGTTAAATCTGTGTTTCTGTCAAATTTATGAACAATCCTTCTCATAAAATCCCATGAACGCTGACATCCCTGGGGCTGACAGTCTTGAAGACTCTGGTCCAGTTAGAAAAGTCCTGGTTGTTTCCATAGCATTTGGCCTTTTATACTTTCTCCTTGCCTTGCCACTGCTGAGGGCTATTTTTTAAAGTAAGTATATATATTTCTGGTGGCACCTCCAAGGTCATATTTGTACTGATGTCCTCCATTCAGAAGCTACTGTTTTCTGCCTTCCTTCCGCAGTAACTTTATATCGCTGTATATACAATCCTTCAGTCATGCAAAAGCTGTATTTTTAGAAAGCTCTGCTTGGCTCCTACCTAGGGGCGTGCAACCGTAAAGTCCTGCGCTGCTTGGCCAGCCCTCCCCTGCTCTCCCTGCAGCCGGACGTTCCCTCTTGTTAGGCGAAATACCGATAACCCCAACATTACCTTTGGAAAAAAAAAAGTTGAACAGCTTAACTTAGGAGAGCTTTTCTCAAAGCGCGTTGACAAAGCAAGTCAATAGCTGTTTGTTAGATTTTCGGGCCATTTTGCTCAGGGATCGCAGAATTCAGCAAAAGTGCTTCCTACACGGCCCTTTTCCCTCACACCCTTGTAGACACAAAGAGAAACCCCTGTCAATATTTGTCCCCAGGCAACGCACCCATGAGATGGAAACCCCCTGAGCACCAGGCATCACCCCTGGCCTTGCTCATCAGGCGGCTGCTGCGGTCCTTTGGCACCTGGGAGGTTTCATCCCGTGCAGCCTTCACGTGGCAAAGGTGCCCGGCAGGGTGTCCCTCTCCGGTGGAAGGGGACAGGCCGAGCAAGCAGCACCATGAGTGGAAATGGGAAGGGATAAACAATTTGTTTCCCAAACCCTGCATAATTGTTCCCATCCTGTGCCCACTTGCTGAAGGGATTTCCGTTTTCAGACACCAAGGGTGATGCAGAGACTCCCTTCAGGGACATCTGAAATGGTGACGGGTGCCCTGACTGGGAAAAGAGATGTTTAACCCCAGCACTTTCTCCCAGCAGCATCATTCTTCCAGCACCTTTCTCCTCCTGTCCTTCAGTGCCTGAACTGTACACAAATCCTTGCTTTGTTTTGCCAGTAGAAATAGTGCAAACATATAAGGGCACTTTCTTTTCTCCATCTCCAGCTTGAGATAGTGGGGGGAAAAATGAGTAAATGTTTACAGCTGCTCCAGCCAGAGTGGAGTGAGAACCCAAAGGTGATCTTCTCTCTTGCTCTTTCTGTACCAAGAATATGAACAGAGGGAGTTTTTCATCCCTGTGAAAAGTCTCTGATTATTCCTAGTGACTTAATTATTTTTTCAGAGCAAGAAAAAACCCGCTATGTTAAGACATCACTAGAGGAATGAACTTGACAAGCCTTTATCCAACTGAATGTTTAAATTCTGAAAGGGAAAAAAAAAATCCAGCATGACTGACAAGGTCCTTTTAAAACACATAATAAGCTGAACCTTACATGACACTTCCGTGGGTGTTAGTCTAAAAAGCTATCTTTACATGCAATGTAGCAAATGAACTGTGTAAGAGAAGGGCTGTAGCTATATGCATCCTTGCTGAGTAGTACTATAGGATTGTAAAACCTGACAAACTTGTTCTCTTAAAGCTCCACATCCCCAGGGAAGAGGCGGGTGTATTGTTGTTCTTTCAAACACCTGAAAAGTTTGCTTTAGACTGACTATTGCCATTTATACTCTATGTTTTAAGGAATAGAGCTTGCTCTTAAAAACCCCGCTAGTCCCAGGCAGTTGATCTCCAAAGAAGTCAGGGGCTCAGGCTCGGAGAGGTGCTACAGAAGGAGCCGGTAGAGGTGAAGGAGGTGCAGATCTGGCTCTCACCAGAGCTCAT
This sequence comes from Vanellus vanellus, assembly GCF_965231255.1. Classification (NCBI taxonomy): domain Eukaryota; kingdom Metazoa; phylum Chordata; class Aves; order Charadriiformes; family Charadriidae; genus Vanellus; species Vanellus vanellus. Next base: position 124,771,398 of record NC_138905.1, on the reverse strand, counting down.
CATCCTTTTCCTGTTGAGGAAACTTTTGCCTGATCGTTTCCCTCAAAGGTTAGGAGAGGGATGGGGGTCCTGTAGCCACCCTCCACCCTGATCTGATGGTAGGGAGAGGTGAGAAGCTCAGTGGTAGGATTTCAATGGCCCTTGGGGCAGGAGCGGGGAGTGCTGGCAGCAGCTGGAGCTACTTCCTCTTTTTGCTCCAGAAGTGCAAAAATGTAAAATGCAGCAAATAAAACTATGGCAGAAACACAGTGTTTCTTTCTTTAATGAGAAAATTGGCTTACTGCTGCTGCCTCATCCCCTCTGGTGGTCTATGCATAGATGGGTAACCCCACTATTTTCTTCTCTGGATTCAGCCACCAAACAGCCACCTCTAACACCTCTTCTTTTAGAAGGTCTTGCCTCCATGCAAGATGTGTGGACCGCAGTTTTAAGGGTTGACAGCTCATCACACATGATAGCGATAACCGAGGCGAGGCCATCTGGCCACCTCAGTGGCCATCCCTTGTATGGGGAAGGATCTCCGGTGGTCTCGGGTTCAGTCTCCTGCCCAGTTTGGTGCCATGTGCAGTCACATCACTATGTTCTTGCTTCAAGTCTCCCAGCAGTGGAGACCTTGCAGCTCCTCTATCCATTTCCATACTGTTCCCACTGAGGCCCATCTAGCCTACTACCACGTAAACTCACATGCAGAACATCTTATCCCCATCCTTTTATTGCTTTTTTAAAAAAATGTTTGAAGACCTTTATCAGATGACCCTCTTTAGCTTTCAATCTGTCTTCTCTTTTCACTTTTGCTGGACCTCTGGGTCATCCTCACCCTTCCTTGGGGTCTCTTGTCAGTTGTTCAAGTCTTCTTCGAGGAGCAGTGCTAAAAACCCATCAACACTCTCTGGCTGAGGTCATCCTTATGAGGAGGAGAGCAGATGAGCTTGGCCATTTTTTCTAATCCATAAGGAAGAAATTGTTCACACCTCCCCCAAACCTCCAATGGACTTGCCATGAGTAGCTGTTTTAATTTAATTTTCCTTTCCCTGAAATTCGTGTGTGTTTGTTTTTAATTTCAGGATGGCTACCAAGCTTCTTTCAGCACTGAATTAGAGAAACAGAGGATACAGTGGCAGCTAGACTCACCTATTAATCAAATGAATGTGCCTTGGTACTGTGGTGCTGGCTCTTGTGATTTCATAACATCTCGTGACATTCAATATTTTTGTTAAAGCTCTACCTTCCATATTCATGTGATAATGGGAGAAGCTGAGGTTTCACGTAGGAAGTATTAGCCATAAAGTATCCAGAGCTCCTGGCTGTAGTGAAGGATTGGCAAATGGGACCCAAGTGCATCCTAAAGTCTCAGAAAACCAGAAGTCAAACGAAAAGCACCTGCAAACAACTGTTGTTGGCTGAGCTTGCTGGAAAGATGCTTGCAAATAATGTGCTTATCTGGCTGCTCCTGTGGACAGGAGCTGTTGAGTGCTGATCTTAAGTTCTCCATAATGCCACTATGTTTTCTGGATGGCCCTTTGTGGGAAGTTGGGAGGGGCGTGAAAGAGATGCAAAGTGAGACAAGGAATTATCCCCCACGAAAGCTATGGAGTGGGAAATCTGGACCTCCAACCTCCCAGGACCAGTTGTAACGAAAGTGCTGCCTGCTAGAAGGTTTTGGGGTGCTCTGCACACTACCAGGTACCTTGACTTCAAATACCTGCATGGGTTTTCCTGGCAATACATAGTGTCCCTGCCAAGGGTGCTGGTTGGAAGGTGCTGGAAGGTGTCAGAACAGCCCAGACTCAAGGGGCACAGACGCACCTGTGACGTTTGGGAGCACATGGCCACTTCAGAAGCTGTGTCTTGGTGCCATTTCCCCCATGCATCAGCCACATCTGAGTCAGAGGGTGGCTGAACGAAGACAAGGGTGTAGAGCGAATAGGCATTGGGTGCATTGCTCTTGAAGGGGAACCAGTTTTTACCAATTTTCCGCTTTCTGTGATGAGGACCTTTTTCAGCCAACGCTGCCAGGGTGCTCTCTCTTTGGTGGGAGGAGAGCATGAAAAATACAATTTAACGCCATTGTAGGCTGCTGTTTCTTCCCAAGGGTCTGTGTGGGGCAGGGGGCAGCGGTGTGAGCACCATGGACACGTGCGATGGCGCTGACTGAAGATGATTCTTAGAGAAGTGGTGAACTGCGCTGGGTGAAACTGGGACTGTTGGTTGCTATGGGCTGTCCGTACACAGGCCCCATCCCCTGAGAAATCAGAATGTTAAAATATGTCACTAGACAAGATATGACAGAAAATACAGTTTTACAAACTTTTTTCTTGACATGAAAACTTTTTTAAAATATCTGGGATACGGGGCATCAAGAGAGACACCCGATAGACACCTGGGCATAAAGGCAGCTGCAAACTACCCACAAATAAAGAAGCATTGCGGCTGACTGCGGGACTGGTGGAAGACTTCTCCTACCATCCTTGTCCTCCTGTGGAAATGTTTTAAGTTGTTACCAGGAACAGTTTGCAAAGACTCACACAAAGCCACCATCAGAAATAACTTGAATGCAGAGAGGAAAAAATTGCTCGAGAGTTCTTTTGGGAAGGATTAGGTTTAAAATAATTGCCATTTATAAATTAATTTCACATCCTTTTGGAGCTTGGCCTACTAGCATTTCGAGGTTTGACTGGAGCTGGCAGACAGGGTGGGCACCGATTCTAGGGCCCGACTGCCAAGAAAAAGGAAAATATTAAGAGAAAAAAAATGGCAATGCAAAAAAACAGGCCAGGGAAATGCAGGGAAATGAAATTTAGTTTAGGAAAATTATTGTTCTCTGAGCCATAGACTGATTTTATGGCTAGCATATTAGTCACAGTCTTACACGAGCCTGGTCTTTGCAATCAATGTCTGAAGAGAAACTGGTGGTGAACACAGCTCCCAATGCTTTAATAATTTTTAAATCCACGATTCTGTTATTTTTAACCTTTTTTTTTTTTTTAATTCATATCAAAGTCTGTTGAAAGCAGTGGGGAGATTCCTCTCAGCTTCAACAACTTTGAATCAAGCCATGTAAAAATAGATGCCACATGCCTCAAGACTTCTGCTGCAGTCTTGCCAGCTGACTCTTCCATTTCTTACACCTTACATTTTAGGATCATGAGTTATCAGGGCCCAGCTGAAGCCTGCGTGACACCTCTCTGTCCTTTGCCTGATGCTGGGTTGGACCTGAGAGATCTGGTCTTGCTCCCACTGTCCTCTAAGGTGCTGAGCACATGCATCCCCTCTGCATTTCCCTGGGCTGGTTTGATAGCAGAGAGATGCTCTACTGCCCAGGAGACATTTTGCACAGAGCTGTACAATAGATGAATGGCTCGTTTCCAGAAGAAAATATACAAAAAAGATGTGGACAGGCTGAAGAGGGTCCAGAGAAGGGCCACAAAGATGCTCAAAGGACTGGGAAGCTGGCTGTATGAGGAAAGGCTGAGAGAATTGGGGTTGTTCAGCCGTGAGAAAAGAAGGCGTAGGGGATACCTTATCATCATGTTCCAGTATTTAAAGGCCGGTTACAAAGAAGATGGAGACTCCCTTTTTACAAGGAGTCACATGGAAAAGATGAGGGATAATGGGTACAAGTTACTCCTGGGAAGATCCTGATTGGACACAAAAAAAAATTTTTCACAATGAGAACAGTCAGCCATTGGAATAATCTCCCCAGGGAAGTGGTGGATTCCCCATCACTGAACAATTTTAAAATTTTGACAGGGTGATGAGCCATCTTGTCTAGACTGGGCTTTTGCCAAGAAAGGTTGGATTAGAAGATCCTTGAGGTCCCTTCCAACCTGGTATTCTACGATTCTATGAAAAGGAAAAAGTGTGTGATGAAAAGAAAAATGCCCAGGACACAGGGGAGAGGAGTGAACCCAGTGTGGAGTCCTGCTGCAAGGGCTGGTCCCCCTTCCAATGCAAGTCAAGCCATTGCTAAACCAAAGAACACTGAATCAGAGGCCAGCCTGAGTCACGGGGCAGCTGTGAAGACCTCTCTGCAGACCACAGTTTGCCGATCATCTCTGCTGGGGCACGGGCAGACCAAACCAGTTCTTCATCTTGGCGCTTTTTGGGCATTTTGCAGTGTGCGTTTTTAGCTACAACTTCATGAAGGCTGCCCTCGAGCACTGAGATGATACTGGCAGCTCGCAGCCCAGGGTGGGCAGCACCTCACCACCGACCCTAGCAAGAGTGGTGGTGAAGCGTGAGCTCCTCCTGCCCTGCGCAAGGAGGCCAGCCTCTGGCACCGAGGGGGAGGACTCGCTAGAGGGGAAGGGGCCCAGGGCTAATGTCCATCTATCAGGTAAAATCACAGACCGAGAGATCGGCGATGCAGACAGATTCAAGAAAAACTGTTGAAAACAGATTGTTAGTCAGCCTTATGGATCTCGGCAAAGGACATGTTTTTCTTACTGGAAGAGAGCCATGAAGTAGAAATAGATTGAAATCGAGAAAGAGGGCTGCAGCCGTAGCTTAGGCTGTATATTTAAACATTTTTGCTGTTGGACCATATGGGCCTGAAGCTAAATTTACCTACAAATTATTTTCAAATGTTTCTACTTCTTGAGAGGTGAAAGGTGCGCTGGATACTTTATGCCAGCAGGGAAGGCAAAATAAATGTCCTGGGTCAGGTTTTCCCAGTGTCAGACCTGTGAGTGGTTTTGGATGCCTAATCTGTCTGCGACACCTGCCTTGAACCCCAGGCCGGGTGCTCTGCACACACAGAGGCCCTCCACAGCCAACACAAAATCTTGACTTGCATTCCTGCTCCCAGTAACTCTGTACAACAATTAGCAATGCAAATGCGCTCGCATCTTTTTCTGCTTTTATGGTGTTACCGATTTCTTTTTTGAACCATGGCTAAAGGAGGACTGTTTCCATGATGAAAATACATACGGGGGATCCAGAGTCTGGTTTCTGACTCAGCTCAGTCAAATTTTCTTGGTGACTCTCACGTACCTGAATCCCAGGAGAAAGCCTCAAACCCAGGCGAGGTCTGACAGTCCCCTAGACATCAGGGAAGGTTTGGTGTGGGCCTCTGATGCCCCACGAGGAGCACACAGAACAGGGACTGACAGGTGCTGAGTGAGAAGGTTGTGGTTCACAACTCTGCCCAGAAAATGAGACACCTGTGTCTAGCCCTGGGTTGGCCACTGCTGTGAAAAAAGAGTCCACCACCCCAAATATTAAGTGCCTGTGTCACTCCTTTGGTGACTGGCTTACTGATTCCTCCTTTGAAAGGCAAATGGATAAGGAAGGCTGTACCTCTTGCTGGTCAGAACTTAGTCATCCCCAACTCTTTGAGGGTGCCCCAGAACCTATGCTGGAGTATTGAGTGTTGAGCAAGTCTTGTCAGGCTCAGGGTAAACTAATCTCTCATCCTCTGCCTGTGTTGTTCATTCTCTTAAGGTAATTTTCCCATTTAAATGGTTTTGTGCAAATGGTTCCTTCAGTTTTCTTTGGAGAGAAAAGTGTGAAACTATCTACCGGACATTCGCATCCCAGAGTTGGGTTTTTTTCTGATCTTAAAACAAGAATATTTATTAGTCTGCAATTACTGCCCATCAACTTGGGAAAGACTAAAAGTAATTGTATTTGGGGATTAGAGAAATTAAGTCTCAAGAGATATGGGGCCTTTCAGTTTTTAATGCTGTTGATTGTGTCTTTCTGTTCTGTGTGCCATAAAAGTAATAACATTTGAATTTTTATAAAAGTGACCTGTGATGGCTGATGGTACGGAACTGATCCGGTGATTCGGTTTATCTGTGATTTAAAAATCCCCACAAGGCAAGTCTTAAATGCTTCCATCCATCTCACATTATGTATATATCACCTTGATCAGAAAGACATTCTTGGTAATAAAGGTCCTCTATCTAGCTAGTTGCGAGTATGCTGTGTTCAGACAGTTTCTTTTTAATGGACGGCATGGAAAACCCTTCCGAGGCCAAAATACGTGAATAAGATTTATTAAACCTGTAGCCCCTGTCACTCACGATAATGCTAATAATCCATAAGCCTTACATCACGTCTAACATCCCATGTAACAAATGCGTCTCTGGGAGATGAACCATAAATCCCATGTGCACTCTGCTCCCTTGTCCAGGAAGACGCAAATTTGGTGCATCTCTCCAGCTACCCTGGTTCCTCCTTGTTTGCCGTGCTGGCGGGGGGCTGACACTGCCCCGGTCCTTCCCAGGGGACTCCTTCTCCGAAGCCATCAGTATTTGTCACTGTATTTGCAGTCAGGGTAGCGGTAGGCAAAACGGGAATCGCAAGACCGCAGAGGTTTCAGGATCTCTGCCAGCTCTGCAACCGCCTCATTGACACCCTGGTCATCGGCAAGGCCATCGGCGCAGCGCTGCAGGAAGCTGTCTATTTTCTCCTGCACGGGTTGCAGGAATTTCCCCTTCAGGAGCTTAGGCAAAAGCTCTTGACACACCATGATGAGGCTGTGCTTCTCTCTGATGGAGTTACAGGACACAAATGCAGACTGGCAGTCCACAGTCAAACAGCTAAATATATCTTTATACTCCTGTTGGTCGTCAATCAGCTGACTCCCTATTAGAGACAATTAAACAACTTGTTAGAAGCACGGGAGTGAAATCTGGGATAATCGCATATGTCTGTACCTCTGTATTAATGTGAGTTTTGTTACTATCTGAAGGATACTGCTGCCTCACCACAAAGTACTCTGTGCTGTAGCTGTCTATGGGCCAATTTTCTCACTCCTGAGATATATATATTTTTCTGAATGACAGAGCTCTGCAGAACAGCCTGACAGAGGAGTTGGTGACGAGCCTGTCAAGTCAAACTGATGCAGAAAAATATTAGAAGAACCGGAGTACTAACCTAAACCATGGAGTTCCTACAAAACTACCGCAAATAGTCAAAACCATAATTTTTCCATGTTACCCCAAATCATTAAATTGCAACAACAGCTCATCTAGCTGGAGTCAAGTCAACAGTAATAGCTGTTGGGACAAGAAAAAGAAACCCAGTGGAAAATTCTCTGACAGCTGCTTCTGAATATTTGAGATCTATTCAGCTGAATGTGTGAGCTGAGCAAAGGCCTTTTAAAAATTTGAACATTCAAAATGAAATTGTTAAATTATTGGAGGAATGGTCTTTGACTAGCTCTACTTCCAGGAGTAGACTAATGTAACCTGTGAAAAGTGAATAGTAACCCTTGATTTTATGTGAAAATGACAAAAGGGGGTTTTTGTTTTATAATAATGATGATGATTAGTTACTGTGGCAAATGCACCCAAAAAGAACCTGATTTGACCCAACACTTAAAACAAATGAAGTTATGAAATTTCTACTTGCAAATGTTGACATTTGTGTGGCAAAAGTTTTAAAAGGGGTGATTTAGGAGGACTTCCAATGAGAGCGTTCAGCACTGTGCATGCTGAATGCTGCTGCCAGCCCCTGAGGGGGCCGGGCAGGATGTAAGCACCCACGATCGGTCAGCAAACCATTGACCACACAAAAAAGCCTCCTGTTGTCTTCCCAGCTCCAAGCCAGGATGACAGGAGCTCCTGATGCTTTTGCAGTCGGCAAATCTCTCCGTGAACTTTTCATTATTTAATTTAGCAAGCAACATTTGGTTGATTAAAAAAAAAAAAAAAATAAGCAGCAGAGCTGAGTGTAGCAGGTGAAAGATTTGTTTCCCCTGTTTTGCTAAGCCCTCCTACAACAGATGCGCAGCCACGGACCCTGCTGAGTACCTTCCTCCTTGTCGATGATTCCCAGTGTGCTGGCATCCCGGATGAACAGATGCCCATTGCTAAAGACACCGAAGGTGCCAGCGTCCACGTGGGTGAAGTAGAAGAAATAGTTGAGGTCATTGGTGCCCATGGAGCGGAGGATGGCGAGGAGCTGGAGGGCCAGGTCGGCGGCCACCTCGGGGGCTGTCCCGTAGAAGTCGCGCAGGGGCCGGGTGCTGGCGCTGACCACCAGCCGCCCGCAGGAGCCCAGGTACCGCGGGAAGGGCCATCCCTCCACGTCGGGGAAGATCTGCCGGGGAGAATGGAAATGAGGAGATGGCTCCTGTCCTCTGGCCACTGCGCTCTGTCCGTGGACCCACCTCCCTCCCAGAGGACTTTCAAGTGCCCTGGCTGGCTTCAAGCAGCAATGCTGGTATCATCTTTCCTTTCTAAAGCAGCCTGCCACCCTTCCTCACCCTAGCCTGCCCCAGCAGCCAGGGACAGCTCTGCTCCATCCTGAAGTAGCTATGCTGCTTTTTTTTTCTTTTTTTTTTTCACTTCTTTTTTTAATTAAAGAAGAAGAGTCAGATATTTCAAGACCTATTCCATGAGGGATACTAACTGGAAAGTCCAATGCAATAATAGATTTCAAATTCATGAAAATTTTAGGTGCAGAAAAGCTAATTTTAGGTGTCTTTATGGATCCTTTGATGGATCCCTCATGAGCACTGCATAGCTGAAATCACGGTGAGGTGGGTTTTCATTAATTTGAAAGAACTGCCTGGCTATTTCGTAAGAGACTTTGCAGTCTCAGGGACAGAAGTGCTGGGTGTGTGCTACAGTGGGGACACATGGGCTGGGCTCCCTGCCTCACTGCAGCTCGTGCTAGCAGGGCAGTTATCCCAGGTAGAAACCAAACTGCATGACTGCTGAGCTGCACCAACACAAAGCTTTCTGCCATTTACTTTATAATTGTCTGTTTCCCTGGCACCCTTAGGCCCAGCCGAGGTGGGGGCTATGAACTCATCCAGTTTCACGTTTAAGGTTGCTTCTCCCTTCTGTTGTGAAGGCACTTCATCACCCACGTAAAATCAGGCCATTTCTCTTCGGCATATTTTTCTCACCTCTGCAAGCTGCGTTCCCCTATCATTACAGTGCTGAGAGCTGCAGCTTCATGCCCCAGCGAGCTGTGGTCGGGCTGGCTGAATGACCTGCAGGAAAATCCCAGAGCACGAGCACCATTCCCCCTCCCTGGGACTGGGTAGAGCCCTGTGAGCTGCTGAGGGCACTGGTGTCCTGGGGCAGGAGACAGGTGCTGCCGCTGCCTCTCTTCTTTGTGGAATGTTGAAGGGTTGAAAGAAACAGCTATGAGGACTAAAGGTGGGGCGATGGTGGGTAAGGGTGAGGATACTCCCTAGGAGACGTGTGTTAGGAAAGAGAAGAACCACGTGCCAGGTGTGTCAGCGGCGGACTGGGAGAGGTATGTGAGGCCTCCCAGCTCTCTGCCTTCAAAGTCCGAGCTCAGTTGTATTTGGGATTCCACCAAACACCTCTGCAAAGCTGCACTTTGCCACAGAGATACTTACCAGTGGCATGCAAATAGAAAAAACAGCGCTGGCACATGGAGCCTGGAAATCAGTGCTCCTCCAGTCCATGTTCAACCTCAACACTACATCTTGGTCCTCCCACGCTAAAGCATGCACTTTTTCTTTTATAAACGGGCTGTGATTTTAAGTAATATATTAGCAATGCAAACATAACACTGTGAAGTACTGACGACGTGTAAAACCCTGGCTTTCACAGTGTGCTAGCGCAATAACCCGTCTGGGTTCTGATTTATTTAAGGGGCTGGGCATCCGTATCTCTCCACAACTTCACAGGCTGATGCAAGGAGCACCGCCGGAGCTTGCCTGGCTTCAGCCATCCAACCCCATAGAAGAAACAGTCTTTATGAAGGCTAGGGAGCTTGCCAAAGGCCAGGGCTGGGGCTCCTCTACAGCTGGGGGCTGGTGTGCATCTCGTGCGAGGATTTGCTTGCAAGGGGTTGCGGGGTGGCATTTCCAGCTGGGGCAAGGGAGTAAGTACCTGTAACAAGATGGGGTGTGAATTCACTGACAGCGTGTACAGAAGGCGCAGTTTGTCCCGGTCGGTGAGATGATCCATGTAGATGCTGCCAGCGTCTGGCACCTCAGCATAGCGCCGCACAATCCTGTCCAGGAGACGCTGTGACGGGCAGCGCAGCATTGGGCTAGACAGGCCCTGGCGAGAGGGGAAAACACGACAAAGTTGTTTATTTTCCAGCCTGAGATGTCGTAATGTGCTTGGCCCACGCTGGGAGTAGGGGCACCTCTGTGCTCTGCCCTCTGCACCTCTGCCCCCTGCGGCACAGCTGCTGATGGGTACAAGCACACGGGGGGAACTCTATAGCAACCCCCTCCTAGGAAAGAAACCTGCACCATCCAAAAATGCCTGTTCACAACTCAGGTTTCCAAAATGGCACCCAGTCTTCGTGGCATAGGTGCGGATACTGCAGACCTCATTTCCCTATGGCTGAGTGACACCGTGTTACTCTGTGCCGGCAGGCATAGTCTCTCCACGCGGGCTTCCAGCCCTGGCAGCCTGGCTCGCTGGTGGAGGCCTCCCCATCGTTAAGCCGGTGAGTCACTTCCCTCTTTAAATAATGTCTTCGGATTGCTTCACTATTTGCTTAGCCTGTGAGCGGCTTTCTTGGAAATACTATTTGCTAAGGTCAGTAAATATGCCTTAAAAGTGTAAATAAACACTGTATGTGGATACAAGCACAGGATATATTCTCTCTCTGATCAATTTGCACATTAACTAGCAAAACCAAAGTTTAATAGCACGTTCATATTTTTTGTAAATACAGCAACAAATAAAGAAATGTTGGGCTAATGGAGTCAATCATCACTGTATTTCACCTTTCAGCTTTGGATGTTTGGCTTGTAAAATTACAACAAGCAATCTATGGCTGGGATAAAAGACGTAGAAATTTATACATTCATAGTCAAAAAAAGACCTTTCTTTTGAAGTCAGTGACCCTTAATAGCCAAGGAGAGTGGATGTACGGAGAGTTGCTCGTAGTGGTGCAGAAACACTGCCCTGCCATGTCTCTGCTGGGGAAGGTAATCAGGTTTTTGATAAGTCTTTTTCTTCCAAATGATCTGAGTAGCCAAATTTACTCTTTTGGGTTTTCTTTCTAATTCGATGGCTGGGAGATGTGTTTCAGAGGAAAGGGCACTGGAGCTCACATTGCTCCCTGCCATTCTTCACGCTGAGAGCAAAGATTTGACTCAGGATCTCCTCAAGTCATTTGGTAACTCTGAGGTAGGTCCCTCTCAACCCTTCCTGTGCGAGCTGTTCATTTGGCATAAAACACTTAATTACCCAGCCATGATGAAAAAATGAAGAAAGGAGGAAAGGAAGAGTGTGCCGCTCTTGCAGTTGGAGGTGGAAAGGGGGTATCGGACTTCCCACGTGCCTTCCTCTGCCTCCCTGCCAGCCTCAGTAAAGTCCCAACTGCTCCCTCCTTGGCCATCGGTTGCATGAAACAAGCCCTGAATGCCAATAGCTGGTCAAAACTACTTGAAAAACTCAACCCTAACTGGAGTGTTGTTTCACCATTTTTTTCCCAAGAGATTAAAACATTTGTCAAAAATAATTCTCCCCAGTTCTAGTTACAAGTCTTCATACACTCATCTCTTCTTGTGCAGCCTTATCAAGGAAATGTTTTTTCAACTAATTACCGAAATCATAGAAGGAGGGGGGAAGGGATGGCTACGGGTTTCTGTCTCGCAGAACTTGCAGGCACATTGTGGCTGACTCTGTCACTTTCCCTTTGGAGGAGAAGTGAGAAAAACTGAGCAGAACAGAGCTGTGTTAAAGAAGAGAGAAACTGCAGAGAAAGTCTCTTACAGCTTGGCGTGTATGCAAATATTTGCAGCCAAAGTTAGAAAGCCTTGCTGCCTCCAGGAGTTTGCAACGTAAAAGCTGAGACCCTTAAGAGTATACAGTAGGAACAAAAATCACAGTGGCAGAGAATGCATGAAAGTTGTAATTAGGTTTTTTTCCACGGTCAGGGCTCATCCTATTAACACAGACATGGACATGCACTGCATGTGGTGGTCATGGCTGCTCGTTTCCCAAGGAACCATTGCAGGCACACCAGAGGCGGTGCAGGAGCAGAGAAGCAGGGCTGGGTGCTGACACCTTTATATTGATATCAGTGCAGCTTCCTATGATTTAATGAAGCCCCAATCTACCAAAGCTGGGCAGTGGGGTCAGAGCTATTCAAATGCATAAACTTCAGCACCTGCTCAAGTGTTTCAGCAGAGCAGGGCCTCCCCTTCCAGGTTAATGATGGAAACATCCCTACAGCAGAAAAGGAGCTGAAGTTGTACAACTGTCAGACAAAAAAATGTTGACAGAAGAAAAATCTGAAGAACACATACTCGGAACACTGGAGATACTGATTTATCTGAGAATTTCTGAAGTCCTTTGCAGTGTGACTTGAAGGCAGCCTGATGTCTTGTTTGTGATTGATATGGAAAGCTTATTTACTTTGATTAAATTGCCACATTTTTATATCTGATAATGACTAGTTCCTGCAATAGCTACCTACACTCAACTGTGACTTCTTTTTACCTGCTGTCCAGTAGGTGATATGTTTTGAACACCCGTGCGTGCACATGTATGCATATGTAGTGTGGAAGCACCCAGATTTCACCCTGACGTAAAGATGACCTCTGGAAAACAACTTTTCCTCACTCCACTTTCTCTTCAGCCAGCCTGAGGAGGGATGGCACAGCTCAGGAGCACCGCCACCTCCTGCCCTGCCTGCCGCCGCCCGGGTGCAGCTTCACCAAAGACCAAGTTTGGGGTGAGATCCAGGAGGGAACATTCGGATGTACGTGTCAAAGCACCTGCAGCTCCTGGCTGTTTGAATCCAAGGGTTTTGTTCACCCCCAAAAGAGAAACCAAGGGCACCCTGTGAAGGTATGGGGCTTGTCCCTACTGCAGGCACCGCTGCTATCATCCTCCTCCAGCAGGGGATTGGGTGCGGTTGGTGCCAGCAGGTTTACCGAAGCATGTTCCTGATGGTGAGGTGCAGGGTCAAAGAGGCGGCAGGTCTGGGAGGTGGCTCTGGGACCCTGCTAATGCCCACCCTTCCCTCAGATGGACCGGCTGCCGGATCAGTGAGCTGCTGCCCATATGCTGTGTGTAAAATGATGCCTACTGGCCACATAACCACGGTGCCAGCACATCCACCTAGGGCTGGTGGAGGTGGGGGTCAATAGTTTAAAACAGTATGTCCTAGAGAGAGAGGCTGAAAACGGCTGGCTTTTCACCTTGGTACTGCTTTCGTCTGTCTGCCTCCAGCATTTTCTAGGCTGTGCTTTGTAGGCAGGGCTGTAAATTTGCCCTGCGGGTGATCTGTGCTGAAACTAACTCACTTTTTTTGTTGTTCTTCCACTCGAACAGGAAAAGCATGAGGTACAGTTTGAGGTGATGGACTCCCGGGAGAAGCAGTGAGTGGCTGGGGCCACCACGCAGGCTGAGCCCCAGCTAAATCCTGCTCATCTCTGAGGCGGGTTGAATTTTAACACTGAAGACTTTGCTGCGTCCAATAAAGATTTTCATTGTGGCGGGTGAAATAATCACTGTGGCAGGCAGCTCGGCTGATAGTTGGGTCAGGCAGGGCAGGCAGTGCAAAGCGAAAAAACATTACTTCATGGTCTGTCATTTTGATTCAAGCGCGTTACAGTTTGTCGTAATTTTCTGCTCTATAAGACAAAATTACCCAAGCCCATTAGCTTTTCTTGGTGCTGCGGAACTGTGGGGAGGGAAGTACAGACACGGCTGGGTGACTGCGGGTTTGTGAAACAGGGTGGGCATCATGTTGAGCACCAACAGTGGTGCGCTGTTAACACCTCCAAAAAGATGTGGCGGAAGTAAAGGCCAGTGCTCCGGGTGACATATGGTAACCCCAAGAAACCCCTCTCCCATGGCTCATGGCAGGTTACCAACATGCATCTGCCCAGCACACATGGCAGAGGGGCAGCAGCGCTGGGCTGGAGTGCAGGCAGAGGTGCCCCTGCGGCTTTTGGCTCTGAGGAAGGCGGGTGGGGTGGGCAGAGAAGAAGGGGATCCCCGGCTCTGCGGGGATGGATGGCTTGGGGGGGGGTGTGTCACCCTGTAACCTGTGGTGGCCCATGTAACGGGGCTGGGGGCCTCATGTACAAACTCACACACGCTGTATGACTGACATGTTGTTGTCACAGGCTGTTTTTCAATTCAGACCACTGTGAGACCAGCAGTCATTTTGCAGAGCACACGCCCAATCTTAAATAGCGATTGCTGCTGAAATTTAGAGGGGAGGGGGAGTTAGAACCCAGGCCCCTGTATTGCTATGCTCCTCTGTATATTCAAGCCTAGATGCTGTTAGAAGAGATTTGTATCCCAGTTTAGGTTTCCCTGCTTGATTTACAGAACCAAAGAACGATGAAAACATGAGCGACACAATCCTGAGGCAGGCGTGCAAAGGTCTGGGCCTCCCTGCAGCCTCCTGTGTCCTCACCAGCTAAAAAACTGCAGGGTTTGATGAAATGTCCCAGTGTGTTTGTCCCTGGGTGCGTCCCCCGCGGCTGGCCCCCAGAGCTGGCTTCAGAGGTGCCCTGGAGCTGGGGTCAGCTCAGCTTCCCACTGCTGCACGGGGAAATTCAAATGCCTGGGAGAAACTGGATAGGTGCAAGGGCAAGGCGCCCCAGCCAGAGGCTCTGCATGGTGCTGCTTGTGCATGTGTGTGTGTGCGTGTGTATGTGTGTGTGTCACTGTGTATGCATGTGTGCATGCATATGTGTGTGCATGTGTGTGTGTGACCCAGCCAGCTTAGCCAGGGATTCAATTTCAGAGAGGACGGAGTAGGGAAAGCTGTATAGCACATCAGGAGCCTTTTAAGGAGAAGGATTTGGGCTCAGCTAATGCCTTAACTTTGCAGCAGATCTGAGACACTGCAGAGCTACATTTCCCCAGTTACTTTTGCACTCAGCTCAGCAAATTTAAGTTCTCGACTTCTGTTTCACATAGCACTGCTGTGGGGGGCACCGTGGTTCTGCACGAACCTCTTGGACACTCCAGCAATTACAGGGGGCCTGGCACCCTGCCTTGCCTCCCGCAGCCCCCTGCAATGCTGCCTTGGGGGACAAGCAATGGCTAGTGGGTGCCTGGGAAGCTGCTTCCAGCCACCCTGGGAGGAAGTGTCCCTACCCACACCCTACCAGCTCAGGTGAGGGATGCTCTGTGTGGAAGTGATGCGTATTTGCCCCCTCTCCCTAGCCCCTCTCCTGAGGTTACTAGACAAAGTACAGCATAGCTCTGCTCCAAAGAATTTTTCCCTGTCTGGCATACGTCATCCTGTTCCTCAACCCCCAGGAGGGTGCTGGCTTCAGGGTGATCTGCCATGGGGGGCTGTCCATGACTAGAGTGAGTCCTTCTTGGAGCAGCTCAGGCACAAGTCCCAGCTCTGTTCCTCCTGCTGCTGCTGCAGCATGGGGTGTACCACTCTCCCTCCTCAGGTGTGCAGCTTCATGGGGTAACAGAAGCGGAAAAACTAAAGCAGCATATCTTTAACACTCAGCACAGCTGAACGGATGTGGCAGCATGCAGGCAGGAGAAAGCAGTTGCCTTGAAAGAAAAAAAAGTTGTCCCTTTTTCACAGCCACTTCTCTCTTGGAAGGGGGGGGGGAGTACTGGAATAATCCTTCTTTGCTTCTCAGGGTCTTGTTTAGAGTATATCCAGCCTCTACTCTGGCCCCTGCCCCTTGCCAGTGGATATGGCAATGCTTTGCTGTTGTTTGGGGGGCATGGGAGGATGTGAGTGTGTTTGGGGAGGGGACTTTTGCTCTCAGGTGCAAGCCAGCTGTTGCAAAACCCACTGGTGTGCCAGGTGACAGTCCCTGGCTGCCCGTGGCACCCCTCGGCACGGGCAGCGCTCGGTCACGAGCTCTCCTCTGGAGCCTGCCTGCTCTGCCCCTCCGGGCCGACCTGCATGTCCATCTCCCCACACCATGGCCGCCTGTCTGCCTGGTGGCAGCAACCCCCCACGCACCTGTCCTGGCTTTTTCTGTGACACCCCAGGACTGCGACAGAAAGGGCAGAGCACTTCTTCATGCCTGAGATCACTTGCTATAGACAGCAGGTGGATGAGGAATCAAGCCTCCGACCTCCCGTGCCGCTCACCCTGCTGGCCACAAGCAGAGGGGCCCAAGTTGAGTTGCCCCAGTCCCTGGCCCAGAGCAAAATCACTTGTCAACGCATGGGCTGCCCTTTTGAGTACGACTTTGTGACCAAAAAAACCTCCAAAAATAACCACTGAGACATGATGGAAAACTGGAAAAAAGCCCGTCAGAAATATCCCTATGGCTTTCCACAGGCCTTCAGCCCCAGCCTGCATGAGGAGCTGGGAGCCCGTGCTTGCCTTTTGGGAGCCGAGCCACAGCCCCGGCCAGGCTGCACCATGGCATTGCCTAAAGCTGTTGGCCCCAGGCCTCTGGCGCTCTTCTTCCCATTGGGGCCTCATTTTGCCTCTTCCTCATGGTGAGTGGACTTGGATGGGAGGAGGACGGGGCTGGCCCCTCTCCACCAGCCAGGGCAGGAGGGACAGAGCCAGCCATTGCCCAAACTCGCCCTCCACCCAGCAAGTAGCAACCATACCTCCTTCCTTTTACCCCCCCCACCCCAAACCACATAGCACCCCTGCCTTGGGGCTCCCTCTCCCCGCTCCCCCCGCCATTGTGGGGCACAGGGGGGAGTGCTGCGGGGCACGGACCTGGACCAGGTCGGGGGTGAGGCGCTTGGCCCGCAGCCACTTCTGGAAGCGGTGCGTGCGGCGCAGGGCACGCTCCAGGCTGCAGGTCTTTGTCTTCAGCAGGGAGGTGCAGATACGCTTGTCGGCCCGGTCGTGCTGGTACTTGGAGGTCAGCCGGGTGATGTCGACCAGCCGCCAGCTCTTGGCATCGTCGGTGTAGTTGCCCGAGTAGCTGAGCAGGTAGCTGGGGGGCAGCTTTAAATGAGAAGAAAGCCAGGTGTCAAACCTGCCAAACCAAAACGAGAGCCCCACGGAGAGCGGGTTAACAAGCCACACGGACAGACACGCAAGCACCGGCGCCCACTGCAGTCGCTCGGCCACACGCCGGCCCCGGGGGCTTTCTGCCATTGCCCCGAGTGTCAGGGTAAGGAGAGATGGCCGAAGCTGTCAGCCAGGGAAACATGCTTTGGAAAAAAATGTCTGTCTTTTCTTCCCACTTAACCACCCCTTGTCTGAACAGTGCCCAAACAGGGTCTTTTGGGCCCCACAGAGAGAGGCAAGGAAGGGAGAGGGCTGTAGGGTTTTGGTTCATGAGGAATCCCCGGCGTTATTAAATTTTCTTAACCTTAGAGAAAGAGGCCCAAAAGAGGAGTACTTGACACTTCAAGGGACCCTACAGAACAAAACCTCCTGACAATAAATGTATTTGGGAATATCAAAATGACCTTTTTTTTTTTTTTTTTTGAGATGGTGGCTTTACTCGGTACTGGGGTTGACAGGTCCCCCCCTACGTGCCTGGCTGTGTTCTAGCAGCTGGGATGAGCGACCTCCCCAGGCAATGACAGAGTTTGGGGTACGATGGGGGAGACAGGGGAACATGTGCCCTGGGCATGTGGTGCCACTGTAGCCATGGAGATCTTGCACTAATTTGCTCCCCCTACACAAGCATAGGAGGGGAGCATATGGGCCGGGTAATTAGGCTGTGACGATTTTTTTTTGTTTCAACAGCCCCCTCAGCCCTGCCCACACACGCGTCGCACATGCAGGAGCTGAGGAGCACGGTGCCTGTTTTCTAAGTATGTCTGTAACCTGCTCTTGGAAAGCGGCTGAACTCTGACCTTTGGTTTGGCCAACACCACGCATTCACTGCCTTTTAAACCTCCTGCCCTAACGTCCTTGCCCAACTGCGTAAGAAAATACGTCCTAATTTAATCTCACCATAAATTAAAACTGATAGCTCAGAAGTGAAACAGGAGAGGCAAGAGGTTTCCTGCAGGATCAGCTAGCTGGAGTTAGATGAAAAGACATTAACAAATCTGAAAGCTGAAGCTGATCTAGTATGAGAAGCTAATCTTGTATCAGGAATAGTGTGGCCAGCAGGACTAGGGAAGTGATTGTCCCCCTGTACTCGGCACTTGTGACGCCCCACCTTGAATACTGTGTTCACTTTTGGACGCCTCACTACAAGAAAGACATGGAGGTGCTGGAGACCGATGAAGCAAGTGAGGGGTCTGGAGCACAAGTCTTATGAGGAGTGGCTGAGGGAACTGGGGTTATTTAGTCTGGAGAAAAGGAGGCTCAGGGGAGCCTTATCCCTCTCTACAACTACCTGAAAGGAGGTTGTAGCGAGGTGGGGGTCAGTCTCTTCTCCCAAGTAACAAACAATAGGACAAGAGGAAATGGCCTCAAGTTGCACCAGGGGAGGTTCTGATGACTGGATGGTAGAAAAAATTTCTTCACTGAAGGAGTTATCAAACATTGGAACAGGCTGCCCAGGGAAGTGGTTGAGTCACCATCCCTGGAAGTATTTAAAAGACATGTAGATGTGGTGCTTAGGGACATGGCTTAGTGGTGGACTTGGCAGTGCTAGGGTAATGGTTGGACTTGATCTTGAAGAACTTTTCCAACCTAAACAATTCTATGATTCTATGATTCTGTGATCTTTCTGTTCGACTTCCAGTTGGGAAATTGGCACAGAGAAATTTTAAGGTGACTAATTTTCCCTGATTTCAGGCAAATAACTGACTTGGCAACACTAGCCGCCCTCTGCGATCAGAGACTGACCAGCTTCCTTCCCACAACCCCTCTTGAAGGCAACGCCTTGCTTCCCTTCCCCACCATAGACCCTGTGCAGCTCAGCTCCTGGGCAAGCATGGGTGCCCAGGAGGGGAAAGCCTGTCTCCCCGAAATGCTGGTCATTGCCGTGCTTTGGCTTTTGGCTCTAGCCACATGCCTCCTTCAAAAGATTTGCCATGGAGATGCAGGTTGACCAGAAATGGAGGAGCCCAGCCCCTTGCACGAACAGGTTGGGGAGTTCAGGCATTTCAGTCATTTGGGCATTTTGCCCAATATGAAATTGAAGCTTCTCTACGATTAGGGCATCTGACATGAAAATAAATGCCTTCTTTTGAGGTGGTTTTGTTTTGTTTTTTTTTTTTTTTTTTGGTTTTTTTTTTTGTCTGGTTTTGAGCTAGGGCCAAAGAGCAGAGAATAGTTGCTATGCCTCACTATGATTTGTTGTGCATCATGACCCCTCCCAGTGCCTAATCTGCAAAACAGGCACAGTGTGCCAGGCACGTACAGGGAAGAGATGGCTATGGGCTGGGTTTCTCTTGCTTTCTTTTTTTTTTTAAGTTAAGCACAAATGTGCCTTGTGATTTGGCTCAAGCATGTGTGTTCAGGGGAGCCAACGTCAGGCAGATACCAGGAAAGCGCCACCTCCCTCATGCAAGCAGCACATGGATGTGTGAAATCCAGGGCTGAGCGTTAATTTGAGTGCGGATGGAGCCATTTCCTCTGCAGAGCTCCCAGGGGAGAGGCACACGGGACTGGGAACCCGCCACAGGCAGCAGCAATTCTGTATTTGGCATCATTTCTGGGCAGTGCAGCACTGGCCTGGCACGCTTGCTAGATAGTTTCAAGATTCATCATCAAGTTGTACTGCAACAATAATTCACTCTCATATGAAGCCTTTTAGCTAAGGGCCTGAATGAGCTTTAATTAAGACTTACAGTAAGATCTGTGTGAACAACTGAGTCACAGATTACAGATTTTAGATCAACCCAGAACTAAACGTTGAAGAAAATCAAACTCGCTTTTCTTTTTTCATGGATGAAATGAAGTATTTTGTTTCAGACAAAATAATTTTGCTTGCATTGGGAGTTTTACATTTTTTAAAAAATTAAGTAAGTTAAGTCTTAAAACCAAAAATCAAGAAATGCCACATAAAACCCAATCAAACTGAAGCATTCCAGCTTTTTCAGACTTCCTTCCCATTACTTTGAGCCAAAGCTCATCACCAGTGTTGGAAAAAGTCTGCAAATAGTTTCGGTCAGCTCAGTTTCTTGGTGTTTTGAAAATCTAATATATTTACGAAAACTTTTCATAGAATCATAGAATGGTTTAGGGTTGGAAAGGACCTTGAAGATCACTGAGTTCCAACTCCCCTGCCATAGGCAGGGACAACTCTCACTAGACCAGGTTGCCCAAGGCCATGTCCAGCCTGGCCTTGAACACCTCCAGGGATGGGGCCTCAACAACCTTTTGCTGTGCTCTGCTCTGAGGACAGTTGGTAGTCAGGCTTTGGTATCCTCATTTACAGATGGATAAAGTTGGGCAAAGAAAAGGGAAGTAAAGAACATTAGAGCACAAGATGAGTCACCAGCCATTCTGGGAACAAAACCCACATCTTCTTACTCCTTAGTTGAGTGTGAATGCATGTCACAGCTCCCGGAAATGATGGAGAATTAATGAAGCGTGTTCTAATGAGGATTAACACAGAGAAGCGCCAAGTGCCATCCACCTTTGTGAACATGTGAAAAGGTACACGGGGGTGGATCAAAGAGCATAAGTGCCACTGAAATTTCCCCAGTTTAAGCTTCCACTTGCCAAAAAATCCCAGCTGTTCAAGAAATCAAGTGGGAGAAGAAGTTTAACCCCTTCAAAGAAAAGCCTGAAGATGACTGACTGCTGAGGAGAACATTTTTAAAACCTATCCTTTCCAAAAGTGCTCAGAGCAGAACTGTATGTTATCCCTTATTTGTGTGCTGCACTACTTGGGGGAAGCCGACTGCAGGCTCGCAAGAGAGGAAAAAAAAAGTCTCTGGTTTAGGAAGCCCCTTTGCCTTCCTGAGGCAGAAACATCATGCTCCCACATGTTTGAGGGTCTGCCCCCGCTTGGACCCTCTACACACCCGCACCCCTTTCCTGCTGTCCCCCGAAAGGAAACCCAGCATGGGGGCCCCCTGTTTTAGTTCATGTGGCACCTCTTTCCTGCACACCGGTGCAGCATGCAGCTGGCCACCAGCCAGCCAGAGGACTTGCTCACTGCAGAAGGCTACTGCTATTTTCGGCAGGGCTGAAGGAAGCTGAACGGCCCCAGCCTCCCCAGTGGCTGAGTGGGAGAAACCGAAACGGTACACCTGCGGCAAGCTGCATGTGCGGAAGCTGCTTTCTACCCATCAGCGGGTCCCTAAAACCCCTGCACAGCTGAGTGGCAAAGGGGCTGCAGCAGGCTGGGACATGGGGCAGGAGGCAGCTTCCGTGCCACCCTGCTGCGGAGAAAAAAATGTAGGGCAGCCTGTACCCCAAATGCACCCCCAGCCCCTGCAGACCCACACCATCCCGTGTCAGCCATCTGAACACAACTGATTGCAAATCCATCCAGCTTTTTGGGACGGGAGCCCAGGCTGGACTTGGAGAAATCCAGCACTGCTGGCCTGGACCTTCTTAGTGCCTCTACACCCTACTTATTGCATGCCCTGGTGTCACCCTCAGCACGAGCCCCAGAAGACAGAAAGCCAAGAGGGCAAAGTGCCAAGGACTGGGACCCCCGGTGTGCCACGGCGAGTGGTGACCTGGTCTAGCACAGCCACAAGCTGCCTTTTCCAACAGCAGCAAGGGAAGGATGGGTCTTCGTTGTTACAAGTCCATCCCAGACAAACCATTACGGTTTTACTATGCTATATTTTATAGCATAGTTTAAGATAAAAATGGTGATTTGTCCAATATTACACTACTTACGTTACAGCATTAAAAATACAACTTAACTATAATAATTTCTTCTTCTCCAGGCTTTTATATCTACAAAAGAAAGTGCATATGGCTCTATAAATCATATCAGACCCAATAAACCCTTTCTCTGACAAGCACTGCCTTTAACTTTCTCCTCAAATACTCTGGCGACATTTTCCCTGTTGTCATCAGATACGCTCTGCTTTTGAGCCTAAAACTGATTGGATCAGTCTGACGACCACTTGGGCAGCATATGTCTCATCCACTTCGAGGCAGATGCAATTTCTGCCTCTGTCTTCAAGTTCTCACAGAAAACTCCCCAAAGTGTACTAACAATTTAGCCCCGTCTATTTTCGAGCGTGTAGGTAACCTGATGTGCAAAAGTCCTCATGCCTCAGGCAGGTTTAGATCACTTTTGATCTTGGTTAATACGCACGTGAAATTCTGCACATTTGTGTTGTTGCACCTGGTACAAAATTATATACCATGTTTATATGTTTGTAGTTAACATAGTCTGTTGGAAGCATACAAAGCTAAACCCCCTCTGCCTTTACTTGGTTGCTCATAATAAAATACTTCCAGTACATCCAAACAAGCTGATTTCTTCCTTCCCTCTTCCCTTCCCCCATCGCAGCCTTGAGTTGTTTTGTAGCCACTCTCTATGCAGAAAATTGTGCCTTTTACTCCTGCTTTCAAATTATAATTCAGGGCTGAAGTCTGATCGTGTTTGTTTGGCTTTAAAAGAAAGCAGAGACAAAGCAGCAGCTTACAGACATTAATTAAAATACTAGGTGCTGTAATGGCAACCAGGTGCTAAGTTACTCTTTGCAATGCTGTTCATTAACGTACCTGGAAATACTAACAGGCAACTTTCAAGTTACTATGCAGAATACTTTAAAATTTACTGTGCTGAGTTTCTGACCTTATTTCTTCCTTAAAGAATTTCTTGCAAATGGATGTCCCAATGCAGGCGTTGCATTTATCAAGTCCCAGGAAAGTCCGGCCAAAACTGTAGCTGGGTTTGATGTGGGGTGCAGACGGAGAAGCTGTTGCTGCTGTGGAAGGGTTACAGCTCAGAGCCAAAACCAGGAGCAGTATCAATGAATCTGCAACTCTGGAGCAAAGGCAACAAATCCAGCGCCCCATCTACAGTAGCGGAGAGCTCTGCCTTTTGCAAGTTACCCCACTCTACACTTTCAGTCTCTTTTTGATGACCTCAGCCTGCAGCGGTGAACCCCGAAACACGGCAAGACACGCTGGGCGCAGGAGACCCTGCTGCAGTCCCCATCCTGCCAGCTGGTCACTGGCTCTATTGGCTTGAGGTTTGGGTGGGAAAGATATGATGTAGGGTGGGGAGAAGGAAATACATGGAGGATGCAGATAACTTGGGTTGCCATGGTTACCTTTCCTTTACTTGGTGCAGCTGCTTCGGCCCCTGTTGACCCTCCCATCAGCCGACTTGGAAAACAACACGAAGAAGTGCTCATCTGCACTTTGTGCAGACAAATGAAGGATATCCTGTCGCTGGAGCAAAGGGCACATGTGGGACACTTAGTAAAAACTGATTTGGAAGGAATAATAGTGTGGCAGAAACCCACATTTTACCAGAAGCCAGACCCTTAGCGTTGCTTTATTCCCGGTGTCTTGCGACGATGCTTTGCCTGACTTCTTGGATGATTTCTTGGCTCAGTTTCCCCTTCTCACAGCAGTGCTGAAAAGACTGTCAGGTGGAATCATTGCCGTTTTGTTCCTTGAAAACAGCGTCGTTTAAAAGCAAGTGCACCACAGTGTTTCATGCCATGGAAAGCGGGATAGCATGAAGCTTTCCAAAACACCCAGCTGATGTAACAGCTCAGCCTCTAAGCTGCTCTTAAAAAATGGGGCTTTTCAGCAAGACTTGCCTGCTTTTGAATACCTTTTCCTAATGGTCCTGGCACTGGAGAGAAACTAGAGAAAGGGACAGGGGCTAACGTGGGAGCTTGCCAGAAGTTCCGAATGTGCTTAGAAACTACTTCAGTCACACCCAAAAGCTGTTCACATTAGGCCAAAGACTTGAAAGTTACGGAAACTACTGGTTACCCATCCTGGCCCAGATGCCAGGCGCAAGACTACGCCTCTCCTGGGCCTGGAGTGGCTGGGGTGCAGGCATGGCCCTGGCAGGCTGCTTCAGGAAACTGCTTGAGGCGGGGAAAGCAGACCTTGAAGGGGAATCCCTTGTTGTACCCTGGCCCCAGACAGTACAGCAGATAGCGTGCTGCTGCGGTGGCACCAGGCCTTGCTCCTCTCCCATCCCCAGCTGTCATGTTTTGATTGATGCGAGAGGCTCTCCTGGGCTGTATCTCACTGCGGGAGCAGTGAGGAGCAGGCTGAGGCTTTTGAGACTCCTTGTTCCCCCGGCTGGACCACTCACACCATGTGGGCAACCCATTTCCTAGCACATTTTTTAAAGGAAAAAAAAGGTGCATCCATCCTTTATTATCCCCTCCAGCATTTAACTGCAGCCTGATGGGACTAAGGGACATGAGAGCTGCAGGGGTGCACGCTGGAGTCCGCAATCACCCCTCGTTTTCTGGGGAGGCTGCCGGAGGAGGGTGATCCTAACAGCGCAAGGCAGCTCTTTCAAGCACAGACGCTCATTAGTTGTGGCACTTGGGAGATGTGGGGTCTCTCCTCGACTCCATACACTTGTGAGAGGTTGCTTCATCTCCTGGTGCGTCCCTGGGCACAAAATGGAGATAGTGACATTTAAGGTTTGTCTACAGGGTGCAGCACAGACAGAGGAGGATAATGAGCCCTGCTGAGAGGGAAGGGGGATGTAATGAACCTGGCCAGTGCTGCAAACGAGAGGGGCTGGGCGGTGCTGGTGCGCCAACGAGTGCGCTCACCGCACAGCTCTGCATTGTGCCATGTTCACAGCTGGCCTTACACTCCAGTATAAAGCTCTTTGACATATAATGGTTGAAAGGGCCATACCAGAGCTAAACACCAGTATTAATCACTTCCCACATCCAGAAGTTCATCCCTGGCATTTCCTATTGCCGGTAAGGTGCTCCTTCCCCCTCTGCCGAAATCAGCCCTTCCCACTGTTTCCTGCCAGTAGCTCCGCAACAATATCCATGTTCACATTGCTCCCTGCCCAGCTATTCCCTGGATGGTACCAAAATTAAATGCAAGCAATCTGTCTTTATCTTCATTACATAATATATAAAACACATATCCTTCAGTTTCTTTAATATTTTAGTTGCCTGCCTTCGGTCTTCAATTTTCCTTTGTAATTTTAAGAGCAGAGACCCAGGCTCCCATCTCTCGGCGCCTCAGCCTGCACTGCCCCATGGCGACCCATGGAAAGGGGAGGCCTTCAGCCTCTGGGGCTGGTAACCAGACCTTTCCCACTGCAAACCCTGCGCTCTGGCACAAAAACCCCACTACACGGATAGCAGGGTTTCTGTTCTGCTAATGATGCCTTGATGGCTGTGTTGGCCTTGCGCTTTTGCGTGGTTTAGGCACAGGTAAAGCAATGTTTATCCTTCCCTAGGAACAGCATGTGTAATTGTGTTTTCTTACAGCATATTACACCTGCATCCCCTTGAAGTGTTATAAAAGCAACTTTTTATTCAAAGAGTGGGAGCTGCTCCATCATACCCACCTCCAGCTTGCTGCTGGCATTTGCGCTTGCCCCCAGGGCCTGAGCTCCCTTGTTCCCTCAAGCATTTTTGCTCAGGCTGGGCTGTCCTGAGCACAGACGATGTGTGTAGGAAACACTCAGTCCTGTTCATGGCACTGAAAACAAAGCTTAAAAAACGAGTACACGTACCTCTGAGCTAGCCTGAAGTGGCAGCTGGAAAACTGTGGATTGATGTATGTTGTGAGAGGGGCTGTGCTTCTGAGAGCAACCTCTTTTCTAAGGAGATAGTTCAGCTGGTAATGTTAAAACTGTATTTGTTTTCCTTTCCTTCTGGTAACACAACAGGTAGGTATTGCGGTCAGGTGGTGAACGGCCAGGTCTGCAGTAGCCTTATAGGTCCTTTGCCTATGTCAGGTGGAAGTAGCAGCTCAGATTTTCAGGGCACTGATCACAGTGGTGTCTGATGGAACTAGCTGCCGATGGGTTGGCCCTAACAACCCTATGGGACCTTCACAAACCTTGTAACAAGACACTTCTGTGCAACACTATTAACCACATGAGAACATGGAGCCAGTGGCCCTAATGGAACAGCCTAGTTAGTTTTATAGAAGTTATAATTTCTAAAAATTTCTAACATGGACCAAAATGCCCTATCAAAGTCAGACCAAGCACAGAAAAGATTTTGAAGTGGTTTCTACCAACAGAGGTAAAAGGATTTATTTAGCCTCTGTGCCCCGATCTCTCCTTTCTCCATACACTGTGAAGGGTGTAGAAACCCACCCAGCAGCATAACCCCACTCTTGGCCCCAACCCCGCCAGCAGTGGATCTTCCTGGTCCTCAAAATGCCCAGTTTCTGCAGACCCTGATAGCTGTGGGTTTGAAGGGGTGCGGCTGCAGTCTCTGACTGCTCATCGAGGCAGGAGAGGCCCTGCTCTTCCCTGCTGCTGGCTCTGGAGGAGATGAGGGGAGGGCAGGCTGATTTTCCCAAGGGATGAAATACACCTTTTACTTAACCCACCCAACCTATTGGGTGGATAGTCTCCACCCAATCCACGCATACAATTCCATTTTTCCCCACTGCCTCTTTCCAGCCCGATCCCTTGCCCACCTCTGCCTGAGCAACGCTGGCTGCCCCCAGAGTGGGTTTCATGCTGGTGGAGCCTCTCAGCCACCCTCTCCCCATCTCATCGGTGCTGCTGGCTGGCTCACCTCATGCCAAACGTGATGCCAGCTCTGTGCTCTGGATCTAACTGGCACACTGGAAGATGGCTTTGCAGAACTGGAGACCTTTTTAATTAATTAGTTAATTAATTAATTGCTTCAGAACAGACCAGATGCAGAGGAGCAGAAGGTGCAGGCTGTCGCTCCTCAGCCGACATTACCACCAGAGTCCTTGCTGCTACTCACCCGCACCTGTTCATAGGGACCTTGCTGCTTGGGAGACAAAAGTGGCAGGTTTTGGGTGTCACATCACCTCGTTTTCCTCTTCAGCCCAGGTTCACTGCTGCAAAAGAGCCCTCTCAGCAAGTACAGGGTTGCTGAGCAACAGAGTATTGCCTGGTGGGTTGCAGGAGGGCTGCATCTCACTGCCACACACAGAAAAGAAACAAAATACCAGAAAAATCAAACTTTTGCTGGAAGAGGAGAGGCTACTGCTCTTCCTGAGGTCCTTGGTGGGCCCTGCCAGGGTGTTGCTGCCTGCGGGGCTTGGATAAGACCTTGGCTGCTGCACAGAGTGGCTTCGCAGGACAGGGTGGAAGTCAGCTCAGGGTGTGGTGCAACGTGATTACTCTTAATAGTATTTTTCATTAATCACATCCAAGATAAGCATTAAGCTATTGCCAAGAAACCAGTACAGACTTGATATCGAGCTGCTTATCACTTCAATCCCAGTTCAGGCTGGATGCGTGGATTAATAGCTAGGGCGGCTTGACACATTTTCAATTCTTTCAAAACAAAAAATGTGTCTTTTTGAATGCTACAAAACTCATAACATTCAGGAGGATGTGATCACTTCCTTTTTCTGCGTTTTCCTCCTGATTGCATGATTATGAAAGAAACATCTGTTTTGAAGTGATCTGCAGCAGAAAATTTTTGTTCCAGTTGGATTTGTAATGGACAACTTCTGTTATACACTCTTGTTCTCCCCACCCCATTTCTTTCTCTTTTTTCTCCTGCTGAACGATGAAAGAGAAAGAGAGAGGAGGAGAAACAAGCAAGCAAACAAAACCCACTGCCCAGACTACAAATACAGACAAAAAGGGGCCGCTGAGGTGTGGGTGGTGTCAAACACCACAGCTGAGCTGGTAGAACGTGTTTGCATTTAAATCCACTACAAGAAGATACGATGTTTCGTGTGTGTGCATGAGTATGGATTTTTCTACATTTTGAATCAATGAAAATACTAAAACATGAATAAAAATCTGACTTTTTTTTTGCCTCGCCAGGAAATAATTCCTATTGTTTGATAAGCCTGGATGTAATTCATCAGAAGCATCAATAATCTACTCTATTAATAATGTAAGAAAACAGGTACTGTTCTGTATCTGTGGTATTTTTTTGATTCTCTCTGACTCCATTCTTCTGCTACAGAAAAGGAAACCTGCTGTTCAGAAATCTCTGCATACTGGTAGGCAGCTGGAGGAAAGAGCCAGCAAGAAGAAAAGCCTCAGGCACTGTGGCCAACAGATAAGGCCAGTTCTAGTCTGTGAAAGGCTGAAATGTCAGTACGAAAGGCCACCAAGTGCTATCAGCTACTGTGGTGTTTGCGGCATTTACAGGAGATCGTGCCAAGGAAAAAGTGTGGAAGAGGATCCTGGATTTTGATGCATCTGTGTCCACAGAGAGCAAATGAGACACGGGGATCTTGAGCCTAAGGGAAAACGATAGTGAAAAGAAAATTGGCTGCACACCAGATCGGGGCGTGTGGGTCACTCCCTGCACAAACCATACCGGAAAGAGGCGAGGAGGAGCTGTCTGGAAAGGGAGCAAAGCTCCTTGTCAAGGAGCACTTGGCCTCCGTTGGCAGTGGCCTTGCAAATGCAAGTGGCAGCGGCACATGTGCTCCTGCATGACTCGTTTGGCAAAGCAGCTCCTTGCGTGGAGTCCTGGCCCACCTGACTGCAGTTGAAGCAGTGGTGGGTGTGTCATGATTATCTTTCACTATACAGCAACAAGGAAACAAAGCATCCCTCCCCAGGCAAAATAAATAAATAAATAAGATCATCTTTCTATAGAAAACAAGAAGTATTTTCACATCATACAATTTTCCAGAAGGGAAAGACCTACCCACAATATTTTTCTTGGATATGTGCTATTGATTCTGTGTCCCAACAGTTAAAAGGATTAAAGATAATTCAGACTTTTTGGTGTTGTAACTTCAGATTTTCTATCAAATTCCTCTATGAGGCAGAAGCAGGACAAAACAGGGTCATCTACAACAAAAATGGCACGGCAGGGAGACATCCTTGGAATGGGCTGCCTAATGAACTGGAGCTGTTAAAATAGCAGCTTGGTTTCCAAGACTGAAGTGAAACACATTTAAAATATCGGTATGAAAAGATTCCTTCTGAAATAGTTACTAGGAAAAATCTTTAAAAAAATATGCCCTGAAAGAATAAAACATGGCAGATGTTTGATCCAGTGGCAGACTTCTAACTTCGTCAAACCATGTATTTCTTTCTAGATGCCAATTATTTGGTCCCATTTGGTTTCTGTCTATCAGACTGGAATCTCTGGTTATTTTTGAGTGGGAGTACAGTAATCCGTGTTTTTCATCAGCTGTATTGTTCCAGCTGTCTGGATGCAAGGAGAGGTCAGGTAGCTTGTGAGAAAGATGTGAAGACTGCTTTGACTAATCTTGGGAGTGGTCTTGACCAATACCCAGTGCTAGGACAGGGAATTCAACTATGAATTTTAACAATACAGGTGCACTCTAGGCAGTGACCTTTGTTTTTCCCATGTACCAAAGAACACAACCCTATAGCCTTGACTGTTCTTGTTATCATGCAACTGACATTTGCAGGTGGCAATAGTGGAGACACTTTTCCACGTGCATTAACAATTTTTGATAGTCAGGCATCAATTCCTGTTCAGGCAAGATCAGAGCTGATGCAGACCAAGTGCTATTGTGTCTAGTGCAAACATGAACAGGTTCTTAGAATCTTGACTCATCTAGAAGTTTATTAATTGGAAAGAGAAATGAATCAAGACATTAAATGTATTTATTTTCTTTAAACTTCTTCATCTCTCTCTTAAAACCCTGGCTTCTATTCTCTTCTGGCTATAAATCTGGCATTTTCATGTTTTGGTAACTAGATGTGTGACCTAGACCTCCCTTCTCTTTACCCATTTTCTCCCACCAGAATCCTCCTTGCATTGTATAAGAAAGAGCAACAGAATGAAGGAGACTCCTCCAAAATCCCCCCAGGTCTAAGCAGACTATTAAAATCTGGAAAACCTTTTCTACATGTAAGTGTTGGTCTCTGGGGTCCAACAGCGTGGAGCAGTAGAGCATATACATAAATTATATTTGTTCTGGCTTGTGGCGGACCGAGGTATGAGATTCAATGCTTTATTACATTGAGGTTTACATGTCTGAATTCAGATTTTCTAGGATAGGCACCAAAATCCCTATTAATGAAGCAGGGTAAGCGAATCAATTCCCTAAACATGACTTAATCTTGGATCAAGTTCAGTCATGATATCAAAGAAAAACTGAATAGCTCATGATCCATGAGCAGTGGTCAGCCCTAGCCTGTGCAAACTCTGTAACACAGTCTGTAATACTTTGGCTGCACATTGCGTTGCAGATGTTACCAGGCACCTTTGAAGGCTTGTGACATGTGTGCCAGCACATTGCCAGGTTAGGAGAAAGAAAAAAAAAAAAAAAAAAGAAAAAAGATTTGTTAAAATCTGAGTTTCAATGGTTTTACAGTCAAAATGGGGACCATATATGGCTTCAGAGGAGAAATACTCTAGAAAACTCCTAGAAAGCAATTAGCAAGGTCATTTTTTCTCATCAAATTGCCATGCTCCATTGCCAGTTTATTACTTCTGTCTTTAACCTCCACGTGGGGCAGTCCTGCATGTCAGCCTCCCTTGTATCATGCATTTTTTCTTCCTTCTACTGCTGCTTTTACTTCTGCAGCTTCTGCTTGCCCACAGATACCATTTTCCCTGTGAAACACCAACATGACACAGCAGCCTTTATGCTAGCCAGGATGCCCTGGAGACCAGCTCCCATTGCAGAGGAGAGCCTCATGGACCCCCTTGTAGGTGGGATACCTTTGTGAGGAGCATGACCAGGCAGCTCCAGGACCCAGTGCATTCCTCCATCCCTGATACCATCCCGGAGATTACAAGCCTGTAAGAGAAAGGTGTCCTGACAACGTAGGGGCATAACTGGCTGCTCTTTCCCACTCTTCCTTAACTCTCCTGTGTGTTAGTTATTTTCTTGTGATTTTTTAGCATCCTTAAAGTAAATTGGTGACTACTTTGAAGATCCATGTTAGAAAATGGAGTGCCACACATGCACATACACAAACACGCACACGCATGCACAGATTCATAAAGATATGTGGGCTGCTCTTCCTTGCGTTTCCAGTGGCTTTCTATCTGCAGTTCTGGCACCAAACGAATCTGGAAGTGGAAAATCCAGAAAGGGTTAATTAAAAAAAAAAAAAAAAAGCAAACTTTGCCTTGTTTGCACTGATCTTACATCAGTTTCCATGGAAATGGAAGTAGAACAAGCCAAGAGCAGTGGTGTAGCCAACTTCAGCTGCTGGCTTCTACTTCTTGCTTCTGTTTCCATGGAAATAGATGCCAAATCAGCAAAAAAGAAGGTAACTTGTTTTAAGATACTAGAGTTTTAAAGGCTTGTCCTTATTTAACCTCAGTCAGGAAGATAGCTGGTGAGGGGAGGCAGCCAGCAAAGAAGTGAAAACTTTCAGAGGCTCTTTCAACGGCTTGTTGAACTCTGTAGAGAGTGAATTCACAGGGCAGCTACCAATCTTCAGAAACATTTTGTAACTTTCTTCCATGTTGTAAATAAAATACATTTTTCTCTTGGCTTGGATAGTCACAGTAGTCTCTAGGAGGCCAAACTGACTAACAGCTCCTTGCAATGCAACTCTGCAACTGTCTCCTTCGACTGTCTTCACCTCCAAGAGTGCAGAGAGTCGTGCTTTTCTCGGAGCTACAATGTACAAACTCCTTCCATTCCAAAAGCAATACTTTGTGTCTCAAAGTTTCGAGAGAGAAGCAATGGAGAATTAGCTGGGGGAATTCCTAACAGTGTTTTACAGCAAACATCCCGCTTTCTTTTTTTCCTAATCCGGGAAGGCAAAATTTCACCTAGATGAAAGAGGTTGACAATAACTTATTGCTTATAGCAAAATGTGGATGGGGAAATAGGGAAATATGAACAGAATCCAACCAAAAAAAAATCTGCTGTAATTTCAAGAACTGAAATTTCACCCAAAGCTGATTTTATTAAAACCAACTTTAATAGAAAGTTATTTCAAGGGTGGAGGTTGGCTTTTGATCCTTAGCTGTTGCTGTGGTGGAACTGTCTATAGGGAAGAGTATTTCTTGGTGAGAAGTTGTGTGAGGACAGAGACGAGAGTCCCATCTTTGGCCCATTCTTCTTTGAGTTGCTCGTAAATTGGGTTTGTTCCCAAATATCATCCACCTCTTTCTTCCCCCACAACCTCTTTGCTTACATGCTCCTCAGGCACCTCTTTAATAGACTGCAAACACACCCTAAGACAACTGATCATATCA
The DNA here is from genome assembly GCF_965231255.1 of Vanellus vanellus. NCBI lineage: Eukaryota > Metazoa > Chordata > Aves > Charadriiformes > Charadriidae > Vanellus > Vanellus vanellus. The sequence goes on along the minus strand of NC_138905.1, from coordinate 124,739,413 downwards.
CAGGTCACTTGTGGGCCCTTTTTTGGTAGCAGCATATCTCTGGCAGTCAAAAGTGTAGGTATATGTTTAAAAAATATATCTTGGCTGGCTTTTGTGGGGAAGCAAATGAAATTCTAATGAGACATTTCTTCATTTGCAGTATTACATTTCTCCTTTTAATGACATAAAATCTGCTCTTGCAAGGGCACGTGCTTCACTTCACACACTAAGTATATTCCCTTGGGCTGCTCAGGGAGTAAATAAATGGAGAGTGCAGGCCAACATAATTTTAAAGAAGTGGATCAGGCCTGGAATGGGGCCTCACAGTTGTTCAATTTAGGTATTATAAGGAATGCACTAATTTTCTGACTGGTTTCTTCTTTGAAGAAACCCCAAGAAACATCAAAACCTTCAACAAATTGCCAAAGAGGTAGAATCTTTTGCATAAGGAACGTTTTAAAACACAGAAGATATTTTTTTCTTTTTCTACTGCACACAATGTCTTAAAATTCAAGGAATTTGCTCTGGTTGCTTTATCAGACATTTGTTGCTGCTGTCGCTGCTGTGATGTTATTGCTTCGAAGCTAGTTTTAAGCTGTTGGGGTCCTGCTTGAAGGGGGAAACCCAGTGCCGTGTTACCTATAATCCTCCATGGCATTTCACTAATATTTCCCCTGGAAAAGCTTTAGTTTTGCTGGAGTGGAAAAAAATATCAGGCAAGTGATGGAAAGCCAATTCATACATTTTAAGGGAGGGAGGGGTTTGTGAGAGCCACTGCTCCCCAGGTGTTTGTAATTAAACTTTCAATGTACCTTTTTTGACTCTCCATTACACAACAGTTCATCATCCTCCAGGCTTGCACCAGCACTTCCAGGCCTCCAGGTCATTAACCCGCATAAATGTCATGCCCCTCGACTTGCAATGGTTAAATCACACAGGGAGTGAAAGAGGAGGTATTTGCCAACTCTTCTGCAAACAGCTCATAGCACCATAGCATGACTCAAGGGATCATGAGAACAAACTACAAGAACAGCAAGTTGTGGAGCCAAATCCAAGAAAAAAAAAAAAAAAAAAGAAAAAAGAAAAAAAAAGAAAAAAGAAAAAAAGAAAAAAAAAGAAAAAAAAAGAAAAAAAGAAAAAAGAGCAAGGTCTGACATGAGGACCTTGAGGCAAAAATTACATGCCTGCACTTTTCTGTGAGTTTCATAACGTTGGCAGATCAACCTTGCTGCACGAGGCAATCCGGAGCTTACCGATGGCCCTGTTCCGGGCATCTTGCTCTGCCAGCCTGCCCTGTTGTCCCTGCCCTGATGGTGTCCCCAGGATGCCACAGCGGGTGGGCACAGAGCACGATGTGGCAGGAGGGATGGAAATGTCCAAAGTGAATATGGGCTATCTTCTTTCCCTGTAATGTGACTGTCGTGGTCCTCAAACCAGGACAGTGACCCTTCCCGGAGCAGAAACCACCCCCATCAGAAGGGACCATCTCATTGGTAAAGGGGAGCAGCAGCAGCCACCAGGTGCTTGCCCTGGGTACAGGGTGCCACCACGCTGGGAATGTCCCTCCCTCAGGGCTCTGGCCAAAAGTCGCTGTACGTGGAAACCTCTTCCCAGAGGCTCTTGACGATGCTGGATGGTGATTGAATTATGTGTAAAAGCACGATCACATGCATCCCTGCTGGCACCTCACGCTGGACAGGAAGAAGCAGACAGGGAGGACATGTGGAGTTGCTGTGGGGATGAGGTGAGCATGAAGGCTGAGCTGCGTTCGCCCTCTGCTACCTGCGGGGGCTGGCACCCACAGGTGCTCCCTGGCTGGTCCTGGTGGCCAGGTAACCAGCCTTTCTTCCAGGCTCTGATTCCAAGCTGTCACCCATTTTGGGCCAAGCTCCTTCCCCTCAAGGACCCTCCTTGCTCTCCTACTTCTTGATGCAAGTGTTTCTGGGGCAAATCAGAGTGGACATGCACACACCTTGCCCTGTGAGAGCCCCCTCCACAACTGAGACAAGTATTAGTAAAGAGCAAATGTGACCAGAAAAGCAGCGTGATTGTTTTGTTCCAAAGCTCAGCCTGGACTGGGAATCTACCTTCGTCCAGGCATCTTGTCGATGCACTCTTGGTCCATGCAAATTTTCTCAGTGTCTGCAAATGTTTTAGGTTAATTTGAAGTCTAATTTGTTCCTGAGCTGAGGTCATACAGACAGTCACAGAAAAAAAGTCATGTCACCTTTCTTTTCCTTCTTTCATCTATGACTGGATAAGGCTGCCTTGTGTATAGCTTGCATCATGTACCTGTGCAGCTTTTTAATCTTTTTATTGTTTGTACTAATGGTTTTAATTCTGGAGGTTTTTGCATTAGAAATGGAAGGCCTGTAGCTTTCACAGCACAGATGGGAGATAAAAGCACCATAATCACAGAGCAGGGTCAATGAGACTTTTTCCAGGAAGATGCTAAAGGCATTATTTGGCATTAACAAAGAAAGGGATAATTAGAAAATATGCAAAGAAGGCTTTATTCCTGTAATTAATTTCAAAGCTGGAAGTTCCCTAGTGCTCTTCTGTTCAAAAGTGACAGCATATGAGCCATCACAGAGGAGATATATCTTAATCATAAATCAGAAACAGGGGAGAAATTGAAACTTGTGTTTCCACAAACTTTAAAAAGAAAAAGCTGTAGTCAGGAGTTGATGTGTATTCTGATTCTACATGAAGAAAATACAACTATAAATAAGTATTGACACATTACATGAAAGGCAAGAGGAGGATGTAGCCAAACTTGGTTTCCTGGGAGACTGGGCATTCCTCTCCAGAGAAATATAATGCTCAGAAGTCACTTTGATAGCTTGAGGCTGTGCCTACTTATGTTTGCAGCTGCTTTTTCTCACTAATTTCCCACAATTACTATCAGCCCCACTGGTGGTAGCTATGATGGAAGCAAAATTCCTCTAGCTCCCTTTGTTTTAACACAGTCAAAACAGTTTCTGAACAAGTCTAAATGGCTCTGCTTTAGGATCACCAGCAGCCACAGAGGTCTTGGTTACAGCCTTGCTCCCATCTGGATTTTCCACTTTTTAACAGGTAACATTAACATCTTGCCGTTCAGTAAGATCAAAAGTAAGCAAAGGGAAATAGCGTGCCCAGCTCCCTGTACATATAGTTTTATTCCTTCTTCCCCCTAGTCGGTGGCCGTTGCCCCCATCACCGTATTCAGCAGTTGCAGTACTGTTTGGTGCAAAGCGCCGCGCTTGTGCCGGCATCGGCCTTGCCACAAGAGATGCGGTTGGATAGCTTTAGCGCTGTTGGTTTCACTTAGAAACCCTGGATCCCCTCAAGGCAGCTGATGTTGCACACAGAACCACACATTTAATATTAAATTGTTTGGGTTTTTTTGTTTGTTTGATTGTTTGTTTGTATTGGCAGCTGTACCATTAGGATTTTTAGTCTAATCTGGGTTGAATTGATATTGTTGGCTTTGTATCGTGGGTAGCGCTGGCTTGGCTGATGAGTGGTGCAGGTGAACATAACTCTCATCACGTCTCCTCACACCACGAGGAATTTACATCCTGTGCACACTTGCAAGTTCACATTTGTGTACGTGTTTTTTAGGAGCGACTCTAGAACAATCATCCCTTCAGCTGCAATGTAGCGCATATATATATATTTATATGTACCATCATTCACGTGCTCATGAAGTTGGTTAGTTCTCATCTCTTACATTCAGCTGCAGCTTTTTCTAGCTCTAGGCCTTCTGCTTGTTGGCAGGAGAACTTGGCATCTTGGATTAAAAATGCATAAAGGTAAGAAGATTACATATGGGTTCTCTATGGCTTTTTTTTTTTTCAGTTAATTCAAAGACAATCCTTCTTTTATGCTTACTAGCTTGTTGTAGGTCCTAATGTAAGGTTTCTTTGCTTAATGCAAAGAAATATGTGTATGAGCTTATCACATTTATACACAGCAATTCAGAATATGCAGTCAGCATTCGCTGATGGCAGCACCGATGGTGTATCGAGTGTGTATTTCTCAATGCATGGACAGAGTGTTTTTAAAGAGCACTTTCCTTTCCTGTTACTTGCTAATTTCTAAATTCTGTTGTCATTACATGAGCTTCAATACTTTGCTCTCAAGCAATTGGTGATATTTAAATTCTCCTGGAAATATTTTTTTGCACATGCAGGAATTAAAAAAATTATTTGCATGTCCCTTGCAGAAATATCCTGTGGAAGTGCTAATGGTTTTCTTACCTCACAGCTACATCCAGGGATCGTTCCTGTATTTGCCATTCCAAATCACTACAGTGATGGTTTAACTCAAGACAGATGAGCTGCTCTCCTCCTTCCAATGCAATTATTTTCTCCTGATGTGTGTGGTTCGGTCTCATTCTTGAATGCAAGCTGGGAAAGCCAGCCTGCTCACTGTCATAAATTAGTCTTTGGCCAGCAGTTGGTCCCTACATACATTGTTTTGGGTGCACAGCGGATGCCACGAAGGATCCAAGTGCTGAGATGCTGCCTCCATCCCACAGCTGAGGAGAGCGCTTGCATCAGCTGGGCAGCATCAAGCTGGAGAAGACCCTTCAGTGAGGAAGGGGGCACCTCACAAGGCTCACAGGCAAGCAGGATGCAAGGGCTCGTCAGCAAGAGAAGAACTCTTCTCTTTGGATTACAGAGCTGCTTTCCCCTACAGCGGCCTTAAACCCCTAATTTTTTCAGGTTCTGATAAGCATCTTTGCTGTCTGGTTTTGGATATCTGTCCAGTACACAGCTGTTGAAGCTCCCTTCTGAATGCCCTCCTCCTCACAGCGCCTTTTTTTTCTTTGCTTTTTGTCCTTCCCAGTTATTTTGTATCTTGTGAAGGACATTATTCCTCAGTTTTTGTTATTTTGAATGCTGTTGTAATGCAAATCTTTTGTCTCTTTTATTAACTTATCTCTTCACAAAATAACATTTATTAACTTTGGCAGAAAAAAAGTTCTAAGTTTTAAATGTATGATTTGTTTTACAAGGTAGCACCAATTATTTTTGAGTTCTAATAACAAAAATTTTTGCAGAAAGTTTGCAGAAAGGCATAGGTATGAATGTCAAGTACCTGTGGCATCTTATAAAAATACAGAAAAAGACAAAGGAACAAGAGGCCTGGTAGGAGAAATATCAATAGAAATTTTAAGGCTCCAAAAGTTACAATTTTCCAGGATATTTAGATTATATACTAACACTGGCAAAAATCCTCGTTTAGAATAAAACGTAATGGCATGACAGGACACAATGTTATTCTTTTACATCCCATGTAAGATATGTTATGATACACCACAGTAACTTTAAAACAAAAATCTTCAAAGACAATTAGTGATGCAATTAATGATTAATGTAAATGTTGTGAAATATTCAAAAGGATATTAACAGATTAGGTCAAAGTATAGAATGCAATTTTTTTCAAAGACAAATTTCATCCCTCTTTGGCAATTGTAAATGTAACATTTGGCCAAATTATTTCTGAAATTTCTACATTCAAAACCTTTCAGTAGTTGATTAGACTGTGGAATTAATTTTTGCACAAATCTTCTTGAATGTTTAATTGGCTTCCCAATTGTCACTGGGAATTGATCATAAAAATTACAGTAGCAATCTTAAAGTTATTTGAGCATCCCTAGACCTAAGAAGCAACTAAATTTTAATTTATTTTTAGTTATTGCACTATAACCGCTCTTTGCCTTTCCAGAAGACAGGGCAAAATTTGGAAAGGAGTCCAGCTTGACTGCAGGCAACCCCTGCCTATGGAGGGACCCAAAATAGATGCTTGGCTCATACCAAAGCAATAGTTTCCAAGTGAACCAGCTCACATCTCAGTCTCAGTGACCTCTTACTCATGCAGAGACAGACTCTGCCACCTTGTTCATGCTCATGATACTCCTCAAGAAATAACACAAACTACTTCGAGAAGAAAGCATTGCTCTCTGTGGATAGGCGTACCACAATCCAGATCTTCGAAATGGCCTTTCTTTGTGGAGCTAGACCTCCTTTGCTCCAAGCCCCTTGACCGTGGCTGTCCTATTCAGCCTCTGTCGGACCACTGCAAACATCTTTCAGCCCGAGTTATCCCGGTGCTGCCGTGGTCAGCAGGCAGGAGGCAGCTCTGTGCGGGCAGAGCAATCCATAGACTGCCATGGGCTGCTCCCCTCCCCTTTGGAAGATCTGATGTACCGCCGCGATTTATTGGCAAGGTATTTTGGACTTCAAAGCAAGAAAAATAATTCAAATTCATGGTTTTCTTTGCTGTGAAAGGGAAATTAGCTTCTTACCCACTCCTTCTTCCAGACTGGGATATGAGTCAGTCCCTGATAGTTTAAAGATGATCAGAGCCGATACTGGATTTCTTTTGTGAGATGTGTTGTTGCTGTACTAAATGCTTAGGGTAAAAATACCTTCTGCTGAAGTCTGCTGCTGCACTGGAAAACAAACAGGACTTCTTCCTTTAAGTTGACTGTTACGTAGCTGGAGGTGGACGGCTTTTCATCTAAACTTCAGTCAAATTTATAGTTTTAGGACTTCCCATCTAATGCAATCTAAAATTCTTGTAAAAAGAATGAAACATACTTGTGCAATTTGAGTAATGGTGCTAACTGAGGAATATACATCATGAGGAATGACTTCAGAAAGGTTTACTTTTTTGCTGGGCTTCAAAATGAAAAATATCACAAGGAAACATGGGTTATTTGTGGTGCTAACAATGCATATTTTTGAGGGTCTCTGGTTTCCTGTGGTGCCTCATCCTTAATGCACTTTATTGTGAACGTGTTGGCACACATCCTTTTCCCAAGCCAAAAGCCACCTGGCAGTTGCAGCAGGAAGAATGAAAAGCAACGTGCCATTTTCAATGGTAAATTCTCAACCTATGCATGATTTACTGTAACAATCTACTCATTTGCTCTCCTCCAGTGATAAATTACTAGTGCCTCGATACTGCTGTAGAAGGAAAATGATTTCATAATACGTCCTGCACTTATATCTCCCCATGTAGATTTTAAATAGTTTTGAAAGACTTTTATTCTGTCTCTGACGTTACTTTTAGCTTAAATTAGGACCACAAGCAAACCTGCATCTTATAAACATGCACACACACAAAAAATCATAATTAGTCATTTTGACTGCCTGGCTTAAAATACTTTGAAAGTTCATTGATTTTCAGATGGCTGGAATTGAACACAGTCTGAACACCAGGTATCTCCTAAGGCATTTCACGTAGAAAATCCCAAAGCAGTGCATTCACTATTATTATTATTTGCTTTTGAAATTCTTGACTGGGAATCACATTTCTGTTAGCTAGATCTCTTAATGCCAGGTAATACACAGCAGAGACGAACCGCCCCTCTGTACGTATGCTCATGCCTTTTTAAAACGATACTTTAAATTCTAGGTGCTGGAGCTCACTAACAATTCCCTGAATACTAGTAGTTCAATCAACATGCTAGTCCTTAAATATAGTAAACCTCAAGATGGCACTCTTGAACTACAGAGCTTTTCAGGGAAGTCGATTATGAATTTCTTGCAAGGAATTTGCAAAAAAAAGAAAAAAAAAGGGAGGGAAAAAAAAATGGTGAGTGTGAACCTGTGCAGGAATAACCAAAGCAAATATCAAGTAGAACTGCAATATCAGACTAGGACATCAGAGCCCACTGGAGTTCACAAGGCAAAATGTACTTGAAAACATTGATTGCAATGAAAAAAAGATTGTTGATAAAAAACAAATTCTGTGAACAAATCCATGTTTTCTTGAAGTTTTTTTGCAGTCTTTTCCTTGCTCACTGTCCCTTATTCACTGCTTCCTTTTCTGACACAGAGGATGTTTTGATGTTTCCTCATGAGTATCTTGAGGTTTCCTCAAGTATCTCATGGGTTTGGTTCAGACATGAGGTAGAACACATTTGGGTTCAATACTTATGCCAATGGCAATGGTCTATAAAAGCTGTGCCTCTCAGTTCCTCCTTCCACTCATCACCTCCCTGCGTGCAACGAGGGTGCTGTGCTGGTACCTGTCACAGAAGTCCCTGATGGCTTGACCCTGGCTTTTCCTGCTTTCTCCTCATGCAGCGTGGGGGCAGAGGGAGGAAGCCCCGATGCCCCAGAGCACAAAGGGAGGGGAAGGACACCAACCATCCCCCTCGTTTGGGTGCTGTAGAGCCAAACTGCTCCTCGCTGGCCCCATATGAGCTCCTTGCTTTTGTCTTTTTACTTTTCACACATTGTAGCACTGTCCCCTGCATCCCCGCCAGGTTCCTGCGTGAAAATCCTGCATGTGGCTGGAGAGAGGCTGTTTCAACACTGCCAGGGGGGTGGACATGGCTGATGTGCCGTGGCTCCCGTGCAGCTATGGAGCAGCCGGCTCTGACCCAGGCACTGCGGTGGGTGAGGAAGTGCTGGCACTGGCAGACAGTGACCCCTGTTTCATGGGATAAAGGGGGACCCCCTCTTCAACTCAGGCTTATATGAAAGTGGAGCTGGGAAAGGGGTGGCGGCAGCCCCCAGGCCTCCCGGAGCCTTTCCTCCTCTCTTCTTCTTCCTCCCGCTCCTCAAAATGACATTCAATAGGGACCATCCATGGTAGGGAGGAGAGAGACCATGGGGGACCTACACTGGCTTGCAAAGACTTTTTGAGGTCTTTACCCCATAGCGTTTCCCTCTTTCACAAGAGCCTTCCCTCCCTCAGCAGTTTTCTTCAGCTGTTGCCTCTCTCCATATTGACTTTGCCGACTCATAGTCTTGGCTGTGTCTTACGTGAGGTTAGGGTCAGGGCTGGCGCCCACCCAGCCCACCAGCCAGCCTGCCGTGTTTGCCGCCCTCGTAGCCACCGCATCAGAGCTGGCTGCCGAGCACTCTTACAAAATCATCTGCTGACTCACCCTTCCCTTGCTTGCCTAAGTGAAATCATGCCTGCCTTTAAAAATCCCATTGCAGCATTACATGACATATTTAGCCACTTCTTTCACTGTCGTGAACTGCTTCATGTAAGCAGCTGTGAGGTTTCTGGAAAAGATAGTGGGGTTTTCTTTGCTCTAGGGCCATTGAAAAAGGCAGAGTATTTGTTTCTGCTTTGCTTGTCTGGTACAAATCTGAATCTGTTGATCTGTTGAGGTCATTCCTGGAAATGCTGTGAACTGCCTTCTCCAAAGCTGGTACAGGGCGGTCCCATGGCGGGCAGCTCTGTTTTTTTTAATAGTGTCCATCTCTCACATGCTCTCCCTGGTATGTTGTGTGGCCGATTCAGGCAGCAGATTGATGTCTCTGAGGATGTCACATCATGTCAGCATCCTTTCCTGTCATCGGCCCCCACTGCAACATGGCCTCACACAGACAAATCTCTCTGGGCCAAGTTTTTCAGTGACTATGCCTAGGTTGGAGACCTTATTTATTTGCACCCTATTTTGCAGAGCCTCTGTGTCATGCATTGAATCTTTGCCCAAGCCAGACTCTGGCACAACAGGGAGATTAGGCGCCCAAGGAGAGAGCCTGATGAGTGATGGATTTTGGAGATGGACAGACAGGAAAAAAAATGAGTGGTGTTTTGCTTAGATTGAGCCAAACACCAAAACATTTTTTTTTTTTGGCTACTGAATAAGCCATTACACTACATTTTGATCAATCCAATACTAGTTTTGATTGTGATTTGATTACTTTTTAATTCAGTGTTGGTTTTGATTCTGATTCATATGGCACTTTTAAAATCTCTTTGCTTTATAAAGTAAAAGGTTAATTTTTAATTGGGAAAAAAATGAAAGTTGAAAGTTCTGATGTTTCCAAAATTTAACAAAAAGAAAGTTGCTTTTTCAGAAGTAAAGCATTTCAATCTGACTTTAAGAAAAATAACACCTCATTTTTTTCTTCAGGAAAAACTATTTGCCAATTATGACAAATCTTATTTCTTTCATTTTGTGATGATTATTAAAACAGTCGTGAAAGCATGCTTTGGTAACTGATATACTACACCTTGTTTTTTCCATGCTATAGAGCTGAGTAGAGCAGAGATATGGATACATTTGGCTCTTCACAGACCGGTTGTCTCAAAGGTGCTGAGAAAACCTCTTAAGCACAATGGTCAAGAGGATACTTTCAGTTCCAGAAGTCGATGTTCTGCCATTGGAGAACTTACTAGGTAACCTGGGCAGTTTCATGATGTGGCTGGCAATCTAACAGCTAGCTGCTTCCAGTAAGACCTGTGCTGCCAGCCTCTGCCTTCCCCAGGTCAACTCTATAGTCCCACCATCATTCCCTCTGTGCCAGCACCAACACTGAGCCAAGCCTGTGATGAGGAGATTTGGAGAGAGAAACTAGCAAAAAAAATAGTTCTACTAGAAATAAAGAGTAACTTTCTGCCAGTTTAGCCCCCAAAGCCTGCTTTTCATGGGACCCCTGCCAGATAGCGATGCCAGTAAGGGAAAAGGACCACGAGCAGGACCGTCCTGAGGAGCAGGCTGGTTTGTCTGCAGCAGACCCCTGTACCACAGGAGGCAGCCATGCTGCTGAGCGAGAGGACAGTTTCAGACATCAGGTTGCATCTCTGCTTTTCCTTTTGCAGTGCTGCATCTCCCATTTTCCCGTTGCTTTCTTCTGTTTTTTGAATTGTTTCGTATGCTTGGTCCTGTGACATCTGTGTATCACCATAATGTTTTCTGGAGCTTAAGTAGACCCCCAAAAGCATTAAAAAGCTGTGGAGTACCCATGCAAGGGTTGCAGTTCATCGGTTCAGGTTGTTGACTTTTGGTGGAGACTGAAGATTTCTTCTTTACTATCAGAAAGTTACAAATAAAGGCCTTTGACAATCTTCCAAGTGAAAAGCATCAATTTTCTATCACTCCTGTTACACTAGTCATATCGAGATCTCAAGTATTTACATAGTCCCACATTTCTATCTGATGGGAATAAATTCTGTTTTTTTTTTTTTGCCATGTATAAGACCCCCCAAAATTGCAAACACTCTTTGGTCTTTGACACTAGAATTTTTTACTTTCACTAGCTGCAAGATAAAAACTAATGCTCCCCTCTGCCTTAGCTTGGAATACTGATTTGCAGACTTTCTCACTGGAGGACACAGTAGGTATTTTTAGATCATGCTTCCTCTTTAATGTGGAGAGCCATCTCTGGGAAAAGTTTGCAAGATCAGGCCCATGGTCATCGTTTAGTCAAACTGCATAATTCTTAGGTCTTTTAATCTTTTCTCATAAATCAATCCTCCAATCCCCTTAATCGTATTTGTTGCTTGTCTCTGAATTCCTTCCAATTTTGCAATTTACATTATAATTAGGGCTTAGTGAAACTGATGAGAAAGTGATTTTTGGGGCCAATTTTTATGCTGCTTGTAAATATTCAAAATCTTGCTTTCCGCAGGATCGTGAGGGCCCCCAAAATGCGTGACAATAGCGGGGACCTGAGGAACTCCCACTCCTGGGGCAAGGACAGATGTTTTCCCGGATTCTCCCACTGTGACTTGCCACTAATTAGTATTCATTATCCCATTGATTTCCCTGGGACTATAACTGCCTACAGCACAATTCACAGTGAATAAGGACAGGAGGATCTGCCCCAGCCTGCACCTAGTATCACTAAATCACTGCCTGATTTTACTCAAGGTGAGTAGTGCTAGGTGGCAGGCAGGGCAATGGGTTGTGATTGGGCTGTTTGGAGGAACACAAAGCAGCTGGCAGAGAACTTCGCTGAACAAATGGCTGTGCTGGTGGAAGACGTTACTGGGCGAAACACCTTCCCCAGGTGTTTTTGGCTGCAATTACATGCTCTGCAGGCAGCTGGGACAAATGATGAAGTTAGAGCCTGCACCCTGCTATTGCTGCCCTGTGCCCCTCCTTGCTCTCAGGTCTGCCGGGGCGCTGCTCACCCGCACTGCCCGTAACTACTGTCTGGAAGAGCGTTTACTCAAATCCAGTGCGACTGAAGGTGGTTAGCAGATGGGAGACCCGAAGAAGATGTACAACTGGCAGAGGAGTAGCCACTGCCACTGCCAGCACCTTCCCTGCTGCTGCTGCTGGCTTGCCATGGGGTCATCTGCTGATGGCCAAAGCTTGCCCCCACATTGCATGTGGAGCAGATGAGAGAGCACATGTGATCTTTCGTGCTGGGGAGAGAAGGTGGCCATCATAAACACCTGATGGATTTAAATTTTCTCAGCCAGAACAGCTGACTGGGGTGTATGCTTGTCTATAGGTGAAGAGGGTCGCTCAGGGTAAGGCCATCTGTGAGCATTTGTAGAAGCAGCCCATGCAGAGAGTCCTTGCTGAACCTCTCAGATCAGCTGCCATCTACGCCTCTCAAGGACCGAGAATTGGTTTCTGATTCTGTTTTTCTACTTGAAGACTTTCTTTTCTTATGTGATGGCTGCAAAGAATTGGAAATCGGCCCCACTGGCAGCAGACTGAAGACTCCTGTGAGAGTCTTAGCTCAAATGAAAGCTACAGAACAACCATTAGAAAATAAATAGCTGAATCCCTGCCTGCCTATTTCATGGCCATAACCATATCAGCCATATTGTCAATTTGGTTCTGCTTCTTCTGAGTGCACATATGAGAAGCTACCAGCATAAGTTTCTAGTCTCAGTCATACAGGCCAATGAAAATGAAGATTTTCATGTGCCCTCTGCTCACTTTTCTTCAAATATTTTGAAGATTCTTATGGGGAAATATCTTATATTGCTTTTATAGTATTGCTTTATAATAATAATTATCCTGTTATGTTAAAATACCCTTTACCTTACAGCATGGTTGTTAGAACCAGAAGAAGAATGAATGTTCCCATGTAAACAGAAAGTAGGAGACAGTGCACTCTCTAATAAACAGGCAACACCAGTGAGGGAGAGCAGCGTCATTAACTCCATTCTGCAGACAGGAACATAGAGAGGTGCAACTCATCCAGCTGACGATGCACAGGAGCTGGACATGGGGAGGCTTTGGAATGGAGTCAGTCTCAGCCCCTTGACTACAACCCAAGCAAGCCATTTTCTAGATGCTTTCTCACACATCACGTGCAGTCCAGCCCTCTCAACCTTCTCAAGCAAAAGAGTCACCAAATTCGCTGAATGATGCCGTGAATAAGGACTGCGTGGCACTCTGTGAGACGCTGCTGGGAAGACAGACCGACAAGTATATTTGCTTTCCTAATGTATCACCATGGCAACTAAAAATTGTAGTCAGGAATACTGTAGTTCATTGTTTTTATCATGGCCTTCAGGTTCTACTCAGTGATAAACACGGTCAATTGTTTTAGTATTCAAGTATGGATAATAGATTAATGGTAAGAGCACTCTGAATATGTGAAGTCAAAGAGCTTTTCTCATTTGTCTTTCTTAAGTTGATCCCGGAAGATAAACAACAAAAAGAAAAGTCACTCGAAACAGTGGAAATATTCTGAAACTCTAGAAGAAAGACAACTTTTGTCCAAGGATTTAAACGCAACTATTAATTTTATATGACTCAGTTTTCCTATGTCCAAATTGAGTCCTCTCAGCAATATGTTTTCTGAAAACCAGGCTTCCTCAACCTGCCTCATGTTGGATTCCCAGGAATCCGGCGCTGGAAATCATTAGTAGTTTTGAAAACTGAGGACACTTCATCACTGTGCTGTGACTACAACACCTGAATGTGATTTAGGAAATTTGGATTTAGCCCTAGCTCTGCCACAGGCCTATGGTGTGGTCTTAAACAAGTCAGGCAATCTGTCTGACCTTTAGTTTGGAGTCTGAGAAAAAACAAAGGTAAAATTTCCTTTTTCCTCTCCGTCATTAATACTTACACTGCAAATGCTCAGTGTTGATGGCAGTCTCTTTCAACAATGTCTATCACAGTAACATCTTCATTCTGCAAGATTAATCACAATTAGTGAACAATAATGCAGCTCTGCACCTAATTAAAACAGTTAGAGAGTTACTTAGCTAGGTTTGGCAGACCTCACCAAGTGTTCCCCTATGATGGCTGCAGCATTGTCTGTATGAAAGTTATCCAGATAGTGCTGGTTAAAGTATATGAACACTTGCTGCAGTCCCATTATAAGACTGTGATATAGATATCAGTAGGCACTCAAGATAAGTAGTACAGATTTTCTCTCCATCAGGCAGATTAGCAGGGAGAAGACTATGAGAGACGCTGAAAAAGCAGAAGGGGCAATGGCACACACTGCCTCGGCACCAAACTTGCATTTATCTGAGCATACAGAGGCTGGCTGTACAGATCCACATAGCCCAGTAACCCCATCACTGATGGGGCAAAGAGCAAGCCTTGGGAAGTATATGCATATGGTGCTGTGTCCCAGGAAGAGTCTTTGACAATTTGAGGCCCATTTCCTTCCTGAGATGGATGGGGAGGGAGAAGCGTCCTTCTAATTGCTAGTTCCTGGTGATTTGTTTTTCATGAATGTGTCCTGTCACTTTTTGAACCCATTTCACTGTTTCTGCTCTTTCAGCCCTATCTAGAGAGGATGTGGAGAGGAGTGCGGGAAAGGTGGGCCATGGAAAAGGCTGGGTACTCAATGCTGCCTTCTTACTGGTCCTTGCTAGTAAGACTTGCTTGCAATAATCTCAGGTCTCTGAGAACAGTGGGAAAATCTGGAGCCGTGGAGATTTACCATTGATGGAGGAGGATCAAGTTAGGGAACATTTAGACAGGCTAGATGTATATAAATCCATGGGACTTGATGGGATTCCATGAGTGCTGAAGGAGCTGGCCCATGTCCTTGCAAGGCCACTGTCAATTATCCTTGAAAGGTCGTGGTGATGGGTGGATGCTTGGAAGAAAGAAAATGTCACTTCTGTCTTCAAGAAGGAGAAGAACTAGGGCCCAGGGAACTACAGGCCAGTCCACCTCACCTACATCTCTGGGGAAGTGAGGGAGCAAATAATCTTGGAAAACACTTCCAGACATGCAAAGAATAAGGTGACTAGAAGTAGCTGGTATGAATTTATGAAGAAGTCATGTTTGACCAACCTGAAAATCACCTGTGATGAGATGCCTGTCTTGATGGATGAGAAGAAAACTGTGGATATTTCTTGTCTTGGCTTTAACAAGGCTTTCTACACTGTCTCCCGTAATATCTTCATTGACAAACTGACGAAGTATAGGATAGATGAATGGTCACTGTGGTAGACAGAAAACTGGCTGAACTACTCAGCTGAAAGGGTTGTGATCAGCATCAGAAAGTCCTGCTGGATGCCAGTCACTGGTGGTGTACCCAGGGGTTGATACTGGCACCAGTACTATTTAACGTCTTCATTAATGACCTGGATGCTGGGATAGAATACACCTTCTGCAAGCTTGCGGATGATACAAAACTGGGGTGAATGGCTGACACTCCAAATGGTTGTGGCGCTGTTCAGAGCAACCTCATCAGGCTAGAGAAATGGACTGACAGGAACCTTATGAAGTTCAAAATTGGGAAAAGCCAAGTCCTGCATCTGGGGAGGAACAATCCTATGCACCAGTACGTGCTGGGGGCTGACCAGATGGAAAGTATTTTGGGAGAAAAAGACCTGCAAATCTTGTTGAACAGCAGCTTGGACATGAGCCAGAAAAGTGGTCTTGTGATAAGAAGACAAACAGCCTCCTGGACTGCATCAGGCAGAACGTCATCAGCAGGTCAATGGAGGTAATCCTTCCCCTCTACTCAGGACTGGTGACATATCTGGAGTCCAGTACTGGGCTCCCCAGTACAAGAAAGCCACGGACATACTGGAGCAAATTTGACAAAGGGGCGTGAAGATGATTAAAGGCTTTTGAGCATCTCTACTAGGAGGAAAGGCTGAGAGAGCTGGGATTGTTCAACCTGGAGCAGAGAAGATTTGGAGGATCTTATAATTGTCTAAAAATATATGATGAGAGCATGCAAAGGCGACAGAGCCAGGCTCTTAGCAACAGTGCCCAGTGTCAGGATGAGAGGCAATGGGCACAAACTGAAATACAGGAAATTCCATTTAAAGATAAGAGAAAAAATTTCTTACGGTAAGGGTGATTGAACACTGGAACAGCTTATCCAGGTAAGTTGTGGAGTCTCCATCCTTGGAGATATTCGAAACCTGACTGTAACAGCCCTGAACAACCTGTTGTAGTTGATCCTGCTTTGAGCAGGGAGTTCAACTAAATGATCTCCAAAGGCTCCTTCTGCCTCAGCCATCCTGTGATTCTGTGACAGGTGAGGAGAATGATTTTACAAAATTTGCAGTGCTCCCTCAGTGTGATTTCCTGTATCTAGCAAGTCTACTGTTTTCACTGTGGTATGTGTTTTGCTTTGTTAATTTATTACTATTATTAAATTACATTTTTATCACCATTTATTGATGACAGCAGAAGTAGGCCGGTTGGAAAGTATTCCCCAGATATCAGTGGTTATTTGGACTCAGATTGTGTTTTTAGGTTGTTGGGTATAACGCCTGTAATACTCCAGAAGTGAAGGTCATATGTGAGCCTAGACCCACCAGTTGCTGCTGAGGTTGTGATGAACCACTTTTTCAATCTTGTTCATCACTGTTTAGATACATCATGAAGCTGATGCCCTCCCTGTATAGTGTCAGAGTCGAACCTAATACAGGGTGAGCAAACAAACAGCTCTGTTTTCATCCAGAAGTCACTCTTCATGGGTCTCCTCCAGCTGCTTTTCACTGTCCTCTCTGCCAGGAGAGCGGTTTCTCTCACCTGCTTCAGGCAAAACAAGCTGGAGTTGTAAACTGCAATGCTTTAAGCAATCTCAGGTTGTTATGACTGAGGAGGGTTGGAGAGGACTCAGATGTCCAGCTCTGCTGTCAGGTTAATGGGGCTGGAGCCTTTGGCTGGAAGTGGTGATGAGCAGCTAGGGAGTGGATGAGGAACACTGGTCTCTTCCAGTACCCCAAAACAGAGGATATTCAAACCGTTAGGGCAAATTCCTCCTATATGCATCTTCCCAAGCTCATCTGCCAAAACATAGCTTAATCTCTTCTCTACAAAAGATGCAGAAGCTTACATAGAGTGTCCCTCAACAGGGTAGGCATATGGAAAACAGCAGTCAAAATAATGACTGCAAAGTTAAAATTTCAGTATTTTAAGTCCCATATAAATTTCTTCTGACCTTCAGTAGAAAGGCTTAGATGCACAAAACTGTTTGCCAGCTCTCTGATAAATTTAAACAGGTGACTTAGGATGAAGAAAATATAAGCTGGCAAATCGCTCATCTCTTGTTATTTTTTTCCGAGGACTAGCGTTAGTACTGGTACTTCCTGGACTGAACTAAGGTGCTGTGTTAACAGTTGCAAAATTACTGGAAGAAACTTTGGAAATAGCCTATATGTGCCAAGTTGCTGTAGCCGTGCCTCTCTCCTGAGCTACTATCTGAATCTCTGGAAACTCTGTTTTCATTTAACAACACAGACAGGGTTCCAGGTGCTGTGACTGGGAAAGAAAACCACAAAAATGAGAAATTAAGGTAAGCAAGGCAGATATGAGTCTGCAGAGAGCCTGGAACCATAGCTCCATGATATGTGAAATGACCTATTCACCTCATTGAGGTATTAATTCAGCATGTTCCTGGGGCTGATACTGAAAACTGTGTTAATCATTGTGATGTTCCTGTAAGAGAGGAAGAGCATAATGCCAGATATCCCCATTTCAATACCAAGCACAATTTTTTTTTTGGTGTCATGAGTCAGTAATGTTTAGGAAGAGCCATGATGTATTACCCTGCTCTGCCTCTTTCAGGGTCTGGAAGAGACTGAGCCCAAGAAGTCTGAGGTGTGCCTTGACATCCCAGAAGAGCAGATCTACTGGTCAAAGCTGGGTCTTTCATAAGATGTTATGGCTGAATATGGCTGAGTCTTACAACCCCTCTGTCTCTACCTCGCCAGGCAGAACTTCCGTCTCAGAGCACTATTCAATAGATCAGTTTAACTATAATATCAAACCACAAAAGGGAGATTAGAGCAGCTCAAAACATGACATGACGATATTTTTATCAGATGAACTGTCTACTGCAAATGATATGTCACATTGGCACCCCCAGCTGGAAACCAGTGGTAGGAATGATATGCAATGTTTGAACACACCCGGCACTGAAGCCTTTGAAATCCTGAGATGGTCTTGAGAAGTCCCTGACCAGCAGCTCAAACCACAGAATCACAGAATGGTTGAGGTTGGAAGGGACCTCTGGAGGTCCAACCCCTCTTGCTCAAGCAGGACTATCTAGAGCCAGTTGCCTAGGACCATGTCCGTATGGCTTTTGAATATCTCCAAGTATGGAGACTCTACAACCTCTCTGGGCAACCTACGCCAGTGGTCAGTCACCCTCACAGTAAAAAAATGTTTCCTGGTGTTCATATGGAGCCTCTTGCGTTTCATTTTGTGCCCATTGCCTCTGGTCCTGTCACTGGGCATCACTGAGAAGAGCCTGGCTCTGTCCTATTTGCACCCTCCCTTTGGGTATTTGTATACATTTATGAGATTCCCCCTGAGCCTTCTCATCTTCAGACTGAACAATCCCAGCTCTCTCAGTCTTTCCTCACAGGAGAAATGCTCCAGTTCCTTAAACATCTTTGTTGCAGCCCTTTGCTGAACTCTCTCCAATATATCCAGTGCTGAGGAGAGGGGAAGGATCAGCTCCCTCCACCCGCTGGCAATACTTTGTCTAATGCATCCCAGGATACCATTAGCTGCCTTTGCTGCAAGGGCACATTACTGGCACATGTTCAACTTGGTGTCCACTAAGACCTGTGGGCCTTTTCTGCCAAGCTCCTTTCCAGTTGGTCAGCCCCCAGCATGTACTGCTGCATGGGGTTGTTCTTCCCCAGGTGTAGGACTTTGCACTTGTTGAATTTCACATGGTTCCTGTCAGCCCATTGTTCCAGCCCATCAAGGTCCCTCTGGTTGGCAGCACAACCCTCTGACTTATCAGCCACGCCTCTCAGTTTTGTGTCATCAGCAAACTTGCTGAGGGTACACTCTGCCCCATCATCCAGATCATTAATGAAAATGCTGAAGAGGACTGGACCCAGTAATGACCCTCGGGGTACACCGCTAGTTACTGACCTCCAGCTAGACTTCTTGTCACTATCACCACTCTCTAGGCCAGGCTGTTCATCCAGTTTTCAATCCACCTCACTGTCTGCACTTCCAGGCCGTACTTTACCAGTGTCTCTTTGAGGATCTTATAGGGGAAAGTGTCAAATGCCTTAATGAAGTCCAGGCAGACAATGTCAACTGCTCTGCCCTTGCCTACCAACCCAGTCATTTCATCATAGAAGTTTCTCAAGTTGGTCAACTGTACCTTCCCCTTGGTGAAGCTGTGCTGACTACTTCTGATGGCTTTCTTGTCCTTCATGTGCCTGGCAATGGTGTACAGAATTAGATGCTCCTTTGCCTTCCCAAGGATGGAGATGAAGCTGACTGACCTGTAGTTTCCTGGGTCCTTCTCGCATAGGCAAATAGTTGCTCAGATTTGAAGACCAACTGATGTAATCTACTTGGATTGTGCAAAGTGTTTGACACTGTCCCACACGATATCCTGGTCTCTAAATTGAAGAGACATGGACTCGACAAATGGACCACTTGGTGGATAAAGAACTGGCTGGACAGTTACACTCAAAGAGTTGCGGTCAACAGCTCGGTGTCCAAGAGCAGTGATGAGTGGCGTTCCTCAGGGGTTGGTACTGGGGCCTGTACTGTTCAACATCCTTGTCGGCAACATGAACAGTGGGGTCAAGTGCACCCTCAGCAAGTTTGCTGATGATACCAAGCTGGTAGGTAGGTAGGTAGACACACTGGAGGGGAGGGGTGCCATCCGGAGGGAGCTGGACAGGCTGGAGAGGTGGGCCCAAGCCAGCCTCATGCAGTTCAACAAGGCCAAGTGCAAAATCTTACATCTGGGTTGGGGCAATCCTGACCACAAATACAGGCTTGGCTGGGAACGGCTGGAGAGCAGCCCTGAGGAGAAGGACCTGGGGGTGCTGGTTGATGAGAAGCTCAACATGAGCCAGCAATGTGTACTGCATCCAGCTCTGGAGTCCCCAACATAAGAAGGACATGGACCTGCTGGAGCGTGTCCAGAGGAGAGCCACAACGATGATCCGAGAGCTGGAGCACCTCTCCTATGAGGAGGGGCTGCAAAAATTGGGGCTGTTCAGCCTGGAGAAGAGAAGGCTCTGGGGAGATCTTATTGCAGCCTTCCAGTACCTAAAGGGGGCCTACAGGAGTGGTGGGGAAGGACTTTTTACTAGGGCATGTAGCGATAGGACGAGGGGGAATGGCTTTAAACTGGAAGAGGGCAGGTTCGGATTGAACATTAGGAAGAAGTTTTTCACTTTGAGGGTGGTGAGGCTCTGGAACAGGTAGCCCAGAAAGGTTGTTGAGGCCCCATCCCTGGAGGTGTTCAGGGCCAGGCTGGATGTGGCCTTGGGCAACCTGGTCTAGAGGGAGGTGCCCCTGCCTATGGCAGGGGGGTTGGAATTCGATGATCTTCAAGATCCTTTCCAACCTAAACCATTCTATGATTTGTAGATACTCAACTTCACCCCTTTTTAGGCTTATCTTTTTAACTGTATTCACTGAGAACTGGAATTAGACTAAACCATGTCCACCAAACAAGTCCTACGGAGTGTCTCTAGCATCTCTCCAGCACATAAGGGTGCTAACAGGTACATACATTCAGCACATCGCTACCTGGTGGAGCTTGCAGTCCAAACACAGAGCATGGGGAGTGGAGCAGAGGCACAAGCGGTGAAGTGGTTTCCACAAGGTCATGTTAGAGGGTCAGTGGGAAAGTTGCAGGGGGAACTCAGGGATAGAGCTGAAAATGCTGAAAACAACAGCTGTTTTGTCACTGATCAAGGACTTTATCACTGTATTTTTTTGCCCTGTGTGGTACAAAGACAGTAATGCTGAAAGAGTTGGCTCAAAAACAGCTTTTCAGCTGTGGGAGACCAGCCCTCTAACTGTGCTTGTAGTCCTGTTGGCAGGTACTGTGCTGTGCCCTGCATTTCTTGCCTAACTATCCATTTGTCCGAACTAAAAGGATGGGAGAGAGTTTTAAAAGTTACATGAAAGGTTTAAAAAAAAATCCTTAATGTGAACATAGGAAATACTGGAAGGGAAACTTCCCTGGGACAGACCATTGTTAAAGATTTGATGTTGGAAGGTCTTCCATACTCCATGCATCGTCAGAAGTCTGTCCAGGGGATGCCCAGTTCTTATGTCAGCTTCAGTTTGGGGAATCAACTACCACAAACTGGACATCCCTGGCCTTTTTCTGATCAGCTCCTACAAGCTGAGCTTGACTGGTAACATCATTAAGAGTGGAGGGTCCAACAGATCAAACACTGCTTGCAAACTTTTGCATTCAAATATAAAAGTGGAGGAGAAAACTTTCTGCCCCGAACAGCGTTATTCCCAGCTATTTCACCATTTCTCACACTTCTCTAATGCAGCTCTTTCTGACGGCAGATTGGTCTCTTCTGCCCTTCAGACAGAGCATTTATCACAGATGTGCTTGCCACGTCTCCTGGAGTCTTTCCATCTGAGATGTGCTTGTTACAAACACTGTCACAGGCTAGAAAAGTTAATCTGAAAGAAAGCTTGTCATTTTTTTCTACCCCACTCTACATAGGTAGGTTCTTTCCTCCACATGCTGCTTAACTTTCTTATTGGGTCAGATCACCCATGTCTTGAGACTGGTGTTGCCTTCTGGCACTGATAAGTCCCTTCCCTGTCAGAGGACTGTGGGAGCTTCTTCCCCCTGCCCCAGGCTATAGTGGAATTAGGCAATTATGTAATTCAGAGCAAACCAGGGGATCTGTGTCTGTGCCAAGCGTGATGCTGCTGATGGTGGAGAGGCAAGTGTTATTGAAATGGCAGATTAAAAGCAAGAGGAGGACTTTCTTCTCTCTCTCATGCTGTCTTGTTTTCTTTTAGTTCAAGCTCTGCTGTGCGGCTAATCAAGAGAGGGAGTAGCAGAGAGATCATCTGAACAAACAGAGCCCAATATTTGATTTGGATGATGACAATGAAAATATCTTAACTTGCTTTAGTGGCCAAGCGACCAACCCCTACTGCCCAGCCTTCTGTGCACTA
Source organism: Vanellus vanellus (assembly GCF_965231255.1). NCBI lineage: Eukaryota > Metazoa > Chordata > Aves > Charadriiformes > Charadriidae > Vanellus > Vanellus vanellus. The sequence goes on along the minus strand of NC_138905.1, from coordinate 124,717,359 downwards.
CAGACCGGCCACAATATGCTGGTGTGCTCAAAGTCACCACAAAGGTCTCACCCTCGCAGCTGTCTTTGAACAGAGATCCAGCAGGGCAGAAGACGAGAGTGTGCGTGTTTGCCCACAGGCGAGGGAACGAGCCTGGAAGGAGCACTCCTGCAGTGAATGGAGGATTTTATGTTTCTGGCAAAGTTAGAATTCTTTGCCAAATCTTGTCACCACCTTCCAAAGCACTGGTCTGCTCGCTCCCTCTCATGCTGGTATTTGGTTCCTTCCTGCTTTCCTCAGCTGCTGAGCAGCTCCCCCTGACTTTGGAGGAGGAGAGGAGGCCCTGGCCTGGGGCTCGGCACCCTCCTGAGCTGGAAAGAAAGCTGCTCAGGTGTCCAGGGTGTGTTGGACCTGTCACTCCTGCTGCCACACACCCTGCCGCAGCGCTTCTGAGCTCCCATGGGAATACTGACATCTCCTTGTATGTCTAAATCCATTTCATGCACTAGATGCTGTGCTGGCGAGGGCTGCCATCTCATAGAATCATTGAATCATAGAATGATTCGAGTTGGAAGGGACCTTAAAGATCATCTAATTCCAACCCCCCTGCCATGGGCAGGGACACCTCCCACTAGACCAGGTTGCTCAAAGCCCCATCCAGCCTGGCCTTGAATACCTCCAGGGATGGGACATCCACAACTTCTCTGGGCAACCTGTTCCAGTGCCTCACCACCCTCACAGTAAAGAATTTCTTCCATATATCTAATCTAAATCTACCCTCTTGCAGTTTAAAACTGTTCCCCCTCATCCTATCACTATACTGATAAAGAGTCCCTCCCCATCTTTCCTGCAGGCCCCCTTTAGGTACTGGAAGGCAGCTGTAAGGTCTCCCTGGAGCCTTCTCTTCTCCAGGCTGATCAGCTGCTCTCAGCAGCACCTGGCCGAGAGGTGCCAGAGCTGCTCAGGGGCAGCAGTGGAGCTCAGGAGGGAGATAGATGCATTCAAGGTGAAAGAGCTGCTCAGCCCTTGGAGGCAGGAGTCTGGCAGATACGGGGAGCCAGTTCAAGCTCTGCTTTCCATGTTTAAAATGTACTTAACCTAAGAAGTGGATGTAGACTGTTCTGAATTAGCCTGAGATTTGGGTGGAGTTCTGGGCGATTTATTTTCTTTATAGTAGAAACTACCATAAGATAGGGTGAGTTATAGGGTGTGTACACTCTCTTTCTTTATAAAGGACCATATATGTCCTTAGAAAATGAATGTATTTTGTATTAGTAAATTAGGTAGTATCCTTCCCTTTGGTGTATGCTTTCTTAACCTCTAACTCCCTGTCCAATTATGGCATTGAGTTTAGCTATTTCAAAACATACATATGCATAGATATGCGTGCATAGATATGGGCATATGCTGTCTCCTTTTTTGCTTTTGTCATTTGGTGATATTATAGTTACTCTGAACAAAAATCCTTTAAGATATGTTCCAAGAGAAATTAAGATGTTTCAATCAAACTAAAAAGCAAATGCAAATGACATTTTAAGCAGAGTAGAGTTGTCCAGTAGAAACAATGATTTGCCTCCTTACATGTATCTTAGAAAAACTGATATTATGCTCTTCTCCACTCAGGGATGAGATATCATAATTTTGAAGTTACATATTGTTAGGGGTTTTTTTTTCTTTGTTTTATGGAGAAGATGTGTTCCTCACAGAAAATTTTCAGAGGAGCAATCAATACAGAGAATGAATTGTCTGTTGTTAGATCTGAACTGCATGTCTGTAGACAGTACATTTTTTCACTGTAGGTTGCTCTAACCAACATTATGGCTGAATCATAATAAACATTTGATGCCCCTACCAAAACCACATAGACGCACACAAACAAACACATTTCACTCTACCTTCACTGTCATTGACAGTATAAAATTTAAATACCTGAAACAATTTATATAGTATTTATAATACAAAATCCATAGCCTGACCACTAGAATTCAAATATCTAAGCCTTTAAGAAACAGACAATAGCAAGGCAGCATGCACTTGTGTAAATGCTCCATTATTTTTACTTTCCCTGCATTGGGAAAGAATTCATAAAAAAAATCCCCCGTCATGTGCTATATCCCCACCTGTAAGGCATGCCTGCAAATTCTTTCAACGTGCACATCATCGCTGGGGATGAAATTTTCATATATGCATACCAGTCTCTTCCCTCCTCCCCGTACTGTTTCCTTGCTCTGCTTAGGTGTTATGGTTTGAGAGACCCATAACAATTTGTTGTCATTTAGACAATCATTCTATCACCCGATGACCCCTCCCCACCTGGGAAAGGGAAATCGGGAAAAACAAGAAAACCCGAGAGCTGAAGTATAAACAGATTTAATAAAATAAGATTAGATAATTAACATTAACAGCACTAAAGAACTGATATTGATCCCGACACCAATACGGAATATGCAAAGATTATACTCAGCCAGTTATATCAGTAGGAAGCTGTGCACTCCCAGCAGTGGACAGCAAATGTCGGACACTGCGAGCGCTACGGCTTCAGGAGGAAGGGAAGGCCTCAGGGCTCCGGCACCAGGGCACGAAGTTCTCAGGATGGCAGCCATCAAGGGAGAGAGCGATTTCGCAGCAAACTTTTTAATTTATAATGAGTGTGACGTTGATGGTATGAAATAATCCTGTTGGCCAGCTTGGGTCAAGTGCCCGGGTCTCGCTCCTCCTCATCCCTGCACCTGGCTAGCTCAAAAACACTGAGACCTTGAGACCCACACACCATAGCTGGCTGTAAAGTAAATATTTTCATAAATTCAGACACTGGAGTCTTCTGAAAGTGCAGTTTTCCCAAGCATTAGAAGAGAAATTAGTCCTGTGTCTCTCAAACCAGGACATTAGGTAACAGCTCTGGCCCTGTTGGTGGAGGACTATTTCTCTGATGTCCATTCTTGTGAGGATGGCTATGGAAGCATTAGGAGAGCGCTGTCTCCATTCACACCTAGTCAAGGCCAAAAAAGCTAGGCTGGAGCTCATCTGCCTGCCCAGAGCAAGTGGGGAGGACGGAGGACCCTGGTGGGTTCCTGCTGCTCCCTTAGCAAGAGCTTGCTGCACAGTTACACTCCTACCCCCTCTCCCTATAGTGATAATTAAATAAGTATACTAACTAGCTAATAGTTGGTGTGGAATCCTACTGAATCCTTTTCCCAAGATATACAAGCAAAAAGACTTCTGTCATGACGAAACGCTCAGTTCTTTAAACCAGCCTCAATTAAATCAGCCTGCTGGCCAGGACCGTGTATTTCTCTGCTGCAAACCCCACTCATCTTCACAGTTCACTTTTGACACGGGAACCTCTTCATTTTGCTCTCATTAAAAAGGTTTTTACTTATTCAGTTCAGAGGTGCAGAATGGGAAGGCCTCTGATCCATAAGGGTACAAACACTTGCTGCTCGTTTCTAAATCCTACCTAGGCATAGGTTTTTTGCTTAAACATATCTGAAATTTGACATTTCAAAGCACAGTCTTTTGTAAACTAGAGGGAACTGAAACTGTTAGACTTGCAATCTGGAAGCTGTTAGATCTACAGGGAATGTACTTCTCTCGTATGCATTCCCAGATTTACAGGCGGTCCTCAAAAAGAGAACCGGATCGAACCACTGAGGATTACGGTAGTGGCACCTAGAGATCCCCACGCTGAAAAGCTCTGTACCAACACCTGGTAATTGTAAGTCCTTAGAGATACAGTTTAGGCAGGCAAAGAGAAGAGAAAGACAGACAGAGAGAAATGAAGTACTTTTCCCCAAGATGACACCAAACCTTGGTAGGAGAGCCAGCCTTTAGGCCCATGTTTTGTGATTTCTCGTCCAGTGTCCCGGATGGGTCACACTGCCCCCTAACGCTTGTGGAATGCATTTCTTCCTATACCGCTGCATATCTCTCTGCCTATATAGACAGGTCTCTAGATAATGTACAGACAGGGTTCTCTAAATAGATGGATAATTGTTTATGTTTTTACTAATTTGTCATTCTAAATAATGTAAATATTTTAAATACTTCATTCAAAATGCTACCTGTGTGGTTTTTTTCCTTTAGAAATATCCAGAATCTCGCACGCTATTTGTTCCCATTTTGGAAAGGAATCCTTTCTTGCCTGCAGAGAAAGCAGCAGCAATATTGAAATTTCCACAAAGAGTTTGTCCCTTGAGTGTTCTTACAGGCATTTGTGCTAAAGAGATGTTAACACGAGCAGCATTTTATGTGAAATATATTCCCGTTGCTCAGGGTTCTGCTGCTTGATGCTTGCGACGCTGCAGCTCCCCATGTTTTCCAGCCCTCAGAGGAACCCTAGAGCAGAAACAAGGAAGCCAGGACTTAATATTTGGATTTAAAAAAACCAAACCAAACCAAAACAAAGCAGATGAAATAACACTTCAAGGTTTTCCTTTTATACGCAACACAGGAGGGGGGAAATGGAAAAGATTTGCTTTGGGACCCCTTTAAATCAACTTTTTTAGTCCTGTGTGGCTAGAGCAGTCTTTGCTTGTGGTGAGGACCCAGGCAGGTGGGTGCTGACTCCCACCACCGTGTCATCCTCGGCGCAAACCCACCCAGCCCCTCACCAGGGGCTGAGCCGTCACCCCAAAAGGGGCGGGGGCCCTTTCTCATTGCACCCTGGCAGTGAGGAGCTCCCCTTCCAGGGATGGGGAGCATCCCCTGACCTGAGGCCGGGAAGGGTTTCGCTCCCACCGGCAGAGTGCTTCCAAGGTGAACCACCGCTGTTATGTAAATGCCAATTTTTATTGCTGCCGGTACGGGTAGAGATTAACCACCCCAGCTGGCAAGGGAACTGAAGTGAAGACTCCTTCCCCACCTCTGATCTCAGTTCAAAAGCTGCAGCTCTGCCTGCTGCACCCCGCTCCTGCATGGAGCCGCACCGGGAGGGTGATGCCGGGGGCGCCCAGATGGCATGGCCGCCCCAGCGTCCTCGGCTCTCACGGGGCAGCCCGGCACTGCCGGCTCTTGTGAACACCTGCTGCGGGTCTCTGTGCTGTGGGAGGGCAGAGAGGAGGAGGACATCCCAGAGAGGAGGTGGGAAAGGGAGGGAAGAAGGACAGAAAATGCCACACCAGGATGTGCTTCGCACAGATGTTAAAAACCAGGAGCATCTCTACTAATTGCAGCAAACTTGGCAGAAATTAAGCCTAATAGGCCTCCTTCATGCGATTGTGTGACTAAACACCAGATGCCCTCAAGGCACAAGCTGACAAGGCTGTGTAAATCTTCAATAAAGTGTCTGTGATCCTTCTGACAGAGAGAGGATGTTGCAGGGCAGCCCCCCGAGCAGCTGTCCTCCTGCAGGGCAGAAGCTGGTGGGGTAGGGGCGGAGGCGTTGGGGCTGCGTGTTAAAAATCCCAACACCAAAATCAAATTTCATCACAAAGACGCTCTTGAGAGTGCATTTTCATAAATATGCCATTTTTCTGGAAACATGGCAAAGCTCCAAACGCTTTCTATTGCTATTTTGCTCCCCTAGCACAACACTCCTGTCCACTGTCACAAAGAGAACCGGATACTTTATGAATGGTCTTGGTGCCTCGTGGGAGGAGAGGGTTATTTTGGATTTATCCAAGAGTGTTGTAAACCACATGGCCCTTCTCTCTCCAGCCTTATCTTTGAAACGCCTCAAGAGACATCTTATTTTTATGACTGCTCAAGGACTGTAAGCCCAAGGAGCTGCTTTGGGAATGCATATGATCCCTGTCACATCAAATGACTGCATCGTAATGTCAGCACTGTCTGCTGAACATAAAGTAGCTGCTGGGTCCCAGCTCTCCATCTGCAGTTCCCCAAAATCCAGGATTTTGAATCCGAAATTTCCATTTCAGTATTTTCAATAATTCGAAACTGTTTATTAAAAGCGCTAATGCATGATATTTTACCTCCATGTGTTCTGTGGTCAGCAAAACATACAGAGATTGCTCTTGAGAAATTTTTATCTGTGTTTGTGGTTAATGTGCATGATTGCCTTCAGGAACATCGTGGTACCGTGCCAATGATTCTTCTTGTTCTAAAGCACAGTAAAACTTTACAATTTTAAATCATTGGCACAATTCCTTTTTACGTTATGCCAGAAATACCAGGTATCAGTTTCAATAAAGTTGCAGCATTTTGCTTTGATGTTTAAATTTATTGCTAGCATGAGAACAGTAATCTGCAATACACCTGCAGGTCAAAATGAAGACATTAACACTGTTGAAATGAAACTTTAAGGGCTTTTCTCCCTGCTTTAAAATGCCGCAAAACAGAGGTTGGAGTTTTTTAAAGACACAATTTTCTGATGGACAAATTCCATGGAAAGATGTGTGACTAACATTACTTATCAGGACAAATCTGGGGAATTTGAGCATGGTCAGAATAAGAAAGCGAGGAAGTGCGTCCTGGTAATACTTTGACATGAGTTACTGCACATGTGAGTGAAAGTTTGAGTGAAAGTGATAACTCTGTCTTTCAGAAGATAAAATCAGAGGGTGTTTCTCCAGACTGTTTTCGTGAAACTGATGTCTGATTCATCCTCCTTGACCCCCTAGTGGACTTGAATCTGACGGAGCACATCACTAAGTGTCAGAGGAGGAAATAAATACCTTTAGCAAAGGCATATTCCTCTTTGGTGATGGTCACTGTCAGACTTTTGAATTTGTTCTGGCTCTCCTTGATGAAGAAATAGCTCACAAAAATGTTACTGCAATGTCAAAAGATAACTGGTTGATCTCATTTTCCAAACTACCTCACCTATTTCTCACTGGGAGCTTGGTTACTCATTTTAGACATCATTTATTTCTGTTTCACACAGACCTACGTAACGCTGCCATATGTCAGTTGCAACCTTGATGTCAGGAATGACTACTCCTGTACCTGTGAGTCTAAATGTTAGAGGTTAATTAAATACGTCTCTAATGATTGCTTTTCTCATGTTGCTATTCAGAGTATTGGTCCCAAGTTGAAAGGGACATAATCTAGGAAAAGACAGCAGCCTGGGAGGGATGACTTCACAGGAATACTTATTTTCTGGAATATGAAAACTGTTTGGTAATGTGGGAGAAGCAGTAGGCTGGCTGACTGGGTTTTGTGTATTAATGACTAAGTGTGTATCACGCCAAAGGTCATTCATTTCATGTACCCCACAAATATGCAAGACTAGGTCTGCCTGGTAGTGACTAGTGGCAACACTTCTTGTTTTGTCTCCATCATCTGGGCTTGTGACTGTGGCGAGGACGTCTCAGTTCTATGATTTTATTCCTGCTGATGTAATTATTGCACAGCTAATAGTCACGATTCCCCAGAGGCTGAAGGAATTGCAGTAGATGGGAGAAATGGCTTCTACAACAACCAGGTCTGTAACCCGACTACAGCACGTGTTGATATTACTGTGAGATAACAGATGTCACGTGCATAGCAAACGGCAGTGTTACCGCCTTCAATCAGTTCCAGACGCAGTAAGGCAAGCGCCTATTTGCTTCACGCAAAGGCAGCGGCACATTGCAGATCACTCTTACTGTGTCACCATGTACCAAATCACATCATAACCCAACCTCAGAAGCTGGAGCAAAACCAACAATGACTAAAAAAACCTGAATGGCGGAGTCCTCTTATACAATTGTCCCTGCCACAGTCAGAAGGAAGGAAGACTTATATTGCCCAAATCCAAAGGGGCATCCTCTCCTTCCTTCCTTGGAAGCACCATTTCTTTGCTGCTAATGCTGACCCAGCTGAACACCAGCTAACTGTGTGCTTTGCTTTCCAGTGAAGGGTGACTTTCTTAACAGGGTACAGATCCACTGTGGTCTCTATCCCAGAAAATTTGGGTATTATTTTAGAGAAAATGCCATCTTCTCAGACTGGTATTTCAGACCCTTTCTGACACATAAGAAGTAAAATTTCTTACAGTCGCATCTGTGTTTGGCTGAGTATGGCCTGAGCCTGACTCTCAGCACCAATGAGTTAAAGGAGTGCTGAACGAAAGGGAACACTTTTCCCTCATCTCCCTTCCCTGACCAGATATTTCTATATTTTATTGTGGAGATATTGCAATCCAAGCTTGTTACCTTAGGTCTGGCAAGAGAAGTTATTCTGGAGTTAGACACTTCCCCTCAAATAACTGTATGGACAAGTGGGATCTGAGTGAACAATCCAGGATTCAAAAGTAAATAATACTCCGCACTAAAATATCCATACTGCATCAATAATTGAATAAAAACAGGCTTTAATCAAAGTGTAAATTCTTTTCCTTAGTTGTTGGGAAAAGGCTTTCTTTCCATTTGAGTCCTACACTGCTACATATTTCATTTCTTTTTCTGCTAAAAATGTCTTTATTGAAAGTATTTCTATAAGGCCCAGGAGACTTGGCAATCATTTTTATTGGATTGATCAGTTCCACTTGCATACAAATTGCTCTGTTTGAATTGACTGCTGCAACACATCTTTTTAATATAAACTGTTCTATTGATTCTGACTTAAATAACATACAGAGTGCTTCAAATCATAAAACCATCAGTTTTGGTGATTCTTAACAGAATCTACTACATACCAGACAACAACAAGCAAACAAACAAAATGCAACTGTAAGGATCTGTGAAATCATTAGCTTTCAGAAACTTTTCTCTTCCTGGCTTTGGCAGCTGCCGTTTGTCTGCCTATTATATCCTTAATTTGCACATTTTGCACATCTTTCTGCATTCATGAAAAAAATGAAAAAAAAAAAAAATTCCTTCTAACAGATCTAATGTGGCTAATGAGAGAAAAAGGAAGAAGGCAATGGGAAGAAATACCATCAGCTATTTTATTTTTGTTTTGAACTTTTACTCTGAGAGGGGGTTTTGTGGATTTATTGGTATGACTGCCTTTCTGCTCAAGTGGAGTGATAGCTACATGCTCCCAGGAAACATCTGTTCTACCACAAACATACCTGCCACTCTTAGGACAGCTTGGCAGCTGCAGCTTATCTGGAACCTGGGTGTCTCAGTCATGGTGCTTGAATTCAGCTGTGCGGTTTGCTCTTCCAGAGAACACTTCAGGAACCCACATCTCCTCCATCTGCGCTCCAGTTCCTGCATTTCTGAGTTATCAGCAGCAATGGATTTAAGGTAGGTCTCTATTTCTCTCACATTTGCATGCTAACCACTGTCTGGGGTTTGGGGTTACTTTCGGTTGTCCAAGATCCTGCAGTTCGGCAACACACTCTAATTTCCTCAGCTGCTAGTCAGGGCTCACTAACAGGAGCCTAGAAGCAAGGTTCAGCTGAAACTTGCTGAAACAAGGGTGAATTGATACAAAAGGCTCCAGTTTGTAATAGAAGTTACTGAAACTGAGGTATAAAGATGAAAGCGTCTTCCAAGGGAGCATGCATCCTGTTCATCTGTGTTAGAAGAGATACAGCTGTCATGTGTCTGGGTTTTGTTGATCTTGTCTCATTTTCTGACTGGAAATATTGCTCGTTCTGGACTGCTGAACATCTAAAAATTCAGGCCAAATGGACATGTAGTTTTCAGATCCTGTCTGGACAGAGTTTCTGGGCAGAGAAAGAAGACACAGCTGGGAAATCTGAATCCTAGGTAGATGTTCTTTCTGCCCAAGCATAGTGAGTCCAACACACTGAAGATGGGTAAAGGCCTCTGAACATGCAGTACCCTGCATGGGCACATGCATTTCTGTCCGCGACATCTCTGGCGGACTTGCAAAAGTCTTAGGAAGAAAAGTCATTGTGATTATGGACGCTAAAAAAGGGAGAAATAAAAATGGAAAAGCATTCATTATGTAGCTCTCCAGCTAAACTATGTCTTTGATCATGTATTGGCTTTGGTTTCCTACCTAGATTTTACACTAAAACCTGGGGCACGTTGATTATATGTCCTTGCCCTGCAACTGTGGTGGTGTCTTCTTTGTTGTTGGTCAGCAACAGCTATGGACCACAGCTTCAATGTGCCTAAGACTGTTAAATGACTGCATCTCTTGCACAAATTGGAAAAAAGCCTAATGCCACATTGTTGCATTTCATGTAACAGGACAGAGTAGGTTTTGTTGTTTGGTTGGTTGGTTTGGGTTGGGTTGGGTTTTTTTACTTTCAAAAAGGCTATTTAAAACAACAGTGGGTTGCCCATATTTCCTTAGACTGCAGAGGAATGGATGAATGGATGACATTTCTTTCTTCCCAAAGCGTTTTTTGGTTGTGTTTTTTTGGTTTGGTTTTTTTTTTTTTTTTTTTTTTCCAGAAATAAAGAAATGAAAAGGACAAAAAGAAAACAAATATTCTCACCCATCTGTCAGCAGTCCATTAGCAAACAAGTCCTTGGCAGTAGGGAAAGGAAGAACATTTACCATACTCTAAGGTGGGAGGTGGGGCAGAAACAATACTGGTTGGCTTGTGGCAGCAGCAGTATGTCATGTCATGTTGGATCTATTCCTTCAGCCACAGCCAGCTTGATGCTTTTTTTTTCCTCCCTCCCCTCTGCTGACTGAAATTTCCCTTTGCATGCAATGCAGTGTCATGGGGTGGGTGAGATTCCACATCTCCTGCCAATGCTGGGTTTATCTGGTTATCTCTCAAAAAGAAAGCTACTTTCCAAGAAAACCTCCCCACGTGAGCTTGAAATTCTTTGCAGAACTTGCCTCACCCCTACTTTCCTTGTCTCACCAGAAATCTGTTATTATCTGCTTGCTTCCTCACACTTTGAGCAGACTCAGGAGAAGCCAGCGAGCAGCGGGGCTGCCCTCTCCGAGCAGCTCTGGCCAGCTTGCCTTCATCTCCTCAGCTAGCAAGTTCTAATAAGAGTTTAGACGCCCCTGTCCACATTGTGGAAGATTCCTGTGAAAAATGGAAAAGTATGATCAGCTTAAATTATGGACTACAGTGACAGGATGGGGGAAATGAAGCTGTTTTTCTATTTGCATCCTGCTCCATGGAGACAGCGAATCTTTACTAGGGCTTGGTTGAATAATGAGCCACTAAACAGACAACCCTGAATACTACTTTGCAAACAGTTCCTCACAGAGTTCGTATTAATTATCCCATTCCTTCTGATTAGATTCAGCTGATTTCTCGCTCACCCTCACATGACTTTGTGCAAGGCTCTATGACGCCTTGTGAGAACAGCAATGACACATCCATGCTGATGCAGTCATTAGACAGCCTGAGAACTCGCGCTTCCCAGTGTGGTCATTTGCTTGCAAACAGATACTGCCATGATGGAGTGAAGGTCTTTGGTCGTGTAAAAATTGCTGCAAATCTGCAGTGCAGATTGTCAGGGGGGAATGGCCAGAGGGTCAAATCTGCTTTTCAAAGATCTTAACTTTCTGATGATGGGGTATGGTTATGAAGTTTTATCCTCATTACAGATTCAGTAATGCACGCATTGGCAGTTATAACTGTCTCGGTTTTTATTTTTCACTCTGCTTCTGGTGTTGCCCTGTCTTGAGTTGCAACTGGGCAGGTGATGGATTCCACGTGGCTGAATAGCCCTAATCCTACAGGAAGAAGGAATGAGGAAGAAAGCTTTCCTGGGAAGTCAGAGACGATAACGAGGGACCCCATGCTTTTTCAGGCCACAGAATATAAAAAGAGCTTGAATAAGAAGAAAACAGCAAAAGAAATGTTCAAATGCTGAGTGTTGGATTGGTACCTTCTTTGCCTGTTTTCCCATTACAAAATGGCCAGACCTAAAGAAGAGGGAAGGGAAGGGAAGGGAAGGGAAGGGAAGGGAAGGGAAGGGAAGGGAAGGGAAGGGAAGGGAAGGGAAGGGAAGGGAAGGGAAGGGAAGGGAAGGGAAGGGAAGGGAAGGGAAGGGAAGGGAAGGGAAGGGAAGGGAAGGGAAGGGAAGGGAAGGGAAGGGAAGGGAAGGGAAGGGAAGGGAAGGGAAGGGAAGGGAAGGGAAGGGAAGGGAAGGGAAGGGTCTCTGCTCCCTATACCAGCGCATGTCATTGACCTGTGTTCCTGGGGTGTGCAGAATACCCTCGCTGCCCAGAGACCATGAGCACACCAGAGGCACTCACTGCTTGGAGCTCACTGCAGAGGTGCTGGCAGTCCTGCTGTCTCTGGATGGGAAGCAAAATAGCTGCATCATTGCAGTGCTGCTGGTGAAAATCTAATAGCTTGAGTTTGGTGCCTTGCCCCGTGGGTCTAAGCTGTTACCCCATCGAGGACGGTGCTGGCATGTCTGACTTGCACCAGTGCTAGCTCAGGACCCACTGAATCACACTGTGTTGCAAAGTAAAGACAACTCCAAGGTTTATGTTTCCCCTAACAATGAAAGTTTCACTGGTTACCTCTTCTGAACCTTTCCTGGTGGGCTTCCAACTCATTGCTATTGCAGAGGAACAGGAGAGCAGAGCTTGAGGAGGAGGAGGACTGTACCTTGCCAGGGCTCTTCAACTCCCCTGCTGTCTGAGAGAGTGCTGGTGCTTCATTTAGAGATATTCCAGTCTTGGGGATGAGTACCACACTGTATTGTCTGTATTTCTGGTTTCAAATAGCTTAGTTTGACACGGCTGAGGAAAAAAAAATGGTAGCATTTCACTTCGATAGCTTTTAATAACAATTTTTTTATGCCAGAAAACAAATACTGGTTTCATTCTCTGCCTGCATATCAACATTTGTCTCTGAAATACTTTACCTACAGCACAAGAAATGGAGTTTCTGCATTAACCAAGGCCAACAAGTGCAGTTGTGAACCTCTGCTTCACAGCACTGCTTAAAATGCAAACATTTGTGGTACACACATATTTTGTTTATAATCTCATCACTGTGTATATGGATTTCATTGCAAACTGTGTGATGTATCATTATGTCTCTTATAGTGTAGAAATAGTGTATAAAAATCAGATTGAGTCCTTTATTTACAGTTGTCAAGAAACAGATGACAGAAAACATCTTCTGCTTGAAGAATGATTACTGCTAGTGTTTCCTGGAACCCCTTTTGTTAAAGAGTGGGAAAGTTTCTTGTCCTTAGCGTCACATCTGTAATGTTAGGGCCAAGAAAATTTCAATAACTCCATTATTATGAATCCCTGCTTTCAAGGATTAATAATTCCTCACATGCTCACACACAGGCAAAAGCACTTGAAACTGAAATTTGGCATAAATATTTGTAATCCATGAGCAAAGCTTACTTCTGCAAAACTATCTCTGCAGTTTTGAATCTAAGAGGACTCTCAAGGTGCCTGCATTTATTTATTTTTTTGTGAGTCAGTTGTTTGGAAATGATAGAATTTCTCTTGCTGTCTGGCAAGAACTCATTTGTATGTCTGAAGCTCTCAGTAGGGAAAAATTGTGGTTTAGTTTGTCATGAGTTCTTGCTTTTCCAATGGAGTTTTCTCTAGATGCCAAAGAAAGGGAGATGGTGAAGTCCAATTGGTACAGCAGAATCCCTCCCTCGTTTCTAAATTTATCCATTAAATATTCCAGCCTCTCATTGTTTAAAGCCCCTTTATATGTAGCTGAGTAGTATGTGTAAGGAATACTATGCAGGAAAATGTCATTGCATGCAGAAACAAAACCCCCAAGTAACTCCCCAAGCACTGGAATAAAGAAAGCCTCGTTTGCTGTGGGTTTTGTTTTGAGTTTGATCAACTTAATTTTTATAAAAATGTGAACTGTAACTGAGGTTTTCCTCATAGCTAGACATTTATAGTATCTTTCATTCTTTCTCTCCTTCTTGCCCTTTCTTTTCTCCCACATAGATTTTAATTAGTTCTTTTTCTGCCTGTTTTAATGAATTTGGCTGGAATTTGTATTTTGACATCTCTTCCCCCTTTCCTGTTAGATTTTTTTCTTTTAAATTGGTTAACAGGTTCAAAAAGTATTGCCAGGTACTCATATTTGCACATAATTAAAAATACACATACAGTGGAAACACACAAAGCTCATTAGCTTAGAAAAGCAGGTTTAAAAAAGCCCTCTGGCTCCCTCAGCTCTCGTGTGACATTATCTCAGTTGTCCAAGAATGCCTAATAATTTAAGAACCTGCAATAATAGTGTGACTTTCTCATCAGTCATTGCCTGATGATCTTTGGGCACCTTTGCAAAATGTAAATAAACCAAAGTGCCAAACGTAAGGCAACATGCCCAGTTTCGTTTTATTATGCAACTGGCAAGTTGCTAAATTACGGAAGTGTTGGTGAAGTTGAATTTGAAAAGATTTCTTTTGTGGTGGCCTAAGCTTTCATGTCAAAATACAGGACTTGGTGGCATTCAGAACACCCATACTGTTGTTGTTGTTGATGATGGAGTACAGTGCGGTTCAGCTTCTTCCAGAGACCTGACATCCCTCCTTTGTATTTTTGGACCGTTGGCTTAAATAATTCACTTGTTCCGTACCCATGCACTTGCTTCCTCCCTCATTCACCTATCCAAAGTATGAATAAACTTCCTGAAGTTATCACTTCATATTTCAGGTTGTAAAACCTGGCATTTCAGGACTTTTGCACAAGCTGCCTTGATTGCTGCTCCCGCTATTAAGCTATGGCATGATGGGTGCCCAGAATCTAAAAAGCAAGAGGAGGAAGCGGCAGGCATTTGATACACCCCTCCACGCACATAGCGCTGCAATAATCATTAGTCAAATTGAATGTTAAACATCGCAGACTAGACAGCCTGAGTAGGAAGTGCATGCTTTCATGAAGAGTACTCTTCATTCTCTTGTTAAACTGATACAACTGGGTCAGAAACAACTGATGTGGTTCATGATTAATGTGTTAAGGGCAACCTACTCTAATTCTGACATAACGGTTACCCTTTTCCAGTTGATGAAAGGGGCTAAATTAACTCTTGGGCAATCTATGCACAGAACATCTCTCTTCTTTGAGTTGAAATGATGCTGCCTTGGAATTACAGCTGTTTCTAAGACCATCATTTGTATTTGATTAGCCTGTTGGACTTCACAATGTACTGCAAGAGGATCTGCAATAAGAAATGTGGGCCAGCCAAGCCCAAAGGTCCCGCTCTCCCTGAGGACTGGCCACACCAAACAATAAAGCCACAGGCCTGCAATGAGAAGCTGAATGTGTAGAGACGAATGTCAACCTAGGCAATACTTGCCTGGTATAGACCTGCATGCCATGCCAGGTCATTTCTTTAATAATAAGGAGAAACCAGAAAGCCACATCACAGGTGATCTTCAGATAACCTCAGTGAGAAGAGCCTGAAACAAACAAACGAAAAGATTGAACAAAGTTCCCGAGTCCTTTGGCTTTAGTTAAAGTACTCACATACTTAAACAAGCTCCTGCTAAGTTCTGGCCTCAAAAGGGAAAGATATCATATGATATTCAAGTGCTGGGTAGGGTTCAAAACCTATACTAGGTCCCCTGTATGGCCTTCTAAGTTCCCAGAGTGTGCTTTAGGGATTGAACTGGTGTTGACTGAAACTCTTCATAGAACTCATAGTTTTGGTAACGAAGATTCCCAATTATTATCAGGTTAGGGGAATTTGCCCTGTAAAAATATTTTCTGCTGCAAGACTGACAAGACACCTCTAGTATAATCAAGACCGATAACTCCAGACCTGGAGAACTGGGAGAAAGTGGAAAAGTCAAGGCAGTTGGTTAGTGGCTGATAAGTAAGTTGTGTGTATGTCAATGACAGATAACAGTGCTTATCTTCTCCAGCATTTTGTAGCACAATGTGTCATCTGTTCTTGTCTGTAGAAATCACCCCAAAACCTGCATGAGATATTCTGGTTGTACATTTTTTCCTGCTTGAATTATGCTGGTATAAAACTGGTGTAATAGAGAGGAGCATCAGGGCGTCTGTAATCAATGTCCATACCAATACGACAAGCATTAAAAAGCACCAGTTCCTCAGTAGTGTAGAGAACGAGCGCTGCAGTGGATTGTATTTCTGGTACTATTATTACAGAGAGACTTGTAAGAAGCATACATGCTGTGGATAAAATGGGTATGGAATCACAGAGGCTAATGATAGAAAAAGGCCACTTATGTCAACTGCTACGTTTCCCTGCTGGTATAGGATTGTTCCCAATGAGATATGGTGTATTTTTAGTGCTTTGTCCAGTCTGGTTTTATATGTAAATAATAAAGATTGTCAGTCATAAAGGAGCCTGAAATAGTTTTGTTCTAGTTCTGTCTTCCTCTTCCCTCCCTCCTCCCCTCCCTAATTTCTTATTCAGGCTAAATGAGAACAGAAAAGACATCCGTACTTTTTTTTTTTCTTTTCTGTTCTCTCCTCTTCTTTCTACTGTTTGACCCTCTTCATAGACAGGATTTCTCTGACCTGATTTTTAAAAAATTGCGTTTGGACAGTTCAGTTTTATATGATACTCTATCACAGGTCTGATTTAGGAAGCTCTTTGAAATGTGGATGCTTTGTTTGACAGGAAACAACTTACTTGCAAGCCAACCTGGAAAATAAGTAATAAGCAAAGCAGTGGTTTCTGCTCAGATACGAACTAAACTGAAGCTTTTGCATATGCTTTCTTGTGTACTGTGTCTCACATTATCTTATGAGTTGTTGAGGGGCTACTCACTGTCCACCTGTCCATTACGCGTAGCCTTCCAGAATAGTGAGCTAGGAAGTGGTTTAGCTTGAAATCAAGTATTAGTCACGCCACATAAGAAAAAACAATTTAAAAACAATGTAAAGTAGTCATTTTGGTATAGAATAAGAACTGTATAATTACTTCAGCATTTTCATATAAATAGCCTTTCACGTTTGGGAGAACTATTTCCCTTTTTTGACTTTGCAGGTTTAGAGAGTTGCATCTTGAGTGTACATAAACTGGTATGACACAGCTTTCAGAAAATGAAGTTTTTGGCTTGGAACTGTATGTGTATTAGGAAACAAACTTGTCCTTAGTCATTTGTCATTGTACATGCCAGCAAGTCAAGCGGAGAGGCTGAGGAAGTCATAGCTGAGGTACTATTATCTTGATGAGTGAATGGCCCTCAGCATATCTTGTCTTTGATCCATATGCAGTCACACCTCTGCTTTGAATCTGGTGAGCATCATACCTTCTAGTCAGTGAAACAGCGGACAAATTAATGCCTTCTTTGTTCTTGATGGGAGAAACCCATCGAAATGGTATCCCGAATAAGAACACAGAGAACAAAAAGACCTAGGAACTGAATTAATACCAGCCAAGCCTGTGTGTCCTGTCTGCAGCAAAAGAAATAGAGAGAGATGGAAAATGAGGACACACCAAAAAATTACTCATCGTCTGCTGTTAAGGTAAAGCTGTGGCAAGAGAGAGAGACGAAGGGAAAAACGGACTTGTGTTATGGACTGTGTTGGCTGAAAATTGTCATGAAATAGAAACTGCATCCTATTGTCTGTCCGTGCTGAGTTCAGAGAAATAGGGCTCCTGACATCCTCATTCAATAATCAGCCTTGACAAAGCACCCAGCTCCAGCACCAGCTTCATTTCCCAAAAGAGACAACCCTCAAGGTACCCAATATTGGCTAACTGCTGTGGTTGCTTTGAGACAAAAAAAAACAGCTGCTTTTTCTCAGAAGAAAAAAAAGGCGAAGCAGAAGGTACTTACCTAATCCCTGTTATCGCTCAGTGACAGGCTGCAGTGTCCTGCAACTTTGAGAAGCCCTCCCAGAAGCTGCTGAGAGTGAAACGGGCCTCAGCCCTTACTTACTCTAACTTATTCCTGATTTACTCCAGGGAGAGAAGAAACAGTATCCAAGAGGATGAAGATAATCTGTGCAAAGAGGAAAAATATTCAATAAGGGAGAGCAAAAATGTACTGGAAATTGAGGACTATTGGAGACAAGCTTCCATCAGCTTCCTTTGGACGTTTGGAGTTGCTGGAGAGAAATGAGACTGTACAACTTCATAATTTATAGGCCAAAAGACTTCAGGAATATAGGGTAATGAACAGGTAGTGACTCATCCCTTCCTGAGAACTGCTAGCTCTAGTTTTCTTCCTCTCATGGTGTCAGCAGCACCCTGCTTCACCAGGCCACAGCTCAGCAGCGTTCCCACAGTTGTTAGTGGACTTATCCTAGTGATATTTCAGCAAGATATAGAAATACTGCTGTCTGTCTAAGGAATTGAAGCACAGAGGCTAAGCGCAGGATTCATCCTGCATGACTTTATATGTCTCATCTAGACCCTGGTGTCAGCAGAGCCACAGAGACACTTCTTGGGCACAACTTGTCTCAACTTTTTCAGGCATGTAAATAAGCTGAGACACGCCACAGTGCCTGTTTCCACATCAACGGTTAAGGGAATCCAAATAATTTTCTCATATGTAGATGTTTGTACTTTAGAGGGCTGAGTTCACATGTGTCTCTCCCAGCCAAAACATCTGCTTAAGAGCGCTTGGGAATGGGGGTTGGAGCAGGAGCTGGGACCCTGGTCTCCCAGAAACCGAAACAGTAGCTCTGAATTTATAGCTGTATGTAGTTCCTCATGTTTGTGACATTGATTTCTATTCCCACAGTGAAATAGTCACTTTATGCATTTATTTCTAATAGAATACTCAGTGATAACCAGGTTCGGGCAATCAGGAAAATCACATCTGTGTCTTAGCAACAGCAAACATTGTTAAATTGAAAAGTGGTCATCAACACCCTCACACTGTTGTCCTTCCACTGTCACAGAAGTGAATGTTTTTAAAATCAGTTCAGATTTGTGAAATGGCATAAATTTTTTAATCTAGTAACTGCTGACCCAACTTTTTAGATAGCTTGATTTTTATTTTTCGTCATCTTCTATCTTACCATACTACCTTACAACCTTCCTCCTTGACTTGCTATTGCATGCCTGGCTTTCTGAGTGCAGTCTTTGGGGTTTACCAGTATCTTTCCCAAGAAATGCATCTTTTGCTGCCTTCCTCTCATGGCGATTACAGGATGTATTTTACAAACTGAGTCCTTGGGTCTTTATATGCTCTATCTGTAACAGTGTCACCCAGATTTCTTCAACTCTTTCTTTTTTTCTTTTTCATTTTTAACAACTTGCTTCACAGCCTTCATGTCCCATTTTGTCTTCTATCACACAACAACCAACATTTTGATTTCTTCAGTGTATTTGTGTTTCCATGGTGAAGAGAATATTATCATCTTTTCTTGTGGCTTACCAGCTTTGAATGGTATACACTACAGATTGACTTTTTAATCTTTTAACATATTTTTCTGCATTGAATCCTTTGTATTAAAGTTAAATACATTTTAAAACCAGGTGTTAGTAGATATCTGCACGTCAAGGCCAAATAAACTAACTTCTAACTTCTGGAAAATTTCACCTAGCCACCCTTAACCTGGGTTCATCATCTTGTATTTGCATAAAACTTGTCTTCCAGAAAGGCACCTGGGCTTGAGATAAAGGATTCACCTCTTCATATGGCAGTTTGTGCAAATAATTAATCATTATCTTAAATCATTGTGCCTTATATCTCATTTGAATTTTACCAGATTCAGCTCCCAGATATTGATTCATGTTTAGCTTCTGCTCGAATAAAGTACATCAGGTACTTATAATAAAACAGTATTCAATCTTCTCTTTGACAGGCTAAATATATGGAGCTCTTCAAGTCTCTCACTTGATGCTCGTCCCGAACCGAATCAGGGAAACGAATTGTGTTGCACTCAGTGTGCTACAGGGAAAATGATGGGGCAAGTGTTTTGCATTGTGCTTCATCGGGGTGCGGGTGAGAAGGGAAAAGAGTAGGGGAGGGGAGACCAGGCAGGGCAGGAGACAGGCCGTTCCTTAGGCAAGCTGCAAAGAAAATAATCTGGGGATGAAACCAGGACTGTGCGTCTGCCACAGCTCTGTAGCTACTCACCTACTGTTCTGGAACAGTGGCACGGGGCAGCGACTGCCTACAACATAACTAATCTCTAGCTCTCTGCATCAGCTGGGGGTTTGACCCCAGCGGGTCCAGAAATTCACCTGACAGGGTCAGGATCCAGATTTCTCTGCAAACTTGGCCAAGTAATCAGACAAAAGCATTTACTCTTCATCTTAACGCGCTTTAGCTAGAATAAAGAGACTGTGAAGGCAGAAAAATAAAGTAGTTTGTATTTCATTCTCTTGAAACGACTGTTTTGCCAGTCACGTATGAAAAAGCGTAGAGCCTATCTGGAAGAGTGTTAAACCTCTACCTGTACTCTCATACCAAAACAGTTTCATTAAAAAAAAAAAATAAGCTGAAAACATTATTTCATTTCTATATATGTTGGAATTTTTCGTCTGCTTGGGTATTTTGCTGTGGTTTGTTTTTTTTTTATTTATTTATATTTAGGGTTCATATTGTGCTTAAATGGGTATAATTCTTACCTGGTTTTAGATTTTAAAAGTTTAAATGATTAAGGACATGATTCATGCACAGAATATATACAGTTCCCAAAGATGATTATAAATGATTGCCCCAAGGAAAGTATATTAGGGTGAGCAGGCCCAAGTTACAGGTTTAAGATTACAATATTAAACTTTTAAATACCATATTGCCTCATCTGAAATAGCTGCCCTGTGGTTAGTTCTGTGTCCTTGTAGCATTTTAAAGCAAAACCAAAAATGAGCTTGGTGAGCCTAGACAAATACCTTGAAGCATATGAGATTTTTCCAAGCTGGGCCAACTTGTTTTTTCTGGGTTGTATGGTAAGCCAGCTGCACCACATGAAATGTATAAATTCGTGGAAAATTATAAATATTGCCAAGACTGTTTGATGCAATAATCTATCCCTCTTGACTGTTGTGAACACTTCCTATGTCTTGCATTTTCTTGAAGTGGAGTTTGGTACATTTATCGTAAGGCCAGTGATTCAGAGCTTGAGAGGTAGAGAGCTCTTTACTCCCATCCATAGGTAAAAGGGGAAAGAACAAGCATAGGACTATTTTTTATCTAAATGTGAGCACAAAGATGCTTCAGAGAGGAGAGATCTCCTGCTATTACACAGTAGTAAACAGGGGAGGATGTACAGCTCCCATTTCCGTAGAGCTGCTAGCCAGGGTTTCTCCTGCCACATAGCACAACATGTGCTTAATGTCTGCTCACCTACAGCAGGTGAACGAATATTATGGTTTGCCAACTTCAAGAACACCACCTTGCATCCTTTTCCCTCCTCCTCTACGCATGCTGTACCCCATCCCCACTGCTGCCTGTCCCTTCACAGAATCACAGAATGGTCAGGGTTGGAAGGGACCTCTGGAGATCATCTAGTCCAACCCCCCTGCCAGAGCAGGGTCACCTACAGCAGGTTGCACAGGACGGCATCCAGGAGGGTTTTGTATGTCTCCAGAATGGGAGACTCCACAACCTCTCTGGGCAGCCTGTTCCAGTGCTCTGCCACCCTCAAAGTAAAGAAGTTCCTCCTCATGTTAAGATGGAACTTCCTATGTTCAAGTTTGTGCCTGTTACCTCTTGTCCTGGGGGGACAGGCACCACTGAAAAAAGACTGTTCCCATCCCCCTGGCACTCTCCCTTTGAGTGTTTATAAACATTAATAAGATCCCCCCTCAGTCGTCTTTTCTCTGGACTACAAAGACCCGAGTCCCTCAGCCTTTCCTCATAAGAGAGATGTTCTAATCCCCTAATCATCTTCGTAGCCCTTTGCTGGACCCTCTCCAGCAGATCCCTGTCTTTCTTGAACTGGGGAGCCCAGAACTGGACACAGTACTCCAGATGTGGCCTCACCAGGGCAGAGTAGAGGAGGAGGATGACCTCCCTCGACCTGCTGGCCACACTCTTCTTGATGCACCCCAGGATGCCATTGGCCTTCTTGGCCACCAGGGCACATTGATGGCTCATGGTCATCCTGTTGTCCACCAGGACTCCCAGGTCCCTTTCCACAGAGCTGCTCTCCAGCAGATCAGCCCCCAACCTGTACTGATGCGTGGGGTTATTCCTCCCCAGGTGCAGTACCCTACACTTGCCCTTGTTGAATTTCATAAGGTTTCTCTCTGCCCAACTCTCCAGCTTGTCCAGGTCACGCTGTAAGGCAGCACAGCCTTCTGGCGTGTCAGCCACTCCTCCCAGTTTCGTGTCATCAGCAAACTTGCCGATGGTACACTCTATCCCTTCATCCAGGTCATTGATGAATATATGGAACAGGACTGGACCCAGTACTGACCCCTGAGGGACACCACTCGTTACTGACCTCCAACCAGACTCTGCACCACTAACCACAACCTTCTGAGCTCTGTTTGTCAGCCAGTTCTCAATCCACCCCACTGTCCATTCATCTAACCCACACTTCCTAAGCTTGCCTATGAGGATGATGTGGGAGACAGTGTTGAAAGCCTTGCCAAAGTCAAGGTAAACAACATCCATTGCCCTCCCCTCATCCACCCATCCAGTCACGCTGTCATAGAAGGCTGTCAGATTAGTCAGACATGACTTCCCCTTGGTGAATCCATGTTGACTACTTCTGATAACCTTCTTTTCTTCCAGGTGCTTTGAGATGACACCCAGAACAAGCTGTTCCATCATCTTTCCAGGGATGGAGGTGAGGCTGACCGGCCTGTAGTTTCCTGGGTCATCCTTCTTGCCCTTTTGGAAGACTGGAGTGACATTGGCTTTCCTCCAGTCCTCAGGCACCTCACCTGTTCTCCAGGACCTTTCAAAGATCATGGAGAGCGGCCCAGCAATGACTTCCCCCAGATCCCTCAGCACTCGAGGGTGCATCCCATCGGGCCCCATGGACTTGTGGATATCCAGTTTATCTAACTGATCCCTAACTTGTTCCTCATCAACCAAGGGAAAGTTTTGCTTCCTCCAGACTTTCTCTGTTACTCGCAAAGTCTGAGTCTCCTGAGGACTGGCCCAAGCAGTGAAGACAGAAGCAAAGAAGGCATTCAGCAACTCCGCCTTCTCTGCATCATCTCTCACCACGGCACCTGTCTCATTCAACAGCACACCCACATTTTCCCTAGTTTTCCTTTTGTCTTCTATATACTTAAAGAAACCCTTCCTATTGGCCTTGACATCCCTCACCAGGTTCAATTCCAAGGCTGCCTTGGCTTTCCTTGTTTCCTCCCCGCATACCCTGACAGCATTCTTATACTCTTCCCAAGCAGTCAGCCCCTTCTTCCACCTGTTGTAAATTCCCTTCTTCCACCTGAGCTTTTTCAGAAGGTCCCTACTCAGCCATGCAGGTGTCCTTCTTCCCTTGCCTGATTTCTTGCTCTTTGGGATGCACCGATCCTGAGCTTGAAGGAAGTGATGTTTAAATAGCAGCCGGCTCTCTTGAGCCCCCTTACCCTCTAGAGCCCTCTCCCATGGGATTTGTCCAAGCAATTCCTTGAAGCGATCAAAGTTAGCCCTCCTGAAGTTTAAGGTTTCAACCCTACTTGTCATTTTTTGTATACTGCACTTAATCCTGAACTCTGTCTTCTCATAATCACTGCAGCCCAGTCTGCCCCCAACCTTAACATCCTCCACCAGTCCTTCTTTGTTAGTCAGTACTAGGTCCAGTAGTACACCTCTCCTGGTGGGCTCCTCCACCACCTGAGTCAAAAAGTTATCATCAATACATTGGAGGAACATCCTGGACTGTACATGGCCAGCTATGTGGCCTTCCTTTGTGCTCTTCAGCTGCTGCCATGAACTAACTCAGCTTCTTCGGCCAGGAAACAGCTATGTTTTTCTGTCTTTTTGATAGGTTATTTTTCTGCCTGGCCAGGGAGCTGCACAGTGAGTCCAATGAGCCCCAGAGTTGATGCATGCTGTGTCATGAGGCTGGGATCCTGGCTCCCCCTCCCTAGAGAGCTGCCTCCTAACACTGCAGCCCAAAAATTCACGGAGTAACAGGGCAATGCCTGCTGGGCCTGCAGTCTGCCATAGGATCTGGCAATAGTTGCTCCAGGATTTTCAGAAAGCACTGGCACTTTCTGCTGAGGACGCTGCTCCACCACAGGTTCTCCATGTTGGGTATCAACATAGTATCAAGTAAAATGCATCACAGCGAGCTTGCCCTGGGGACTCAGATGGCAGCACAGTACCTACCTATGGGCACCAGCCATAATGAATTTCATACTGTCTTTCCCGCCCTGAGATTAAATTCTGCCATCATGAACAAAATGGACTTAACAAACTTTTGTGTATAAAGTTAAATTATGAGTGACCCATGTGTATCTCTAGATATCTATACATACATGTGTATAGATTTGACAGATAAAAAATAATAGTGATCTGAGAAAGATGAAAATGGTATGGAATAAGGGGTGGAATGCCCTGGTTTGAGGTAAAACAGAACCAATCTTCTGTTCAGTAACTTCACTTTTTAGCTGGGCCTCTTCTCACTACTGAAATTGGCAGCATATTGTGCAGACACTCTTTGCTCTCAGAGTGATAAGACCTATGTCTATAGCTGATGCTCAGGCATGGGATGCAGAGAGGCTCCGGCTTATACTTATTGCTGTAACCCCCAAGGGCAGATGACTTTGTTACTTGCCCCGTTGGAGGGTCAGAAGCTGAAAAGTGTAGAGGGGTCCCACCTGTGGGGAGGAGTAGACAGGACAGGTGACCCAAACCTGACCAACAGGGTATTCCATCCCATCTGCCTCATGCTCAGTATAAAAGCTGAGGGGGCAAAGGGTCAGCCCTCTTTCTTCAATGGCCAGCATCTGAGGAGGATTCTGTCTGTTCGCCTGCCTTTGATCCCAATCCTGAATCCAGATCCAGAATCCAGTTCCCATCTGTCACTGAATCCAGTCTGGTGTTGTGATTGTCATCCTGGGAGCTTGATATGGTTTTGTATATATTTCATTATTTTCTTTTCATTTTGTTATTAATATTTCATTAAAGTAGTTTAGTTCCTTCTAAACACAAAAGTCTCTTTTTCTTTCTCCTGCCTCTCCTCAGAGAGATAGGGGTGGGGGAGAGCATCTGTTGCTCACCCAGTGGCCAGTCCAGATGAAACCACAACAGTGTCAAAGGACCTGGCTGCCAAATGAGGAAAAAATCCCAGACGGATCCCAGACTGTAAGTCTTGCAGCCAGGAGCTCCCAGAATAAAAGGGGTCCTTTGCTCCCCTTGCTGGTGAATGAAGGGAAAGCCCAAATGCAGAGACTTCACACAGGCAAACTGCAACAAACTGCAGGTCAATTGGGAAACCATCACAGCTAGAATGAGATCCCAGTGGACTACAGTGGGGTCCAAAAACCTTCTGGGATGGAAGGGTTTCTTTCTAAGCAATGAGGAGCCCATGCAAGCTTCCTACGCTCTCTGAGGACCGGGAGAACTGACCGCTGGGAAGGTGGACATGAGTGGCAAAGGACCTGCTGGGCATGGACAAGTGGAAGGTGGGAAGATGCACATGGATGGTGTGTAGAAGCTGCATTCATCTATTGGGCACCCACACATGGAAAGTGTGAAATTAAGTTAATAGACTGCTGCTAAAGGTGGTCCGAGGAAGCCCGTTACTCATTCGTACAGAGAGTGGCTACATTTTCCCAAGCTGATGCTGTGTTCGCTTTTCTCTCCTCTTAAAAGCTTTGTTCCTTGCTTCTTGCTCAGGCTTGTGAGAGGGGAAGAGCTGCCTATTCAGGACGCAGTAGAAGGAGCATCTTCTGCATGCAAGGCTCAGCTGCAAGTGTATGAATTGTTCTTATGAAGGACCCTCGTGTCTTACATGGTCAGGTGCAGCCTTCACTGCACAGTTGTGTGCTCCTAGGCATGTGGGACCTTACAGATGCTTTTCACATTTATGAAACTAATTTTCATTACCGTGTGCTGAGTTCAAGAAGAGCTTAAAAGATTCTTTATTGCTGGGGATTTTTGATACCAGATCAGACAGGTGTATGCTGGGTGTAGAGAGTCATGCCCTCTCTAAATAATAGAAAATAATAGACAGATGATCCCTGAGGAATCATCCAGCCTTCATTTCTGCTTTGCTTTGCTGACTTCTTAAGAGAGTAAAATCTGGAGGTAAATGATGGTAATATTAATTTCTTCCCAGGAAAGTTTTGATACAGTGCTTTACAAACCTTGCACAGCATTTCAGGACTGCTAGATAGTCTGCTACTGCTGTCTGAGGAAATTTAGGATTACTTCATTATTTCAGGCTACTTGTATGTAATACCTCATGAATTACATTGGAATAAACCCAAATGCATGTATACCAAAGATCAGAAATCAGACTGTTGGCATTGACTCAGGCAGTTCTCAGTACTCTTAGGTTGAAAGTTTATGATTTCATATGCTTTGGTCTTTTCATTGCCCCCGATGGCACGGTGTTCAGTCTCTCTCCTACTTCATTAAGAAACATGCAAAATCCCTTCTTCTTAATTTTCATTTTCTCCCTTTTCTCTACCCTTACTAATGCGGCCCCTTAAAAAGTGCTGAAATCTAGAAAGCAGAAAAACATAATATTGAATTTTAAACTGTTCATACCACCACTTCAGAAATGTTTTGTATATCCAAAGGCATGTATAATTTGCAGTCTTTTGACTAGTGTTCATTAGCAATTTCAAAGGCTGGCCCCGCTTTCTTTGGCCAGGACTTGAAAAGATGTGGTCTGGGCACAATAACTATGTTATTGGAACTAAACAGGATGTCTTGAGTTCCTTGTATCTCTTATTGTTGAAGTCAGTGGATGGCACAAGGGCTTTGTTTCCCTTTGCAAGCAGGATGACAGATACTCGTGTTCTACATAAGGCAATTAAAGAAGTCCTCCTCAAAATACCCGTTATCAAGTATCAAAAGACCAGCTGATAAATTCAGGCCCACCAACACGACTATTAAAATGAAATGTGTAATGTTCCTTCGGATACGACATATGCGTAGTCACTAAATTCAACAGCTCAAACACCTTCTCCCAGTGCTAGCTCTGCTCTGTTCCAGTTGGCTCCTTCAGTATGGTTTTGCAATACGCCAGATATTTCATTTACAGCACAGAGGTGTATGCCTGAACATATTTGCAGGCCAGGAGGGGATTTTGGCTGGAGAGATTTTTTTTTTTTTTTTTGATCAGGGAGTTAGAAAAATCCTGTGTGGAGTTGGCAGTGGTGGCTCGGTACGGGTTAAGGCGCCAATTGAGCCGTGCTCAGCCTCTGATGGGTGGCAGGCAAGTGCTTTGCTGAGCAGGTTCCTGGGTCACCTCTGAAGTTAGCCCTGCTTGTAAAGAGAATGTGCATCTCCCGTGCAGGTTTGGCGTATGCGTGCAGACTGGTAAACGTATAAAACAAAGCATCTGATGGAAGTGGAAGTGCTAGAATGAGAAAGGACTGTGTTTTTCAGTAACAGTTTTTCTAGCTGTCCTGGATATTCCTGTTTTGTGGTTTGTTTTTGTTTGTTTGGTTGGTTGGTTTTTTCCTTGAATGGTATAGGAAGTGAGAGGAAAGAAAAGAATGACATCTTTTTTACTGATGTTAAGTTCAGCCTGTGGATGAAAAGCTGGCCCAAGTTTCAGCTTTCACAGCAGGTTTGAGAAGTCTGTATCCCATGCTATTAAAAGTGACTGAATCTTGGAAGTTTATCTCAATTTCACATAAATTT
The DNA here is from genome assembly GCF_965231255.1 of Vanellus vanellus. Taxonomy (NCBI): domain Eukaryota; kingdom Metazoa; phylum Chordata; class Aves; order Charadriiformes; family Charadriidae; genus Vanellus; species Vanellus vanellus. The sequence goes on along the minus strand of NC_138905.1, from coordinate 124,689,937 downwards.
GAATAACCCAGAAATTTAACTCAAGTTACAACAAAAATTTAAAGAGATTTTGGATTCACGGGTAGTTCTGTTTATAGAGTCTCTTCCAGGCAGATTCCACATGCATTCAGGAAAGCGTTTAAGCTGTTCAACTGCCATTTTGTAAGAATTTTTAAAGAGATTGTCCTCCTCTTGTTCCCTGGGTAATAATTACATTTCCAGTGGAAAGAAGCCCCGGCTGAGGATACGTGGACCCACAAATAAAACAGTAGTATTTGAGGGCATTCATATCTAGATTTTTGTCCTGGCTCATACACAGAACTGAGATCTGAATTCAGATCTCAAACAATCCAGAATTCCTGAGGTGCCCATATTTATGGTTTGGATTTGGGCTGAAGTTCAGTTTTACAGGAGCAATAAGTGAACTAAAGCATGGAAGTGAATCACTACCAAAATCAACTTACAATAAGCCATTATTAACTTCTTCAGTGAACAGAGCCAAAAAAAAGATATAATTTAAACTACCACTACTTTCCCTCTACTTTTCTACATCACTTTCCAATATTATTCTCTTATATAATCTCTCTGAACTTATAGACGACTCAAAAATAACGTTTGGTAAGCACAGTCATGTGCTTTTCATCAATATTTTATTTTGAAACATGGTGAAGAGTTGTGTTGCATGATGAAAAATGTATCTCCTTAAACATCATTTTCTAATGGACTTTTTTATGTCCCATAAAATGTGCTAATTTTTACTTGTCCTCTGCTGTCAATGAAACAAACTATTATTTCTTTCCGCAGAACCGAACTCCAAACAAGAATGTCTGGAATATCAAGAGTAATGACATACAAAGTCCCTTCTGGCCCCAGCCTCTATTGAAAAATAATTGGATGAATTGGTGATGCTTACATTTCATCTAGCCTGCCACTGTGAGTAATTCCATGGTGCCTTCTTGGCCAAAGCTCAGCCATTTAAGCACTTGGTGAAAATCTATTCGGATAGACTCGGTGTAGGAATATGTCAGATAGCAGCAGAGTAAGAATGACAGCTCTTTGGAATAGCGTTGCATACATTGTCACAGCACCTAACGCTGTACAAACAGCAACCTGATAGTGACTTCAAGATTCTGCCGCAGTGTAAATAATAAAAGATAAGGATGCTAACCATAAAAATAAAGCTGGCCTGGATACAAACTGTAATGTGCTGGGCAAGGGAATTCAGATGGTGGACTAGGACCTTGTGTGGTGTAAATTATCACGGTACCATGTGATGTCAGTGGAGTTATGATTTACCCAAAGAACCGCCTCTTTACCTTGCCAAGAAATCATGATATGACCTGTCACATCTCGGAATGGATTAATGAACCAGAACAAAACAGATGCCACCTTGCCAATGCTCTCATTGTGATCACAATTTGCCACAAATTTTTAACAGGAAACAAGTCATAGAAAAATGATTTTTTTTTCTTCCAAATCCCTCAAATCGTCATTCTAAAACCTGTATGTGTTGGTTTTTTTTTTTTTTTGTCTTTTTGGTTCATTTGACTTTTCCTTCTGCTCCTTTTCCTGCCTTATTGTTGATGGGTTTTGAAAAGGTTTTTCGGGTGTTCCCAGACATTTCGATCATCAAAGGAGAGAGTTGGGAAAAAGCTGCAAGGCAGATGCCCCATAGAGGGAGCCAGGGAGAGATGAGACCAGGGAGTGGGGCCAGCTGGTGCTGCGAGGTGGGGACTCTGGTGGGGTCCCTGGTAGGGTCACTGGTGGGGTTGCTGCCCTGAGCCACTTCGAACAGCCAGCTCTTGTGCTGATTTCTCCTAAGTCTTGGAGACACAAGCTACAACCTGGGAGGGAGAGAGGGAATCATAAAAAAGGAGAGAGAAAAGGTGAGATTTGGCCAAAGCCAGCACTTGAGCAGCAGTTCCCCAGGCCACCCCACTGCGTAATGAAGTAAGAGTGTGAACTTCAGAAGGAGGAGATGGCCTCTTCCTCCTGCTATTTGGGAGGTGAAAGTGAAGAAGAATGTGTTAAGTGGAACCAGCTCATTGCTTCCTCTTGTCTTATTGAGCAGGCACTTATTTCCATGTGAATAGTTGATTTGAACAAATCTCTTTTTTTGGTAGTTCGTTTACTTTTTAACAAACGCTCCTGTAATGAAGTATCACATGGTGACACGTACATCTGTCAGCCAGCGAACTCGCCTGTTAAGGGCTGTGAGGCATGAAGCTTTGCCTGTTCATGCCTGAGGTGTGCAGGCACTGGCTGACAGACACAGACTGTGGTGTGTGCTGTTGCTTATTCAGGGCAGTCTGAAAAGGTGGTATCTTGACTTCACCCTGGCAGCAGGGTAACTGCTGAGAGGGAAGCGGGAGGATCGGAAAGGATAAGTGTCGTCTAGAGTGAAGCATTCTCAGACAGCCCCATGACTTCATATGAACTTGTCACACACCGAGTCATTATTTTGGACAGAAACACGGCCAAGGCGAAGTTGTGGTCTGAGCTCTAGACACTACTCCAACATAGATATATGAACTTTTTTCTCTACCCAAATAAATGAATACATAAAACCAAAATACACACAAAAATTGTAAAGCCCAATGATTCAGACTGATTAATACAGGAATTGGAAGGTCAGTTGATGGTGCTCCTCATCACAGACATGAATTCAAACAATCTTCTGTTCTGATAATGAGGAACTTCGGATACAGAAGAGTCCCATACTCCGTGTGACTTCAAGTGCAACTACAGTACTTCATGGGTTCTGTCTTTCAGTAATATACTGGGTGCTGACTGCCTGAGACTCTGCCCTCACTTCATAAAGCATCTCTTATTTCCTTTACTTAGCTGTAGAAAAACCTTTCCGGAAAGGGCTCTTTCCCTGCAAGTGGTCTGTGGACACCTTCCAGATACTAACCTGGGAAGCAGCACGGGAGCAGCATGGGATGTCCCTGAGATCTCATGAGTAGATGGGTTTCTGCAAGGGTTTGAGAGACCAGGGATGGTCTTTTCATGAGGAGGGGACAAGGCCCTTATCAAAACAGGGCAGCTGCCATAGGCTGACCCACTTGGTGCTGAGGAGGTGTCCTTGCAGAGGACAAGACCCAGTTTTACTGTTCAAAGACAGGGTGTAGAAGGACATGTAAAACTAGCAGGCAGGTGGCTGAAGTTGCTGTTTACTCTTCATGAGAGCTGTAAAGAAACAGGGTAGTGTCTCTTGGCATGGAATGAATAAGGAAGCTGAAAATGTGATTTTGGGGTGGGGAAGGAGCTCACAACAATGACGTTGTAAAAACAAACCCCCTAAAATGTAACATGGTGAAGTTCAGTGCTGCTTTTTGTGAAAGTGGAGAGAGCTGATCTTACAAAAACAAGTGCTTGTTGAGGTTGCTGTTGTATGGAACTGGCGTGTGATGTTTTTCTAGCAGCCTCTCTTCACTGTCATCAGAGTGCAATTTCTCTAGAGTCGCTGTGGGATGCAACAGATTTCTTGGAAAAGAAGGCTGTGTTGACACCCACAGGCTAGTAATGTTTTCACAAGAAGGAACATGACTTTACATTTGACTCTCTTGAAAAGAGATTAGCAACACTGTGATTTATAAGAATTGCCAGGGTTTGAGGTTGTTTTTTTCCCCCTCTCTCTGAATCTAAGCTCCAGCAGGTAGGTGTTAAGTGAGTGAAGCATTTCTGGCAAGATTTATGTGCCCATACAGTAGAATGGGAGTGAAATCTGACAGTCTAAAAGCGGGGGGAGCAACTGACAAATAGAGGGGGTGGAAAAGGCAGATTGACTTGGATTTTTTTCTTTCCTGTTCCTTTGCAGTCAAAACCCTTTGAGACTCTTCAGTCTTGGGTTGAAAATTCCATTTGCACAGACGTTTCCCTTCCCTGTCCTTTTGTTCTAGCAGAAAACATGGGTCCACAGCATGTATGTGGAAAGCAGACACAGCCAAGGCTAAACCTCCTGAAAGAATGTATTTTCTAGAAATAGATGACAAGCATCTTCCCTAGAAATGAGATGTCTTCAGCAATGAGGTTCTCTTAGAAGAAAGGAGCCCTTTCTCACTGTAGATTCTCACAGTTAAGTAAACAGTACTGGAAGAAAGTGTGTCCTCATACAGTAAGGTATTCCAGCCTAAATAGCAACCAAAGCTTTTGCTTTCCAGAAAGATGTATACCATTCTGTTTCGTTGTTTTGATAAAACGTGTGGTTGCAGCCGTGCTGGACAGCACGTGATTGTTCTTGTAGGATCATGGTGATTAGTGGTTCCAGGATTTCTTGGCTGTTAGATGGGAAGCAACCTATAAGTTTGTAAGATGCCCAGAAGCTCAACACTTGATGAACAACAGATTACAAAACCAAAATGAGTGGGAATAGTTCCATTAGCCCCATGATTCCTACTGAGCAATACTATAGGAATACAAAATAGGGATATAGTTCAGATGATAATGGCATTCCTCTTACTGCACAAAGGCACATTTTCAAAGAGACAGAAATATAGATGCAGAATAAACTACTGAATATTTATCTAAGTTTCAGACTTTGTCTTAAGTAAATATCTCAAGCCACTTCTGAAAGACATTCATCCTGAGCCATGCGTGGAAAATAAAGAAAAAAGAGCCACACTTGCCAATGGAGACTTGCTTCTTTAGCCCATGAAAAACATAGACACATGGGTCATGAATCAGGTTTTATCTGTAGCAAAATCCAAATGCAAAATTGTGCTTGTGTTCTGACAAATTTGGAGTGCCCATCAGCCACAGAAACCCATCACTTCACTCACCAGAAATTTAATAAACATGAGGCACTTCAGAGGAAACACTTTGACTGATGTGGTCTCTTTCTGGTGGAGGTACATCACAAAGAACTTTCCCCCCAGTCCTAAGAAAAAGACTGCACGTTGGCTACAGCCTGTGTGTTTGTAAGATGAATGGAGTGATGTGCTGCTTGGGACTACTGTTAGTAAAACCAATAAGTACAACTGATCTGTAATCTTTTATAATTCTCCTATTCTGTGAAAACTTTCAAGATTTTAAAAAAATCCTGCTCCTCAGTGAGAACAACCTTAAACTTTTGAAGTTTCTCAGGAAAATAAGAAAGAGAAAAAAACCAGAGGGTTTCCTGAACCGAACATGATCCTGGTCACCAAAGGATTAAGCACGGACATGAAATGGAGAAGCTATCAGGACCAAGTCCTTGTGCCACTGATTGGCACTTAATAAAACAGCATCAATAAGAGGCCATGGACTTTCTCCATCCCAAGAGGCGATGGTTGTTATGGCACTGTGTAGCGTAGGGGAACCAGATTCAGGTCCCTATTTTGCCAAAAAAGCCCAGTTTTGCAATGATGTCAGTGACCTAACCACTAGAGTCTTGGCTAAGCTGAGTTGTTCTCTTTCTTTGGGTGCAAGCAATTTTTCAGATGAAAGCCTAAGCAAAACTGGTGTGTTTCTAAAAAAGATTTATGTTTTAACAAATCAACATCTTCCAATAAAAAAAGTGTGTATCACTGGAAAATTCCCAGCTAGCTCTACTGATGAGTAAAGTTTTGCTTTACAGATGGAGTTAATAATAGTTTATAAGCTAAAGTGAAAAGGATTTTGGGTGAGCTTCCTAAAGAGGAAGTGAGTCAGTGTCTCAGCAGGAAAGTGTTCCAGATAGGCAGGGCTGGAAAAGTTACCAAACAACCCCCAACGGCGTGGAGTCACGGGGAGGGGACAAGGGATTATTGCATCCCAGATTGCAGAAAGCCAGTAATTAGTAGGGGGCCTTGCATACCCCTCAGCCCACGTGTCTTAAGGTATGGTCTTCTCCCATCTCACAAGCTCGGAGCAGTTAAACTGAGTCATCCCAGGGAAGGCGTAATAGCTAAGGAAGAAGCAGGTGTTGCAGATGGGTGGGTGATTCAGTGGATGGTGTTATTCCTACTGAGTCAATGCTGAAGCAGTTTGTAAGCAGGAAGTTGGGGACACTGTGTGGCTAGAAGATCTGCTTTCTAAATCCAGTGACATTCAAGGAGTCTGCAGTTCCCTTGGTACGTTTTCCACAGGGTGGGTTGTCTTCTTTTGTTCTCGGGCAGAGCATTTTCAAAAGCAAAACCTATAGAGGCATTTTTAAGGTGACTTTCTATGGCAATAACAATCCTGAGAGTCCAGGTCAGTTTTGGTCATGGACTGCTATTTTCACATTAGGAAGGCATTTCTGGAAAACTGAAGTCCTGTATTCTTGTATACTTCACAGCCCTTCCATTGGTTCCTGGGGGCTCTGGGTTGGGCCTTTACATGAAATTCTTTTCAGCAAAAGCTATGTTTTATTTTTTTTTTGTATTCTGCAGGACACCAGGAATTGTGCTGGCACTCATGAGGTGTACTTAATGACAATGAAAAGCAAGTTCCCCATGGCCATCATGCCCTTTGAGGTGCCAGTCTTGTTCTATAGAAGAAAGGTGGAGTCACTGCATCTCCTCTGACTTGCCTAATTCACCGCAAAAATAGGAGCAAATTTCAGAGAACATCTCCTGTAATATCCATTACCAATGATGTGATTGCAAGGCCCATATTACTTGCCTTCTGCTGTTCCAAACCTCTCTAGTAATTTAACTTTTCAGAGCAGATGATCTTTTGCTTTCTCTCTGTATGTGTGTATACACACATACCCAGGTCAAAAATACACACATGGTACAGCACAGAGGAAAACGTTTAGACCTTAGAAGCCACTGCTGTTTCCCCTGTGTTTTTGCATTTGGGTGGCTCTTTCCTCTTGCTGGAAGTGTTACAGGTTTGGAAGGTGGGTTATTTTTCCTTCCATTCTTCATTAATTCAGCACTCTGAGACTCACCCTTTTCCTTTTATTCCACTACTTTTCCACTTGGTCCTTTAAAATTTCATAGCATCTTTCCCTCCAGTAAACAAGAGGAAAAATGACAATATCATTTCAGAATCCTGTGAGAAGAGCCACAAACTCTGGTCCATATGGTGCCTGGGAGGATGGCAGATACTTCTGTGCATCTCTGCAAAGTGATGAAATGGCCCTAAGATTTGGGTTGGCAGAGGTGGCCGCCTAATTTCTGGTGCAGGGAGCAGTTTCTGGGGAGACCACAGATTAACACTGGGGACTAACACTTAACTTCGGATGGGTAACTAACCATTCCCTCCAGGTTGAGGAAAATGATCTGAATGGCTTTCCTTAACTCATGCTTGATGTTTATACTTCCTGTTTTCCACCCAGTTCATTGAGCATTGCTCCTGGGTTTTATCTGCTGAGCCTTTCATCCATTTCTCCTCTGCAATCTCTTCTTCTCCCTTTACTGAGGGTCTGTGTGCCCGCACTAGCTCAGTGGATTCAGAGAACAGGTTGCAGATGAGCTTCATCTCTGAAGGGATGTAATGATATACAGTTATTGGTTTTGGTTTTGTCTAAGTAGCTATTTTTGGTCTTAAACCCCTTATTTTGGTTTTACTAAGAACAAAATAATCCAAATTGTTATTTGGGGAAAAATCACTGCAAGGTAAGAGGGGAAATTTCTTTTAAAAACTATAATGTTCTTAAAAATGATACAGCACCGACCTGAATGAATTTGTCTCTCTACTTTTCTGCTTTTTCTTTGTGTAGGTGATTTGCTCAACATCCCAGAGAAAGTCTGTGTCAGAGCCTGAAACTGAATTGATTCCTCCTGAAAGCTGGGCTGCTGCTTTAGCCACAGCACCATCCTTCTGATAAATCACAAATAGCGGTCACATCCAAGGCCAGCTGAGTCCCCACAGGGTAAAAATGAGAGTTTTGAGAGAAGCTATCCAAGAGAGGCTATCAGGATCCAGAAACTTCCCACTATGACCTCTACCTCTTGTTTCATCATTTTTATCACAGCCTTTCTTTTTTAATCAAGGATGGACCTCTTATTTTCTAAAGAAATATCTTATTTCTAAATAAGGATAGAACGTTTTTATTTCTAGAGAGGAACTGAAAGAAAACCCACCATATTCAGTAGGAATTAAGTTCAGTTACATAGTCCTCATCTCATGAAATCCAACTCAAACCTTGGATGGGATGCCATCTCCTTCACTCCTTGACTTCTTTCTAAACAAATTAAAAGTTGAATGGCATGGCTTGAATTCATCTCAGTTATTATTCAGAAAATCAAGTGAAGAGTAACATCATATATCAATTAATTTTTCCTCGTCCCCATCCCAGTACTGTTTTTCCACAGTGAAAACAATGAATATAATCTCTGCTTTCACAAACCTGCTCTATCGTAAATGTATTCCACAACTGCCTCCTATTGAGGTTAGCCCCAGTTTCTTTACTGAACACCTTTAGTAGTCAGTCATGACTAGCAGAGCCGTGACTGAGAATTAGACAGGGAAGTAAACTCTAATGAAGTGTTAAATCATTATTTTTAATACCTGTACAAAGCTCCTGATCCTCCTTCTTTTGTTTATAATATCAATATTTGTATTTATCTTTTTTAACATAGGTCAGGAATGAAAATATTCAGGAAAAAAAAAGAAGTCTTTACTATTATTTTTTACGATACACAAATCTGCTAGACTTGACAACCTGTTTTCTGATGTCCTAGCTTATGAGCCCTTTGAACCACTGGAAACACTCCTGGAGGGTTGAAAGAAAGCAAATACGGCACTGATTAAAAAAAAATACAGAAGAACTAGGTTGATCATTACTTTGAATCACAGTGAGAGAAACAGTAAACAAAAGCCCTGTGAGCATCCCGAGTCTGTAACAAAAAATTATAGAAATTGTTGTTCACAGGGCAGGGATCAGCTTTAGGCTTTGGATCTGTGATGTCCAACACAGTGGGGCTCTGACCCTGAAGTGCAGCTCCTTAGTGCTGTGACAATGTACATAACAAAGACCTACCTCCTAAACAGGTAACTGTGTCAGGACGGGTGAGAAAGAAATGTCCTCAAAAGCAGGCTCTTGCCCTTGTTCTTGTTTCCAGAGCTTTGGTCTGCAGCCTCTGCCTTTTACCTGGAATCCTTGTGAAGGTTCAAAGAAATGGCTCACGTTACCCAGGCCCTAAAGCAGCTCCTTCTGGGCAGCACAGGGAAGTTGTGCTACGGATTTCCAGAGAAGAGGTTTGGCCCTTGGCATAGCCTCGGCGATAGACATCTGTATTGTGGATATCTGGACTGAGCCAGACTCCAAGACCTTTTCTGGAGTGCTGTGTCTGCTCTGGCATCCTCTTCAAAATGAATATGACCAACTGGAGAGGGTTCAAGCATAGTGTGCAAAAAACCTTAGATATGTGGAAAAATATGCTTCACAAAGACAGAGTTGAAGGTCCGTTTGTTTAGCTCACTGATGAAGTCAGCAGATGGCTTGCTCATAGTTTGTTAGCTCTTATGTAAAGGGAAGGTATTTGATATTGAAAGGTGATGTAAGCAAGGCTGGACTTTTTTTTTTTCTCAAGGAATATTTTTATTTTACACAGAAGTTACTTGGCTGAGGAGAGTTCATTCACATAAGAGGGAACAGTAATTCCCTTAGGGGTATTAAGGGATTGAGTGGATGAAATAGAGCAGATGTTATGCAGGAGATTAGAGTAGATGATTGGGATGGTTAGTCCTGGCCTTGAAACTTGACTGTTTCATAAAACTTCTGGGTGGAGGGATCATAACAGAATGTAGCATGGGATTTCAGAGATGCTTATAAAATCCTACCTCAGCATTCATTGAACGTGTCTGGAACAAGTACTATGCTGTCCCACGCATTCAGATTTGGCTCAAAAATGTTAAACTGAGCATAAAGCTAAATGAGAACATAGCAGAGAATAGGAGGGGTGGCTGGTGATGTGGCATGGGTATTTAAGATCTTTACAAGAGATTGTGAACAGAAGATAAAAACCATACTTCTTATTCACAGTGTGCCACACTCGGGGAGAAGGCAAATGTCATTGCAGAACAACATGTCATCTGATGGCAGAAAATAACCCTCTTGTACTCCTTTCAAAGGTTGCTTCAAAGCTTGTAGTCAGAATGTTATCAGAACCGTGGGTTTCAATATTTGTGTTAAGCAATGTTGTTCTGAAACCATTTTTCAGGTAGAGTTTGAGCAGTTTTTTGAAGATCTTTATAGGATCTAGTCGCTCGTGGTAGTAGGGGGATAGGAATGTTGATTCAAGAGATCTTTTCCTATACCTCTTTACCTGTACCTCTAAAATGTAATAATTGGATGAAAAGAAGGATTGTTATGGAAGGGTGCAGTGAGCAGATGTGCCAAAATCCAAGTGTGTACAGGAGTTACAGTTAATCTGTGTTCCTACGTCTTCTCTGCGTCTGTGCAAATCTGAGTTGCAACTTGTAGGCTGAGCAGCACTGTGATTTCACAGTGCCCCCTAGTCGAATGGAGCTCAGCAGTGCAATGCCATCACCTTGTTGCGCCTGCTAGCTGCCCACCAGACGTCATGTTGATCCATCTCACTTCCCTGAGATCCCTGTAACATGCTTACCTGTAAGTGAGCTGTTTCAGAGGGATGGCTAGTGGTCCACGGTCATGTCACTGACTAGTACTACTGCTGCCAGGCCTTTAATCAATCAAAAAATGAAACCCCAAGCATTACGGTATAGCTTATTAAGAGTAAATGAAATCTCAGAATACTGCACTAATTATTTTCCATAACAGCCAGGGTTATGAACTTTCTGCTTTGTAGGAAATCTGAAAGTCTTTTTGTTTGAAATGTAAACAGCTTCAAATGGCAAAATTCCCTTTGGTTTCCAGTTAGCTCAACAGGGCAACAGCACCGAGAAAGGGGAAGGTAAGTCACCTTGAGAAGTGAGACTGACCTTATGCTACTCTCTCTCTCTCAATGGCATTTTCTGCTCTAAACCTGTGGATTTTTGCAAATGAAGGAGAGACAGGTCTTCATTGCAATGTCCCAGTTCCCCAGTTCTGTATTCATAAATCTACACGCTGTCCAGTGGCTGCATGCAGTATTTCCCACAACCCAGCAGAAGAGACAACATTGAGGATCTTGCCAGTTAGTTTCCAGGAGGATGCTAGTTTGACACTGATACTCAGAGACAAATATTTATTTGGGGCAATCCTGTTTATTTATCCTGCGTTATTTTTCTTCCTGGATCAGTGGGAACAAACAACAAGTTCATTTCCTTGTTGGGAAATGATGGTTGGAATTTTCAGTAAGTTTTCTGCCTAAAAGAAGGTTTGAGTCCTGGTTTCTACCCAGGGCCACACTCTTTTTTTTTTTTTTTTTTCTGTATGATTGCTTTCTTCTTACTTTCACTCTCTGACTGACTTTTAATAGAGCTGCAGCCAAGCAGCACTCCAATGTCTTGACCTGCAACTTATCTCCAAGGAAATCCCTAGGGGCACATCTCAAGACATGTGGTTAGCAGCTTGGGGATGTTTCAGCCATCATTAAATGTGAGGGATGCTGGGGATGCAAAGAAAGAAAATTGTTTCTTTATTGAATGTTGGGTGTTTAGCCCACCATAAGCTTTTACCAAGTCTGTGATTTACAGCAGTTATTAGTAGCCTCTCTTGATGCATAATGTTTACACATTGCCTAACCTTTGCCTAACCTATATGTACTTTTCAGTTACAAAGACCGTTGATCGAAATGGTCAAATGTACTATTACCATAAAACATCAGATGCTTGTTACTAGAATTGAGATGCTCTTCAGTTTAGACAGAGGCACACATGCCTGAACAGGCAAAGGAAAGGGCTAACTTTTTTTTTTTTTTTTAGTGTAAAGCTGTATTATTCAAGAACCAAACAGAAAAAAAAGTCCAGCAAATTAGAAATTACCGTGTAAATAGAGTTGGGAAGAAAAAAAAAAAAAGACATCTTGAAAAAACCATGACATTTACGTGGCACATTTTGGAAAATTTCTGTGCCATTTCCAGGTAGTTTTTATTATAGGAGGACACCGGGTTGTTAAACCATGTGGCTGGAAGATGCTTGCAGGGTAGAAATATCACAGATAATGGCTTTGCCTACTGTTCAGCATACGAAGTCAAGGAGAGGAGGAATTTAACAAGTGCGAGAGTGTTGTCAAAACTATCACCACCCAGTGGTTGCACTAGTGTTGGAAGAGCCGGTTGCACTGCTGCAGCTATGGCACTTGGGTTTGCTATGTGTATCGTCACCGCAGTGGTCCCTCAATGAAAGCAAACGTGACTGTGCTTGGCCTGTCCAGAGTCCATCAGCAGAGTGGCACTGGGACGAGCCACTGGAAGAAGCGGTATGTCTGTGGGTAAGTAGGGTGCTACAAACACTTTTTTTTTTATTTAAGGGCCGCAGTGCCTCAGTGCTTTAGGGATTGGATTTGGTTGTAGACAGAGAGAAAAACTAGCAAAAGAAGAGCTGAGAAAGTGCAAACCAGAATTTTTCAAAAACACTGTTTTACTCCGCCTTTGTTAAAAATTCAAACAAATACCCACCAGCTGAAAAAGTGTATTGAATAATTGGACTTCAGATACTGTGCCAACAAAACACACATGGGCCGTGGTGATAAAAGGTTTTCTCCCAGTGGAACAAATCACTTATCAGGCTATGATACAAAGTAAGGAAACATTTCAGTACAAATGAACTTTAGCTTCACAATAGCTGCAATAAGGGAACGCTGACTTTCAGCTGCCTTATTTGGAGGAGAACTATCCAGACCTACCCACAGCCTTTACTTATCTGCTATTGTGTAATTTTTAATGTCATATTTGCTTATACGTGCCCCATAATTACTATTTTCCACTAGAGACATGTACAGCTACTATTTTGCAGCCTCACATGTTTCCTTCAAAACTTCTTCTCCCTCTTTTCTCAGCCACTTTGTCTCTCACTTTCTTTTCATATCTTGGCCATTTCCTCTCTTTCATTCTTTTTTGTATTATTTCTTCCCTTTCTTTTGTCTCTTTCTTTCCTTTCTCATCTTTCATATTCCGAGTGTGACTCAAAGCCCATAGACTGTCATTTTCTCTTTTAATCCCTATTTCCTCCTCAATAACGTTTTCATCAAACACTTGAGAAGAGAGAGAAAAATTTGGAAAAGAGTTTTCATTTATCCTGAGACATTGATTCTTCTTTACGTCCTTTCTCCACCCGAGGAGACTAGCGGCTTGCCTGGGAGAGGTTGTTAGAGCCGCATCTGTACTGTTATTTGGGGTGCCAGGGACTGGAATGAGACACGGGATGGGTGTGTGTGTGTGTGTGTGTGATGTAGAGTAGTGGCCGACAATGCCACCTACATTTTTGATTCTCCTAATATGAAAAGAAAGTTGAGACTGCCCTAAGAATCACAGTTAAGCTGATTTGAAAAGCATTATTAAAAAAGAAGCTCGTAACAGTGGCATAACAGGGAGGGAAAGGGAAGTGCGGAGAAGAGCTGCATCAAACTCCTGCACCGCCGTCGGCGGAGCCCCGACCATCGCTGGTGCAGGGGTGTCTGAGCCGCCGGTGAGCCCAAGGCCGGGCAGGCTGGGCAGGGATGGCCATGCTGCCCATGCGCAAGCCAAGCCTGGCCCAAGGGCACCTCGCTGACCTGCCCCGTCACTTACTCTCTTTTCTGTCTCACTGTGAGGTTGAGGCATTTATTTATCCGCAACGTGTTATTCCAAGAACTGTTTCTAGCAGTTGTTTCTGCCTATTGCAGAGATAGTCTTAACACATGGGTATTTAAGTCTCATGAAAGTGAAAAAAATGAAAAGAAAAACAAAACAGTGCCCCAAGCTCAGCAGGTGACAACACACCGGTGTTATTTAGAGTCTTTCCTCACTTTTAATCTGGTTTTGTCAGTTTGTTTGTTTGTTTTTCCAAATACTGGAGAAATGAAGGGAATCTCCAAATTCCACCTGAGGAGGACATACTTTTGATGTTCAACACATGTTTGGGAAGACGTCCATGACTTAACAGGAGGTAACGTGATCCCAAATGCACGGTCCTACACTTGGATTAAAGAGACTAGGAGACACTACCTAGCCTACTAGCCTACTAGCTGCCTACTAGCAGCTTTCTTCTTTCCTCTCCTTAGCAAAGAAAAGGGGTAATAAGGTACCAGGCTACTCCTCCTTGTTGGAGGCAGCAAGTAGTGCCACGTATGACCTTTTGTTACTTTGACATGCTACCTTATAAGCTGGTAGCTTTAAGAAATGCAAGGCAGAAAAATTTAATCTCCTGGAACATGATGTAAAGCTATTTAATTATTTTTAAGACATTCTTTGAGAATGACTGGGTTGCTGCTTAAGGTGGGGCATGTGCGTGTGAGTAAAGGTTTGCACTGAACCAAAAAAAGCCTCCCGGGTGTCCCAGAGCTGTTAAAGCAGGCTGTTTCCTGGGCTGGCCTGTAAACTCTGGGCACTTGGAGATCCTGGATGCTTTCCAGCCAGGCTGCCAATTTTCAGACGGGCATGGGTAATTCTCAGGCTCACCCACTCCTACCCTTGCTGAAGTTTCTATTCCCCTGACAGCACAGTGCTTTGCTTTGGCTACGCTCCCACCAGGCACCCACAACACGACTCCAGCCCTGCCACTGGAAAGGTGCAGGCTCCTGAGTATTAGGGATGAGTGAGAGATGGATTTTTTGAGTCTACAGGGAAAGCAACAGGTTTGAAAAATTCTTCTTTTTCAGAACGGAACAAAGGCACTCAATTTTTCTCCCAGATTTCCTATGAGACCAATCTAATGCCCCAAAAACACCCATAAAAAACCCTTTTTGAACTCTCAATGTCTCATTTTGATAACAAGGCAATGTCTCATTCTTACCCCACCTTGAAAAAATTTTTTTTCATGTACTATAAAATAAAAGTCAAACCCTGATATACTGTCTTTTCAAACTGAAAAACTGAAGCATTTGCTTCCAGACAGTTCAGGTGAGACCTGCTTGGAAGACTTTCTCTAAGAATTTGATTTTCAAAATGAGTTGTCTTTAAAAACTTAGAAAACTTAGAAAAACCCCTTTGTTTTTAACAAATTACCATTTTTTTTCTGGTGGGAAAGAAGTTACTGTGGAAGATTTCCATGCAGCTCTGTAGTGGGGTGGCCCATGGAGATACTATGGATTATTTACCAATCAGTGGTAGAAAAAAGAAGTATTTGGACCAAAGCTTGAATGAGGGTCTCCCTCAGCCTTCTCCTCTCCCGATGATGTACCTGCTTCTGTTCCCCATCTCCTAGCACAAGCCTGTCCTACCATTCTCCTAATATGTAATATAGGCACAACTGGAGATTAGAGAATAAGGACTTCAACTGTTGAAAGAAGCTGAAAAGCTATTCTAATCGAGTATATAGACTTCCACAGGAAAATAGTAAGATCTAATTCTGCTCTACAGTGGCTATGTGATTCAGTGCTCTTCTCCCTTGTTATTACATTTTGCTCTAGAAGTAGTATTGTCTCCAAGGACTGGATCCAAAGATCGTTGAAGCCAACTGAGAAAATCCCTTAGGCTCAATTTTCCTGTAATTTTGAGAATCCTGACATTTATCATTTTTTTAATTTCAAAGGAGGAAAAACTACTAGCTTATTTATCCTCTTTTCTTTACCAATGCCAGTTGCGGTAGTACTGGGTTTTGAACTGAGGTCTAAGCCTAAATTACAGCAGCAGAGCTGTAAAAAAGCTGTTCTCATTCTGGGAACACAAATATTCAGTTGGCTCTCAAAATCTCAGCTAGCATAAAATGCCTGACCCGCTCATCTTTTAAAACCAACTCCTCTGCTCTTCTTACCACCACCTCCTCCAACCTCTTGTCCTAGGAGTAAGCTTCATCTCTTTCCTCTTTATACAAAACCTGACCTAAAAGAGAAACAAAGCAGGGTGGCGGGAAGAGACGTTTCTCCTCCTGCGCTGAGTGGAAGAGCACATAGTGCTGCTTTGTTAGTGAGAGAAAGGTTTTCCATCCGTTCTCGGCCAAGGGACTGCATTCCCATTTCAGCTGACCAGACAGGGGCATACAGCCCTCAAAGAGTTTCTGTGGCAATGCATGAAAATATTTGTATCTGGATTTGTCTTCTGCTGTATTTGTCAACACCGGTAAAGGTCAATGTTTTTCCTTGGTCAAGGAAAGATGTTGTCTAGTTTTACAGCAGCATGAAAGCCGAAAGAAGAAAAGCAAGCAGAAGTTTTGGCAAGTGGTGGATCCTTCAGGATCCAGGAACCATTAACCTATTAAAATGAAACTGATTCTTTTTCTGTCCTCGGGACACTTAAGTCATTCCCATAAGTGCAAATCCTTTCAAGCAACTCGGAGATAGCCGAGTCTTGCCGTCAAAGGAGTGTGTTAGCAAAGCTCCCCGAAACGTCCCTGTTCATCTCTTCAAGCAATCACGGCAGAGGGAAAGCAAAAGCCTAATCAAGCCATAATATGGAGAAAGAAAAGAAATGAACTTCAATAATTCTCTTTTCCTCCTGTTAGCCCCACAATTTAATTTCTGGCTTTTAGACTCTGCTGAAGTCTAAACATAGCAACATGGCATTGAAAGAGAGCCTTTCTAAATTTTAGGGAGTCTCTAGTCTTGCGTTTAAAGTCTACAGGAAATATAATGCCTATTCTGCGTATCTTCAAAATAAATCAACAACCAAGCATGATTCCTATCCTGGTGTTGTTGGAATGAGAAGCTCGATTCATAAAACATTACACTATGGAAATCTAGAGTAAGAGTGTGTTAAATCTGAGTCTTACCTAGTACATGGATATTTTCCTGTCAGATCCCAGTCTTCGCAGCTTCTTTTTTACAGTATTTTGTTCAAATGTAGCTCCCATACATCTTTTGACTAGAAAATGAATACATATAAGACCCAGACTGCTTGATTCTGGCAGCAAGAAGCAGCAGACATTTAAAAATGTATTTATCATTTCAAGGAAGCCATTCCAGGTTGCTTTTTCAGAGTGTGATTGAAAGTAATTTTGAAAATGTGGAACACTAAAATAAGAGGGAGATGGAGACAAGACTATCTGTAGGCTCTCAGATTTGTTCAAGGAGATGAGGATGCTCAACAGTATATAAGAGTAATTTCTACCAAGACTTGTTTCAAATAAAAATTCTTCTTTCTCCTCAACTAATGAAGAAAAAAGTTGTCAAATGGCACATTTTAGGGTTAACAAAGCAATGGTTGTTACTCATGCCCGCTACTGCATATAAGTGAATACAGAAATAACTCGGCAATGGTTTGAATTGGCATTGGATTTTTAAATCTGGTGGTTCTGATTTTAATTTAACATATCCTGTGGTGCAGTGTGTGAAATATGTACTTAACCCAGATTGTTGTGAGATGAAAGCACACTCGTGTTTATTTTACATTATTTGCTGTAGTTTGTTGAAAGCCAACATTCCTGGGCAGTGAATGCAGTAGGGATGAATCACTTGAACTAGGTGAGGGGTTAGCAGCTGGAAGAAAATGAAAGTTAAATAACTACATTAAATTTGAGTAAAATGGGTTAAAAAATGTAACACTAGAGAAACCGATATCTTCATTCTGAGACAAGGAATGATGGCACCTATTTCTATGGGTTATCTACGACTACTTTTAAAGCCAGCAATGATTAGAGGTAACTAACATCAGGCATTTCCTACCTTCAGTCCTGAGGTGCTGAAGCAAAGTTAAATACAAATTACTACCAGGAGCTGTAGCGAATGGCTGGAGTGACAGTATAGCACCGGGGAATCGATCCTAATGATAAACTATTCATATCACCATAGTTCATAGGAATTTTAATCAAGGACCAGGACATCACCAGATTGAGTATTGAATGGTTAAGGAAAAAAGATGGGCCCTGGGCTAGAGAGATTAGTGCCAAAACAGAGGCAAAGGAAAATGACAAAGTAGGCAAAGAGAAGGGAAAGCAGAGGGAAATGATGGAACAGCAGCGTTCGGCAGATCAGAAATGAGCTCAGCACTGGGGCAGTCCACAGTAAAGATTTTCTGAGAGCATCCCAGGGGCTTTTAATGATGATTTTGACAGAAGACAAGGCAGCGGCTGCGCGGGTGTTTGTGGTGTGCCCGTCTCACGCCTGAGGAGTGGTGGGAGTGAACGGGCAAAGGTGCTTGTCTGAAAATCTATCAAGTAGGGAAATGAGGCTCATATTAAGGGCTAGCTGAAGGCAGAAGTTATATCTGGTTTGTGAGTGGTGCACTGGGGGGCCTTCAGGCCAGAGGGAAGGGGCTTCTGCTGGACGTGGCAGAGCAGGGGAAGAGGGACAGTGGTGGCAGCAGCAGAGCCAAAGCCACCCATGAGGAAAGGATGCTTGTAGCAGTGTTCGAGCTGGGTACAAGTTGGATGAGAGAGTGTTTGTCGGGGCCAGAAAGAAAAGGAGGTGGGAGTAGCTGATATTTGAAATGCTAGAAGCCTGCACAGGAATTTTAGCTCAAAGGAGATGAAAGACCACGGCGTAAAGATGGTATTCAGGGAAAAAAAAGATATCTGAGGATATGAGAAGAAGTCTGAGCCAAAGATGTCTCCTAGGGGTGCCTGTGGGACAGGCAGCATGCTCCTGAGGCAATGCAGTATGTCCCAGGCCTGTCAGCTGAGCAGCTCTGTTACCACCATGCTGGGCTTCAGCTGAGGGGAGGGTGTCTTTCAGATGGTGTAAGAGGGACAGGCCTCCACTGGGATAGGTGGAGTAGGGAAGCAGTTCTGTAAGTCATCAGGGACAGGGAAAGGGAATTTGAATTTGTGCTTGTGGATGAGATAGCATGATGAGACAGAAGAGGAGCACGAGAGATAAGCAGCTGCAGAAGTCCTTGGAGAGTGGGGTACGGGATGCGGAGCATTTGCAGAAGGAAGACTCAAGCAAGGAAGAGAACCCAGAGGGCCACCAGGTAAGGATGATAGCTTCGTGGGTGCCTGGCCAGCAAAAGACTCGGTATGCTTTCCCGAAGGCTGCACACTGCTTCTTGTGATTGCACAAGCTGGTCTGCAGAGGTCTCTTGCTGTCTCCAACTTTCTTCCTCCGCCTTTAGCTGCTCTGCTCTCTTCGCTCAGGTGTGAACAAACACCAAGGAGGCTGAGGACAGACTGGGACGTCTCGCATCATCTTCCAGTGTTTGGAAGATAAGCATTTGTGAAACCCAGAAGAAGCAGAAGTGCTGAAAGCTGCCAATGTCAGGAAATCGTTCAGGCAGATGCACTGGGACAGAAGAGGCAGAATAGCAACAGAGGGTTTCCTTGGGCTAGCTAGCATGTGATTTGCACAGCCACAGGGCTCGTCATCACCCTACTCCCCCGATTTCAATTTTCAGAGACAACATGGTTAGTCCTTCATCATCCTGTCGGTCTGGTCCAGATGGCAGAGACTTAGAACAAAACAGTTATTCACCATGAGATCGATTGGAAAAGGACGGTCCCTCTCTAAAAACAGTAAAGTTACATTCAATGGAGAATGTAATGTGTCTAAGAGCAGTAAGGGCTGGACTCATGTAAGATGAAGATGATGCTATGATTTTGGGCTTTCTTATGTCTGCATTCAGTGTACAGCTTCCATAGGTGAAATTAATGGAATTTTTTTTTGTTTACCATAGGTTCATATACTTCAAAAAGCATGGGGCTACCTCATCTGGGCAATGCCCTTGCTTAGCCAAATAAAAGCGTTTCACTCTTTGCGTTGCTTCTCTCAGTTTGTAGGCTGAGAGATGGCGAGATACAGATGCTTAAATTCCTTAGACTCCTTTGGATATGCAAGCTTAAACTAAACGCACGGGTACCGACTCGAGTTTTGGCCTTGACCTGTTTGAGCCACAGAGGCTGTCGACGCAGGTGCCGGTGCAGAAACCCTCGCCCCGGTGCTGCCTAGCTCCATGGCCCCTGACTCTGCAGGAGGCCATAACTCGTGCCTTAAACTACCTTAGGACCTGCCTTAGGATGTAACAGGCTCAGCTGTGAAAGACCAGCCCAGCTCGGCCGGAGGGGCTGCCCATCCCTGGCCAACGCCGCCGCGGGACTCAGCCTGGGGCACGGAGGGGTTGGGATGTTGGGGGGGCAATCAGAGATTTCCCATTTCTAGCGGAGGATTGCGAGACCCGGGGCTGCCGGCCTTGGGGTGCAGCCTCGGCGGGGTCTGGATGGTGGCGGGGGTGGTGGGGAGCGAGGGGCAGCCGGGGGCCGGCAGCGGCCGGGGCTGCAGCGCGGAGCGGCGGCCGCCCGGGGGAGCGCAGGCACCGCCGCCGCCGCCGCCGCCCCGCGGCAGGCAGCACCTCGCTCGGCAGGCAGGAGATAACCAGAGCTGGCACCCAAGTTGGAGCGGGTGCTTTCGAACCCCATTCAGAATAAAACACGTCTCTCTTCCCCCTCCCCCCCCCCCCCCGCGTTACATAAATTTAAACTTTTCCATTATCGAAGCTCTCAAATATTCTGAGAGGGGTTACAAAATGTGTTTACTTACAAATTTGGAAGTAAGGACAAGACGCAATGCAGTGAATTTGTCATCTGCTCATGACTAGCAGATGGTCCTCCTCCTTTGCAAGCAAACTGCGTGAGTCACGTCTTGCCTGGTTCGTAGAATCGAACCGAGAAGCTCTCTGGCACCGGGGTGGACAGAGTCGCCCATCGCTAATCATGCCGCCTGCCCACACGGCGGATGGGCTCTCTTGCGTTGGGCGGATTTCACTGCGCCTTTTGCAAAGGTTCGTTATTCCTCCTTCTTACGCGTTAGATTAATTTGGGCGCACTCCTGTCTACAGAGATGGCTTCACGTGGCTCTTGCAGTGCAAAGGGATCTTTAAATGGGAACACATTACATTAACATTTTACAGACGATCTGAAAGAGACAACTGTGAGTTATGCTTAAACAGACTCATTTTTTAGCACTGGATGAAGCCAAAGTGGGAAATGCAAAAAAGCCTTTGAGACCCTTTTGCATGGAATCAGTGCTGCTGCAGACAGTGCTGTGACAACCCAGTTCCCTGTGCCAAGGCAGAGCATGTCGAAGGTGGCTCTGAACTGTGCTGTTAGTCAGTAGCACAAAAAAAGTTAAATTAAAATACTGCAACTTTGCATCGGTTCAGGGGTCTGTGCAGAGCTTGCAGGATTTGAGTTGCTTGCCCTGGTAAACAGATGAGGCTCAATTTTATTGTAGGTGTGTTAGAGAGCTGTTTCACAAGGATAAAGTCGTCTAACATCCTCCCCTGCCTTCCCTATCCGGTTCTTGAAACAATTATTTGACCAGCTATATTCACGTTCATTTCTCTTGTTAGCTTTTTCCTCAATCATGACACATTCCTTGTTTTGTCTTATCATGTAAATCTGCACAGATGATTGGTTTTCCTCTGTAGTTTTTTTTTTTTTGTGTGTGTATGTGTGTGGATTCTTACAACAGAACAAGAGGGAGCAAGTTTAAATGATACAAAAATGAAATGCTAAGAGCGCTGGGGAAAATTCAGGGAAGATGTCAACCTGAAAATGTTTTGAAATGGGTTTTTTTTTGCAAAGCGGCTAGGTTTCAAGTTGATGGGCTCTTTTAAAATGAATTCATTTCCAAAGCTGTCACTTATTTATATGGCATAATACTTGTTGCTCTTTGCTGGATGCAAGAGTTCCACTCACTCACACCAGCGACGTATAAGTTATTCGCATCTACCAGATGCTCACATGTTTGCACAATGTGAGACACTTGAATTGAGCTTGACAGTCTTTAGGTAGCAAAGTCCATGTGAATAATGTAAAGAAACAGTTCTGGGTTTCCTTGCTTTTCCTTTTCTTCTGAAATGTTTTCTTGCCTGGCTTTCACAGAAGAGCACTCCAGATAAAGGCACTTTTATTTTTTTTTTTTTCATAGGTACAAACAGACAAACAATCCTCAAACAATCCTCTTGTTTCTGAAAGAAATGCTAAAATCCATGGAGGACAGTAAGGGAACTCTCATTTATTTGGTAATAAATCATTTGGTAAAAAGTCACAGCCTGGCACCGGTAGCTGTGATTTGGAGAGTCAGGAGCTGGAATCAACCTGTGAGCACCATCATTACCTGCTGGCTTTTCATGGTGCTATGGATGAATGGTAAGATCTCTTTCTGTGCTGCAGGAGGGGAGAGCTTGGAGGTGTGAAGGTGTGTCTCTGAACTGAACAGAGTCACAGACCCACCTTGGGTCTGCTGTCCTGCTCCAGCAAAATCCCCTCGTACCTTTCAACCGACTACAGAGGAAAATGCTGGCAACTCCAGCTCATGGTTTTGCAGTCTCTGCTACTACCTTGTATTGGAAAATGAGAGTTTATGGGGACCAGAGGAGTCCTAGAAATGAAGTTGTAGTCTTTGGAGACCTTTATTTGGGCTTCCTACCTCTGGCAGGTGGGACTTGCTGGCTTTTGATGTGTCTCGGCCCCAGGTGGAGCACAGCTATAGCCCACCACTGCCATTTCTCCCAAAGTCTTCCTTTTCTGCCTCAGAGGTCAGGTTCTGCCCTGGGAAATCGTCCCCCTGCAAGGAGATAGAGCTTGGGCTGAGCTCTTCATCAGTGGCTGTGAGGGTGTTGCTGCTGAATTACCACTCAGCATGTGGGTATGAGAAAGGGAGGGAAGCTGAGGGCCGGGTTGTACTGGAAACATGAGGACGTTGCTCGCAGAGGTGGTGGATCACCTTCATGTTTGGGAAGGGTGACATTCATGGGAGCCTGTGGGGACTCCAGTGCATCTAACCACCAACAGGAGAAGCCTCCAAAGTGCCAAGAATAGGCTTGTCCTCTTGGCCCCTGATGAGAGTCTCCTCTCTCCTCTCATTGCTGCCAATAAATCCAGGATTAGGAAGCTGACAGCCGCCTACATGCTCTGGAAGAACACG
Organism: Vanellus vanellus; assembly: GCF_965231255.1. Classification (NCBI taxonomy): domain Eukaryota; kingdom Metazoa; phylum Chordata; class Aves; order Charadriiformes; family Charadriidae; genus Vanellus; species Vanellus vanellus. The sequence goes on along the minus strand of NC_138905.1, from coordinate 124,667,226 downwards.
GTGACCACATGCAAAATTTATAGCCTACAATATTGCTGTAGGTGGGTATATAAAATACTTTGGTGGGGGTTTTAGGCTTGGGATTCCCCATGGATGCTGGCAGTGACATACCTATCCTGCCACGGTATCCCTCCACAGTGAGTCATGCTGAAGGGGAGGTCTGGCAGGGCGACCGTGGTCCATGCCACTGCAGAGTCCCAGGGATGGACGCTGCCCTGCGCTACATCCCAGGTGCTCTGGCAAGGTGCAGGTTACCTATGCATGACACACCTTGAGCCTGGCTTTCGCTCCACAGTCAGATCCATTTGCCTCGGATCAGTGCTGTGCTTCTTTCGTGCTCTACTCCTCTTGCTCTGTCAAAACCCTAAAGCCCTGGCTGCTTGCCCTTTTGAGCAAGCTCATTCACTGTCTAGGACCCTTTCCTTAGAGCCTCAAGCAGCTTGCTATGGAGATGGTCCTGCACAGACAGGCTCAACCCCGAGCTGAGCTTTCTCCACAGGCCCTGTTTGCCTGCTGGACCTTATGCACTGCCTGTGAGACCAACAGTGACAGACTGGGGTCACCTTGTGGCTGTCGTTGCACCTCTGCCCCTGTTACAGCATCCTGCCTTGCCCACAAAACCTGTGAGTCTGGGGGATAGCCCTATCAGCCGATAGGCAGGTGCCACCAGGGACCTCACCTGTAGGCATGGACAAGAATTGAAAACAAACACTTTTTTCCTCCTGTGCTTCCATGCTCTGGCACAACTCCATGCTTTGCTGCTTTTGGGACCTCTACTTTGTGCATAAAGCCCGTGGGCTATGCGGCCCCTCTCCTCCCTGCTCCACATGCTGCGTTGAAAAGTGAAGGACTCGGAGAAACCAAAAGTGCAAGAATTAACAGGAATGAAATGGCAGGGATCTGTAAACAGGGTGCAGATGTGGAACAGGACGTGGGCTTTCTAAAACATGGGCACCACAGCCGCCTGCCGGATGCTGTCAGCATTAGCCTGGTGGCTTGTCCTCTGCTGACAACATGCACTGCTCGCCACCGGTCACTGTTGCTTCGCCAGGTTTAGTGACCTCATGCTCACGAAAGGGAAAGAGGCAAGAAGGGACCCCAGAAAGGTCCATGGGAGGCCCAAGAAAGCTAGTATGGAGTCTGCAGGGGGAAAATTAATTCAACAGAAGTTGTGCATAAAAAGAAGTGGCATAGTGAGCTCACAGAGGCTTGACATTTTTTGGTTTCTACAGTGTTTGAGCTCCAAGTCTGAAAATCTTAAGTCAAACCATAACTTGGGAGGATGAAGTGGTAAAGGCATGCCAGTCTCACCTGTGTCTTCATTGTTGCTGTTGGACATAGAGAACTACAGCTGCGAAATTTAGATGCTGTGAAGGACTGCTGGCCAGCTAGCTGTGGGGTTTCCCCTCTGAGATGAAATTCTCTTGTAGTGGGAAAGTTTCTTGTTGCTTTGAGTTCCCTCTTGAATCTACTGTGATTAATACAAAATATGATTAATTCATGAAAAGGAACTGTTCAATCTCCATCAGAGATGCTATGGGTAAATGGGAAGTTCTGAGATATGTAGTCTGCAGCTCACAATGAGACTTCAAAGAAGACACCTGGGAAACTGCAAAATCAGCAACCACTGGAAAACCCATCATCTCAGTGTTGGATGTTTGAGAAAGGGCAGAAACCCAGCTTCAAAACCAACACAGCTACCTTGCTTCTAAGCTATTTAGTTTGAAGCTAGCTCAGCGAGAGCCACACAAGCTTCTCACTGAAACCAGATAAGCCTATGGATGAACTATTAAGGAACAACTTGCTGTTAGAAAACTATAATGAAAAATACAGATCTCCTGGTTTTACTAATCTATCACAATAGTCAGTCCATACAGCTTCCCCATGCCCCAGCTTCCAGCACAAAAACATGAGTGGTACTCACCTATTTCCAAAAGGCCTTGCCAAGATCAGCTTTTTCATGTTTAATGAGTGTTTTGTGTGTGTCAGGTGAAGAAAACACATAGAAGGGCAAATCTTATCAGGAACAGAACTGTATTTCTTGGTTTCCAGACCTGTCTTAGCCTCAAGCAAGGGAGAAGTTTGTACAGGATAGTTAATATGATCAACCATGACTGAAGCCACATGTTTCCTAGACTGGAAGAACTGCTAAATCTCCAGATTTTGCCCAGTCATGTCACTGAAAGTGATACCATATATCTGAAGAAGATTGCTACACCCAAATGTTTATTTTTCCAACTATACTAGTTGACCTACTTTTACTAGGGAGGTACACGCTGTTCCTATTCAAATGTCCTGACACCATCTCAGTTGCGTGAGCTGTCCTTCTTTCAAACCCGTTCGAATTGAAGTTACTTTCTGGGTCCAGCCTGACACGGAGCTGAGTTGAACACCTCACACTCCCCTTTCCAGGGGCGTGTGCGCACCTGGATGAGACTCTGAAGAAAGACGATCTCTCCCAGCAAATAATCCAAGCTTTTGACTTTCTCTGGGAAGAAGATGTGACAAGAACACAGATGCCATCCAAGGCACATAAGGGAGAACCACTGGTCCCACTGCATGGCAGCCCTGCTGCTGAGAAGCCCCATGGGAAGAAGGACCATGAGTTTGTGGGACCAGCACTAAAGATGATTCCAGCATCTACCACTACGCTCTGACTGCTAAATAGCTACTTGCAGCTGAATCCAGCTCTTCTCAGTATCCGAAAAAGAAAACTGAAATTTTGCTAAAGAAAACCAAGCCTCCGGTCTCAGGGGATATAAGATACACTTCTATTGTTAATTTGTATATTTGCCTTGTAGCGGATGTCATCAAAAGCTGCCTAGGAGGAATGTAGCTGGAGACTTTTTCCAAATTTGTATTATTTGGGGTAGATAGTCTCTGAAATAAACCTGAAACCTGGGGTGTGTGGGGTGTGTGTGCTGTGCCTGAACCTTAACCTGCCTGGGCTCTGGCTGCACAGCCCAGCAAGTATACCCTGGGCTCCCCAAACTGTCTCATAGAGCAGTATTGTGTAGTTAACTCCAAGACACAGTGATACAGGTCTATGGGGGGTGTTACTTCTTCCTTAACTTTCTGACTATTGATGTTTTCTAACAAGAAATCCAAACTGTGACAAGGCAAATGGGCGAAGAAAGACCTTACGAAAGAGAGACAAAATGGCAGCTGATTCAAGTGTCTGTAATTACTAAATGGCTGTGAACATTTATGAAACCTCCCAGCAGTGGTGGTGAAGCATTGACTCTAGAGAAGCTGCCACCCTCTTCCTTGATGTCTTTAATCCTTGCAGTCCCAGCTGCTGCGGCTCGAGTCTTGAAAAACTCCACCCTCTTTCTGGCCTCTGATCAAAATCAATATTTCAGAGAGAAACGCAGAAGAGCAAAGGAGTTAAACAAAAGTTCAGATAAGCATAATACTGGAAAGATGAGAACCTCCAAGCAGAATGCTCTAGAAAGCACTCCCGTTAATCTGGGCAAGGCTCTCATCAATTGCTGTGTGCAGAAAAAGCTATTCTTGGACTCATAAGGAGGTAAGGGATTTATTTCCTCAGCTGCATGGAGTCATGCTATGAGATATCATTAAGTAAGAAAAATTAGGATTTGAGCTTTCAAGGCATGAGATTTGTAGGTTTCCCTGTGTTTCCAGTCCATTCCAAAAAGACCTTTCCTAAGTGGTAGCCAGGATTTCTGTATCATTTAACTATATAATCCTTACGAGTAATCTTTTTTATGTCTATGTGATAGGTAGCTGTGTTGCTTTCCATTTGAGGGTCTCTAGGTGAACTTGGCAATTAATACTTTGATGTGATAACGAAATAAAATATTGACGTGTATTTTAATTTGAGCAGTTCAGCAGTGATCCACCAATGTGGATTTAATTTACCTGGCAATGCCTTGGCTACAGTTAAGACAAATCACAGGAAAAATGACGGTAAAATCCAGAGCGGTCACTTCAGGCTGTTTGGTTCCATGGTTGCAATGGCAACATGAGGAGCTTGCACTAACATGCAGAACTGAGCACCAGTTGCTTTCCTGCGACACCGCAATTGTTACTTCAGGCAAAACCAAATCCCTCCGTGATGTTTTGTTGCTTCATCAGCAGAAAACTGTTCAGCTCTATCTTCTGCCAAGCCTGAGCCTTCTCTTCTTTTCTGTGTGTACGGAGGGTCCCCAGGAGGCACGTGGAGGGTCTGCAGCGGCATTGTGTAAGAGACCAGAACGAAGGTGGGAGGAGTGCAAAGAGATCCCTAGTGCCCAGCTGAGGTTATTGCTATGGAGAGGAGCCCAGGGACAGCCCATTTCATTGAAGCATTTGGGATCTACTGAGGTGTATAGTTCTGCAGAGCAACAGATCAGTTTTTTCATTTTCACAGCCCCCGGTCTTGATCTCTTGTAAAACTGAGTGTTATTCAGGTCTGGACCACAGCCTATCACTGCTAATTCTGATACAGAATTTGACTTCCTCTCCAGAGGGAAGGGTTTAAACTCAATGCTTTTCCTTAAAGGCAACACAGATGGTTTATTGAGTGACCCAGTATCAGAGATCCAAGGAAGCTTAAAGGGATAAAATTAAAAATGAGGTCCAGGACTTAAACAGACTGGCTGACTCCTGGCAGGTAAAGCCAAGTTAGAATATGGGCGCTGCCACAGTGACAGTGGGACTAAAGTTGATTGGGTTCCTACAATTTCTAGCTATTCCCACCCCTCTTTTTACCCAATAATGACCGGGCTGAACCTCATTTACGCTATAGTTGATGCTACTGCTACAAAACCTGTTACCCTGTTAACAGAACCTCATGTCGAGGTTTCTAAGTCAGGAAGACGTAATCATTAGTGGGAATGATTTATACAAAGCTACTTATTGATGAGCTAGGAGAGCACAGGACTTCTTCCCTGAAGAGCAGCGTCAAACAGAACATGTCAGAAAGGAGAAATAATGTCACTGTTGTGAGATAACTATTTTTAAGCTTGGTTGCTTTACTACCATTCCTGGGGAAGGTAGCTCATGCTAATGTAGTTCCATTAAATTCTAATTCCCCGCTGCCGTTTGGAAAGTTTTGCTGCTGACTATAATGGGGCAGGAGTTTACATTGGACTGCTAATGAGCTGAATGTTTGCACACGCTGGAGTGTAATAACTCACGATCGGGCTAGGATGTGCTCTGCTGCCGGCGTGCTGTGTGCTGCTCTGCCAAGCTCTCTTGCTGGCCACGCTCTCAAGCTCTACCTCACCAGGCGCAGCAGAAGCTTTTTGGCTTTATGTCTTATCTGAGGTCATGGGTTGCCCTGCTAATGCTCTCCATGGCACCTGGCAGGGTGAGCCCACCTCTCCTGTCACGCCAACAGCAGTGACCAATATTGGGCTTGGGAGCACGGAGGGAGTACAGAGGGTATCGCCCTGAAAAGGTGCAAAGACTTGGCGTGGCCCAGGGAGCGGGGTCAGAAGAAAGACCTCCCCTTGGGGGAAGACACATGTGGCAGAGTGGTGCCGAGCAGTCCTGGAAGTCCAGGAAGCCACAGAAAGGGGAAGCTGCAGGAGGAAAAGGGAGGGACAAATAATCGCTTTAAGCAGATGAAGGTGCTGAAGCAGATTGTTCTTTACCTGAGTAATTTCATGCCAAGGCACTACCCCAGCTATGCATCCTAGGGTGTGCTACATAAACATAACGACACATTTTTCCCAAAAGCGCTGTCCATTGCAATGATTGCAACGGTCCAGGATAATTAATTGCAGCTATTATAAAAATAATATGATTCTGTAACACATCTGCATCTCTCAAATTCAGGCCATTCCACATTCTTGCCCGTTTCATCAGTCACATGCCCAGAAACCCTTTAAAGCACTAAGGAGAATGATAAAAACTATAAATCAGGTGTTTAAATCCCCACAACCATGCTAGCTTGAAAGAAATTCAACATCCCAGGCAGAGAGCCAGATTTTCTTATTACAAAAAAAAAGTTCTTCTGCATGGGCTAACAGATTAGATGTTCCTGATGTTCTAGGCAAGTGCACTGTAGGTTTTACAATGGTGATAAAATGCAAATTTCGCCCATAAGTCTTCCTGTTGACATGGAGAATAACAATGTACACATATGTGTGTGTGTTTAGAAATATTGTTTTGAAACGACTGGGGAAGGAAATGTAGAATAGTATGACTTCTCCAGGTTTTATTATTTTTTTTGAGATAAAAATGCTGAATGGTATTAAAATATACTTAATTTTTAAGTTACTTAAAATTGTAGTGTTTAATGTGCAGCGTGGACTTGTAGCCTGTAGCTCATCAAGGTATAGTGAGCATATCAATATACCAAGTGTTAGATAAAGAAGTAAATTTTGCAGGATCAAAAAAAGACACATGACACAAACAAAATAAAGAATGAAAGGAGGCAATAATAGGATAGGCCGGAATATATATATATATATATGAAATAACAGGAAAGGCAGAACATTTGTAATAGTTATGATTGATTTTCCATTGCCCTACATCTTTGGTAGCAGTTACACCAGAGACCATGTGGACATGGCTATAAAATGCTTTAAAAGAAAAGGCTAAATAGAATATCCGGTTTGCTCTGACACGGCTGAACCTGCCTGGGGTTTGAGTCGCTCGTGGTAGATTAAGTTCTGGTATCACAGTTGGATAAATTTGCAATGTGCAGCCACAAGCATTCAGATTTTAGTGAATCAAGGCAAGCAAAGTGACTTTTATAAGCCAATATGCCAAAAGTATCCCAGCCCTAGGACACAGGAAGTCCAGAAGCACCCTGGCATTAAATAGTGTGCACCTGAACTGCCTTTCACGGGACACAACACTGGTTTTGCAGCAGGCGTTTCATCATTGCTTTTTGAAAACCCCAGCCCTGAATATTCTGAAAGGTGACGTGCAAACTAAATCAAACCCCTTCCGGGCAGAATTGGTTCTCTGCCCTCACCCGTAGTTTTATCAAAAACTAACCAGAGGGTCTAAAAAGAACCAAACTGCAAACTTTTGTCAGAGAAACAAGATGAGTAGGAGAGCTCTCGGAGAACCGTGCCCACCCGCCTGCAACCAGAGTTAAGCTCCATGTGGCAAATCCCTCCCGCATATGGATGGTTGAGACCCGATTTGCCCGGGTGAAACGGTGTCCACTTGCTTCAAATTGAGATTTAGAGCACTTTTAGCGAGAGGGTCCCTGCCATGATGCTGGCTGGGGGGAAATCCAAAACAGAAGCGTTTCTCATAGATAGATTCTTCACTTTATGCAAAATGTGTTGTGACACATTATCTCTTCAACATGTAGCAAAGTGTACTTTGTAGCGATTGAAGAAATTCAGTTAAATCTAGCCTGCACTTGTGTTCTGGTTCGTTATTTATAGCAAGTGTGGGAGTGTGTTGGCCTCTTCTGACAGCATATCATGGCCATCTTAAATTCCAAAAGCACTTTTTTTGTTGCCACAGTAAATGTTTAAGAAGTTTAATCTTAAATTTGAGAGTGATTTGGAGACCAGTCTCTTGGTGACAAAATTAGACCAGTAGATGTGCGTGGAACGAACTCCCGTGGTTTTGTAATGAGCGAAGTTGTTGGGAGCACCCTACCCCCTGTGTGTGCTGCTAAGGTATGGCCTTGGTGGTCCACGGTGATGCTGTGCAGATGTGTTTGCCCATGGCATTTCGAGAAAAAAAAAATCTACTGAAACAGCCCAAGTGATTTAGGAAACCAAATCTCAAGATGTGGAGAGCACTTTGCATGGTATGAACTGGAGTTTCGGCAGTGAGCATAGTCAGAGGCAAAAGAGTTAATTTTGCTTCAATAAGAAGACATGGAAATAATTTTTTCTCACTAATTAAATATGAAACTGACTAACTGTATGCAAGTGCAATTTTCTTATCTTATTAGCCATGTTCATTTCTGAAGTGAATAACTACCAGCACTGGTACAGTATATGGGCAGAATAATAGTCGTACTGATTTTTACTTTAATCTCTGAATACAATTAGCATAATTTAAACCATTATAAGCTACAGCAGATAGAAATCACATTATAGAGACTGTAGGTGGAGAAGTGGGTGGTCACATGCAGAGGGAAAACTGGAAGAGCACTTAAAATACAACCGAATAATAAGCATGCAGGGGAATGTAAAACTCCGTGGAATTGAAAGGCACATTATTTCTAGTCATGGGGGGAGAAAAGTGGGTAATCAAGAGCAAGGTTCAAGGACTTCTACTACTGCGGGCCCTGATCCCAAGAAGCGCTGTATATACCCCATCGTGTGTGCACTGTGTTTGCTCCAGTCCTGTTTATATGAACGGGGCTTTCAGGCAAGTGCTCTGCAGCCTTCAGGCAAGGCAGGAGCTGTTTGGGGTGGCAGCAAGTGGCAACCACGGGAACTGATTAAGTGAGAAAGTACAGAACATGGAGATGCTTTTTACACATCGGCAGAAGGGATGATGGCCTTACTCATGAGCATTTTTAGTTATTTGTCTTTGTGAAATAACTGAGTTTTCTTTCTTAAGGCATCACATGAGTCGTTTTGGTACAGGTAGTAGAGGGAAGCGGCACCTCCCTTTGCCTTTTTAGCAGGTCATAAGTGCAATAGTTTATACAATTATTTTATGGGGTATAAGTTCGAAATTCCATTTACTGTCAGAGGAGAGAAACAGCCCAATGGACATGTACAGATCACATCTTGCCTGACCAGGTGAAGAGGTGAAGAAGCCAAGATATGATGGGGGAAGGAAAGAGGCAGGTCAGATGAGGAACCAGAGGGAGGGACCTGGAATCATGGGTGTGAAGTGTGTGCTTGCGTGGGTTGTGTGTGAGAGGGGGGAGAGAAGAATAAAAGGGCGGAGAGAAGAATGAAAAGGAGGAGAAAAAGGATGGGCTGGATGAGGATACTGGAGCTGGAAATCCTGAACTGCAGGCTAGGACTGACCAAATAGGCAAAGGCAATGAGTGTGGGAAGAAAGTGCTGTGAACGAGGAGGAGAGACGGGGACAAGTTGGTGCAGAGAAACCAAAGCTCGAGGAGAGTGGGAAGAAAGTGCTCCCACCACAGCCTGAACCTGAGCCTGAGACACTCACATCGTCCTACTCCTCTGCTGTCAGCAAATATCGGTAGAGCCACTGGCAAGCCGTTATATATAACCAGCTGCTGCAGCAGCTCCATGGAAAAGAAGGGATTACAATTAAAAACTTAGGAAAAGAACACCCTGAGCTCTTTTTCCTCTTGAAGACATACCCATCTTCTTCATTTACATCCCACACTGGTTTCTGCAGCGTTTTCCAAGCAAGTAACAAAATTAAGCCCGGGAGTCTAGCTTGTTTAATCAGTAACAACCTGAAGTTTGCCATAATTAATTTTCTGTAGCCCCTTTTTAATAGTTGCAAAGAACTCTATAGGATTTGGTCCTTAGCACAGACCAGTCTGAAATGGTACCAAAGGCAACAACTGAAATACTGTGATGAGCTGGTATAGCATATATTAATCATTAGGTAAATTTATGTATATCCCAACAATTTAGCCAGAGCACGTTGTTTGAAATGAACTAGAAATGTTCTTCATCATGTCATGACTGCGAGTATGCTTTGGCCAGGCTTTACAGCTGGAGATCACAACACAACTCTGAAATATTTTCCACATCAAGTTTATTGGTTTACTATCCGAAAGACATTTCTGATGCACAGAACATGGACCTCACTCCTAAATGGCTGTTCCATTATTACAGTGCTCTCTGCTCTTTGAAACTTCTTCCTATGAAAAACCAGTCTCCAAACTAAACTCTCTGCTACGTAATAGACAGTGCTGTCACCAAATGGGACTTGCAAAAGCAGCCTTCCAGCTTGGCGAATGTCAGACTGGAAGTCCAGAAGCTCGGACAGCAGCCCCAGGTTGCTCAGAGAGCTCCTACAGAGCTTCCACACAGAAATGAAAATATTCCGCTTTTTGGATCAGCCCTACCTGCATTTTTGTGATGGATTAAGGAAAACTACACTGAGATATGGAGTGTACTCTGTATGTGTGTGTGGGTGGGTGGAGATTGGCCAGAAGATCTGTAGAATCATGATTCAAATCAATGTATATCACCTCCAGAAATATGTGCACTGTGCAGTGTTTGTAGAGGAGCAGTATGTATAAAGCAAAGATACATACATACCGTGTGGTTGTACTTTTGGCAAAGATGACAGATGATGATATTCCCTGAGAATATTTTCAAGATCTGATTTTTGTTTATTCAATTAATATTAGCTGTATTTAATGCACCAAGAAAAAAAGTTGCAATTACACTGAGGAACTCTCTTGCAAAAATTTCAGCAAAGCCAGTTCAGTAATTAATGAGTAGACTTTTCCCCAGTTTTTCCTGTAAGTTTTGTGCTTTATAGACATTTTAATTAGATTAAACTCTTTAATGCAAGCGCCTATAAAATGGGTAGTGGCATCTGTCTGAAGGAGAGACACACAAATAGAGAATGTTTGTATTTCTGAAGGTGAAAATGAAGGCAGCAAGTAAATCACGTTAATGTATGTTTAACACACTCCAGTCCTGCTATTTGATTTAGAAAAAAAGTTATGAAAGAATATGAAGTGATAATGGGGACACCCCTCGCCCAGCCCAAACTCTTAAGAAACAGCAGCGGTCCCGCAGCATTGCATTTGTCTCTCAGTGCCAGGGCTCTATATTTAACAAGCTTTCCCCGGCTCCCACACCCAGACGAATTCATTGGAATGCAGAAGGAAAGCAAGAGCTCATCTGACTCATTAGGAGGCTGACACGCAATTGCCGTCAATTAAAAATGCCTTCTAGAGCCACTGTGTGAATTTGGGTGTGCTGAAACAAATGAAACCATCAGGATCTCTGTCAGCAGGACTTAAGCTTAGCCTTGCACTCAGGACAAATGCAGATTTGACTAATCCGCAAAAATAATTCGTTGATGTGCCGACTAACATGTGAATGGATCCTTAGAGAAGCAAAGCCCAATGAAGTTTTACATCTTCCACTTCACTGTCTGTGACTTGCAAGCAATATACCCAAAGAAGAGCTTCTTTATATTGGGAACATATTGAAAAAAAACCCTGTTATAAAAAAGTCTTTTTTTGATGCCAAATGATTTTCTCTCTTTCCTTTCCCAGCCACCAGTGAGGAAAATAGTTAAGAGGTGGAAGTGTGGTGACAAATGATTTACAGATGGACTCCAGTATTTCTATATCCCAATCAAGATGGGTTGTAAACACTTTCCTTTCTTATCCCAAGGTCCTTCTCAGAATCTCTTCCATTTAGGCTTAACCTGTTGGATTTAGAATTACCTGTTCAAAAGGCTGAGAGGCTTTTGAGCCAACCCAAGAGAACTAAGCTGTCTCTGTCATAAATGTTCTTTGAAAATTTTATCTCAATGTGGACTTTTCCCATTCATTTAGTATTTTAACATGCACTTTTGAACATTTAAGTACTGTTCATTAAGCTTCTGAAAAAATACAATAGATCAATTGACAATAGATCAATGTACATGTATACATAATTACACAAGCGTTCTAAAAGTATATACAATAAAATAAGCATATGCTTATGCTATACTTATTTCTAATCACTAGTCATAAGAAGCAGCCAATCCTACCTTTGTCTGTAAAAAGGATGATACCGGTTATCTAGAATTATTCTGTTGTTTTTTCTTGAAAAAAACCACAAACTTTAACTGTGGGCACTTTAGAGCAGGAACTGCCATTTCTGTTACTATATATATGCTGGTGGTGCCAAAAGGATCCGTATGTTTAGGCCTTTATAAGCTTATAACGAAACAGAATTAGTCCCACAGGTGGAAAAAACCCAGACCACCACCAAAGCCTCTAGGAGCTGCTGCCTTACAAATAATAAATAGTCCTAGAGTGCAGACATTGATCTTGGTCTAAAGTTTAACAGATCCTTTTAGTTCTTGCATGACTGTATTTTAGGACGGTAAGAAGAGTCCAAACAAATCCTTTTGGGTTTGTGTGGGGTTTTTTATAAATGCAAAGTGATTCAAAAACTTAGATCTAAGTTTTGCATGTTGGGTCTACTTCTTGTTGGAACACTGTGTAGAAATTGTAATGGAGAGCAAGAAAAAACCTGCATATATATTCATTTTGACAAATATTGTAATACATTTTCTCTCTTGTCAGCAGTAAGCAGTTATTCTGTGGGGGCAAGTATGGCCAGAATCCTCAGAAATCCCTAATCCTTTTTGCTGTTATTTTAGACATATGTATGTCTAAAGTGTTTCAGTGTACTGAGGCCAAACAATTACTAAACATGTTGAAGGTCTCAAGGAAAACATTTGAAGTTAGCACAATATAGAAGCACATATGTTCTTATGTGACCGACGAAGAGGTGCTTACAGTCGAAGAACACATTAGGTCCCATGGAACTAAATTATATCTGTACATGTTAACCTTTTTCAGTATATAGGTTTTTGTTCAATGAGTTATCCACTAATAAATAAATACCGATTTTACTTTTACATAAAAATCCTTCCAGATAACAGGAGCGATCCAACTGAAAACCAGAAGTCAAAAACCTTGTTTCACTTACATAAATTAAATGCAGGCTGAGATTTTTTCCTAGTGTTTCCCTTTTTTATTGTGTCTCAAGGAAAGGGGTGCTATACTGGGAATTGTAAGTGTCAGTAAAGTACAGAGGTGGTTTTATTAACAGTATGGATGCTGCTTTTTTGGAAATATATCTGGAAGATTTACTGCCTGTTATCTCCACTGAAGTTGTATGAATCACAGAAGAAGGTGGAGCCAAGGGTTGGGACAGGAGCTATTTATCAAGAACATTTGAGAACAGCTACCAGGCTGAAAGAAACAGAAGACAAAAGATCCATTTATTTAATCATCTTTGATCATTTGCAGACTTTGTTTGAATGTGTTTATATCTGTACTTGCAAAACTGGAGAGTGTGCAAACTTGGTGCCAGGCAGAAAGATTCTCTCCTCCCAGATCAATTTGATTGAATTCATACGAGGGAAAAAATAAGTGTTTGAAGCCAAAAGCAGTGTGACACTGTTGATGTTCCAATGGAAACTGAAGTCTGTCCTGCTGCATCCGTAAACTGAATGTGTCTCGGGTCACAATGCCAACAAATGAGACATTTGCAACCACTATAGAAAAGACCTTTGGAACATTATAAGAAAGGGCAATTTCCACGAGGGTGTCCAGTACCACCTGGAAGAGCCAAATACTAACTAATATCATTGCCATCAGTGCTTCAACGGGGAGTTTCAGAAGGGAGAAACCTCTAGAAACTTGGTTATTTCTTAGGAAATTCTGCAGGCTTCTGAGTAGCTTTAGTACAAAGCTCTTGGCTTAAATTATGTTAATCTTCTTCACAGGGCAGTGATAAGCAACTTTCTGATTACGAGAACAAAATAAGAAAATAATGGGACAAAGTCTCTGTGGACGTAAATCAGTGCAATACCCTTGAAGCCAACACACAACAGACAATTTCATTTGCTATCCAGCATGTTCTAAAACAGGGAAGGAATGTTAAAATTCTTCTTTTTGTGCCGAGATTAAATCCTGCAAATTTGCCATGGAAACCATTTCTTTCTCCCTTTTTTTTTTTTTTCCTTCCCCTCCTTTTTACAGTTGAGTTATGGTGATTCTTTCAGAGACAGGAGGTGCGAGCATTGCGTTTTAGGGTGGGGGTTTTTGGGAGGTGGGCTGAAGAGAGAAATGGGGAGCTGTGGAGGGGGAGAGGGAGGAATACATTCATCCTCAAAAATGAGTTCACATCCCTGAGTTCCTGGCGTCAAGAGCTAGCAAAGGGCAGATGCTTCTAACAGTTGGAAAATTAAAGTACGGAGGAGGCAGTCATTCTCCAGAAGCCGAGAAGCCGCTCCACAAGGCAGGGACGCCCGGGATGACCCACTTCAGAGAGTGCCTGCGTAGGTGTGGGTGGGAGGGGGAGTGGGGCTGGCAGGAGCCGGAGCTCCCCTGGCCGCCTGAGCTGACTCACCGGCCTGGTTTGATCCCACCCCTGCAACAGCGGCGCAGAAGGGAAAACCATGACTGCAGCCCCAAGTATAAATAAGGCCGGTGTAGCATGACGGGGAGGGAGGGCTGGGACCAGGGGCACCCCAGGTTGCCCAGTGCACCCACCAACCAGCCCCAGTCACACCGAGGGCACCACAGAGGAACAGCCACCCCATGGGGTGGTTCATCAACCCAGGCTTGTCCACGCCACCAGGGTGCTAGGGCAGCCTGTGGGCTCCTCATAGGCATGGGTAGGGCCTGCCTAGGCCTCTATTTTGGAGGAAAAAACTCACTTTTGCAGAACATCTGGGTTGCTCTTTCAAGAGCATCGGTTATTCCCCCCCCCCCCCCCCCCCCGTGTTTAAATTCACCTGTTTCAGAGTGTCTCAAGGGTAACCCAAAGCTTATCTCAAACTTTTCATATAAAAAGGCTAGGAGAAGGGCACAGGAAGGAGGCAAAATGTAAGGTAAACAAGGTAGGCTTGATTCCCCATTGCTTACATTTCATTTGCAAATTGGGGGTCCATTTTGCATGGGATGTAAAACTTAAATCGATCCCTCCCTGTTTTAATTCAGTTGTGACTTGTAAATTTTATCTGGCTGACAGGTCTGCCGGAGTCAAGCCAGGTCTGCCCTGTACCAGCCCACTGAAGGGACCTTTGGGACCATCTGTCTCCATTCCCCATTTCTTGGTGATTCCAGTTTTTCACCTGTTTCTCTCAGGTGGACTTTCCGTGTCCTTTTCTACTGATGGAGCATTTCATCATCCTTCTGTTGGCATAATGTCATGTCTGTTTGCTTATACTAAACATGAGGAATTTTTTATGGTGCCTCATCAACCACATTGAAGTTTTAGAATGATTTGTTCCTTCCTACTTCTTTTACTCACTCATACAGTAGACTTGTTCATGACAGAAATGAGACATTTCAAGGATGATTAGATGCTGCAGCAGCCTAGCACAAAATTATATCTTTCTGCCCTGCTGTGTTTTTAATGTGGTACCTCACTGACTTCCACAGTCCTCAGCTGTTCACCCATTTTTTCTGAGGATGTCTACAAAATAGAAAGTTAGAGCAAATTCATACTCAGACGCAACCTCAGCAAAACTTCAGAGACTGAATGGTCTAATCAGGGTCTACAAAGTTTACAACACTCAGGTTTTGCATGTGAGTAAATCTGCATTCACTTTTCACATTATATTTTTGTAACACAGTTGTCCTGAATCCTGAGTCTAGATCTTGCTATGGATGGCCTCTGTACACAGACTTATTTATACCCCAGGGTTCATCTAGTAGCAGAACATAAAATTTCTGTATAGTAATGTGTTTCTCTCTCCACTGAGTAATATAGGTGCTTCTAGAGCACGTGCTGGGCACTGCATAGTGCCTTCAGGCAAAAGATCAGGTGTTTAGATTTTGCTGGTTTTCTTCATATATTTACTGTCTCAAAGCACTTGCACTCTTACAGCGAGCTGCATTTAACTGCTTTTTGTGTACTGCTTTGCATTTCTCATTCTTGCACAAGTGACTGTAAGATACATAAATGAACATGTTATTTTTCTGAAGTGGAATCCAAAACAAACAAAAGCCTCTACACAAACCTCCCAGAAAATCAGCTCTGAAGTTTCGGGCAGTTTTCCCACTTGCAAATGGACTGTCAGTATTCCAACAAAGCTTTCAGGTTCATCAAACTGTTTGTTCCAACCCTTCATCGCTCTGATTGCTACTCATGTGCTTTGCGCTGGTGTTAAATTTTGTATATCTACTTCTGTGAGTTCTGCACAGCATTGAAATGACTGCTGATTCAGAAGGTAATGGGGATTTTTTTTTTCCAGGTCAGTAAATATAAGCTTAGGATTCAGCATGCAGACTGGTGATGTTGAAAGACCAGCTTTATACTTTCAGCCCTAAATAGGAAAGTCAGTCTGTTGTCGAAAACGGGTAGAAAACAGGGGACTGGGAGGTAAAGCAGTGGCCAGGCATTCCTTCAGTAAACTTCTGAAAGACTCACTTGCATTTGGAGCCTCATATTTGACATTGGGGAGACTCGAGATTTCTACTTTGTCACGGTTTCTGCTATGTTGAAGTTTAGAATCAAAATTACTGTTATTTCCCATAAACAAAGGCGCGTTTGAACTGTTATCTCCTTCTGAAACTTTAAAAAGATTCTTGCACCTGGGCAGCTGCTGACTGTCCAGTCTTTTAGGACAAGGCAATATATTTTCATAGCTCAGTAGATAAAGGTGTACGCGTATATATAGGTACATACATAGGTATATGTGTATACACATATATGTAAGTATGCATTACAGGAATGCAAACTTTCCTTCACAGGAAGACTGTGTTTCGTGACCATAGATGGGGAGTTTGGAAGATTTATTGTATTCATGCTGCCTTGGAGCCGGAGACCCAGGACCACGGGATCCCTGCAGAAGAGAAATAGTGTGGGGATGTAAAGCCTGGTAGTCTGCGCTCCAGAACTATTCAGAAGGCACATTTTTGTCAAGTCTGTGCTCTCCAGGTCGTTTAAAGCTTGTGAAGCCCAAATGCTTATGTGCAATGCTTGGAAACCACTAAGTTAGTTGAACCCAGCAAGAATTTTGTAACATGGAAAGACTTCCAGCGAGTCCCTGTGACAAGCTTGCAGTCCTGTCTCTCCACAGCACTTGGTGCGGCAGCAGAGCGTCTCACGGATATTTTGTACTCCCAGAACCAGGGTGAAGTACAAAAAGGCTCTTACATTTCCCTTGCACACGAGGGGGTAAGGCATGGTGATACTGCAGTCCCGCAGCCACATGCGAAGCCTGGGGCAAACCAGAAGGCCGAGACTGCAGCCCTGACTACAGGAGCATCCTTCTTCTGCATAAAGAAAGGGATCTTGTTGGAATAAAGCTTCAGGAGAAATGCAAATTTGTGCGAAACTGCCTGATTTCTGTGCTGCCAAGGCTTTCTGTGCGGTAGCACCAGATGCCAAAAAAAGAAGCAAGAGGAAAGTGTGAGCCCAAACCAGCTTCTCAACGGCAAAGAACGAGAGCGAGCCCGTTCCTGCCGCCGTCTCGTGTGCAATGGGCAGCTTCAGTCCCAGGGACAGCAGCGAGGGAAGGGCTGCACCACTCTGTGTGTGGGACACCCTCATTTTCTGTCACGCTCTCTAAATCTTCACAGAAACTGTGACAGCCCACTCACAGTTAATAAGCAGAAAAAAAAAAAAAAAAAGGTTTCCCAGATGGCTTTCGTTAATATGGAAAGTAAAAGCGCCCATTCCCCTTTTGTGGTGAAGGATGCCAGGAAAGACACAAACTGAAGTAAGAAAGCTGGAGGTCTCCAGGCTGATATATTTTTTAGGCAGCTAGTGCTGCTGCTCTCCTGAGTGGCCATTTCTGAGCTATTAGCTTCCTAATTTGGCCATTCGTTTTGTTGACAGTGTGTCTGCCAGTGTGCTTAGGCACAACGTGCTGCAACCTGAAAGGAGCAATGCTCGGAGTCGGAAAGTGGCGGATGAAACCGAGCAGAGTATGAACAGGGGAAGAAATGTAGCAGCACCATCTACTCCCAGGTGATAACCACCACGGTGGGGTGCCTTTGGAGGAGGAGCAGCTAACGGGTTTACAGACTTTGGCAGCTTTGCTTTCCCTATATGGAAGGATCAGCAGAGGAAAACGCACAAGCACTTGGCTCAGGCACGGGAGTGGGAGGCGAGGTGGGAACCGACCCTGGTGCTGGGCTCCCGTCTGAGTAACGGGGCCAGAGCTGGACAGCAAAGCTTTGTCGAAGTGCATGAAGTTGGATGTGGAGGAAGAAGGTGAGCCAAGAACAGGGAAGGGTGAAGGAAATCAACACAATTATCCCACCAGCTACCTTCTGAACTGGAGGAAGGGTGGCTTGTGAGCACTGAAGGTGGAGAAGAGTAGTCCAGGCAGGAGGGAATCAGAAAATCTGTAATATTCTGGCAGTGCTACTGGAGAAAGGCATTTGCTCCTTGGAAATTTTATGCAGTAAATATATTATTTGATTTGTGTATAGGCAGAAAAGGAAACCCTTTCGGTACCTCTCTCCATCCTTATTATTGTTGATAATTGGCCACAATTTAAAATTAAAAAGCAAAGAAGAGAGGGAAGCGAGGTTTTGGTGTGCTTGTGAACACTTATTTTAAAATAGTTTGCTGAAAAACTTGTAAGAGTATTTGGAAATCAGGTGGTCTTTTTTGTGTATTTTAACTGGACATTCTAACAAAATCTATGCGGTCAGTATTGGTGCACAATATAGTATTTCCCACCCAGGATCAGTGGGATTTGAAATCAATAGCTTCAGGGCTAAAAAATGAGCACCTTCCACTCGAAAGAAAGGAATAGGTCCTGGCATTAGTAAAACGTTCATGTTGAACACTTCTTTGAGCATGATAAAGATCGATGGAGTGCTAAGTAGGTTACAGTAGGGCAGCAGATATTTCCCTGATTGCTGTGTGTTGTACAGTACCCGGCACAAGGTTGGCATCTATGCAAAATAAGACACTTCAGAGAATCATTTATGAATTGTTAGTCTTTTTTTTTTTTTTTTTTTACTGTAGTCATTCTATAATAGTCATTAGTATGAATTGATACAGCCTAAGGGAGCATATGTGCTATGAGGAACTTCTCTGTGCTCCCCATCTAATAGAAACAGACTTTTATGCAATACACAAGGATGTTTGGTTACCTGAACTGCAGACTTCACCCTCTGTTATGGAATAGACATGGCACCCAAAATTAGTTAGGACCGACATGAAGATATGAAACCTGTTAATTGCCTATCCCTTGTGCAACTTTTTTCTTTAATTGTAATCCAAAATCAGATTAGTAGCTGATGACTTTTTTTTTTGGGTGCCCAACAAGTGTAAAGGAAATCCTTTCCATTAATGTCTCCTTCCTGCATGCTATCAGTCCTGCAACTAACTCACGGCTAAGGCAGTATCACGTCCTCAACTTCCATGCACTAGCATCACGCAGGTAAGCAGGTAAAGCTTTTGCATAGCCCAGTGTACTGATAGTATATGATTTGGTGTAGTTTTTAAAACATCCTTAAGTTCTCATTGAGTTGTGCTTCATACATTATTTGTTTGGCATAGGGAATGCAGAATTGCCCCAACTTGCATGAGAGGCTGGGAACTGCTCCCAAATAGCTGAGACAGGGGGAGGACCTTGTCAAAGTGCAAGCAGCTTTGTATAGATTACCTGTTTTGATTTGAACCAATTTCAGATTACATTCGGCCTTTTTTTCTATTTAAAGTGTAAAGGAAATAGCAGATCAAAGAACACATCAGACAGATCTGAAAATGGACGTCCGTTCACTGTAGGGAAAAAAAATACTTACATTTCCCTTACATGCCCCTTCTTTCCAGCCTGTGTGGAACACTTCCTAATCCAGTAATTTCTGGTTTTTAATAGTGTTCATAATTCAGGATTTTTAACACTGAAACCCACCTAAGATTGTTGGCAGTTTGTATGCCTTAATGTTAGCTAGTTTTTATCCGGAGTTTAGAATGTATGAATAAAAAAAGGAGGGGTCTTACTGAGCATGGAGGGGAGGAGCAAGAAAAAAAAAAAAATTAATTTTGTAAAGGAAAGGTATGAAAAAATCCACACCTACTGTTACAGAATTTGATTTTTTTTTCCAAAAAGTAGGATTTTAAATTTCACTTTGAATTACTGAATTGTTTTGAATTTGAATATCAAAAACATTTTGGGAAAATTATTCCCAATGAATATGAAATGCTATGATACTACAACAAATATGGTAAAGTAAATTATGATAAATTATATTGCATTTGCCATGCATCTGACATTTAGCTTCTTTTTAAAATAATTGTGTTTATACTTTCTCAGATGCACTGTTAGAGACAAAAGCACACTAATTAAACACTGTTTTTTTCAAAGACCTACACAAATTTTTTTTTTACTCTTCATACTGAATAGTCTATATGATAGAATTGTGGTGATTTATACCAAAAAGAAGGCTGACCCTCTAGAGATATGTTGGCATCTTATGTAGTCTGTTAAATTGTATCAAAAAATTGTTTAGACTGGAATAAAACCTCTTAAAATATTATATATAAATTGGAAGAGATAAATGATTTAACTAAACCATGGAACTACATAAATTATCTTTCTATTTCATCATGTAATGATGTTAAGAGAAAAGCTTTCCTATCAGTGTAGGAAACACTTATTTCTCCCTATCAGTCATACCCTACTGCCTTGAAGGAGATAGAAATATATCTGTAATTCCAACAAGTTATTAATGTATTTGCAGTGTTTTAGAAAGATGGAAGAATAGTTATATATTTTTATTGGTAAGTTAAAGAATATTTTACATTTTGAAGTTTTCTCAGTATTTCATTTTCATATTTGCATGGGTTTTACACAGTTTTACAAGTTACTAAGGAATCAAGGACTATATCTGAAGCCATAATTTCTTCAGGTTACATTATAAAATATTTAACGTCATGTTATAAGGAGAATGGAACTTCAGTTTTGTCGAGGTTCTGACAAAAATACCGTAGGGTCAGGATTTTCAGGTAAAATTCTAAAAATAGCTTTGAAGTTTGCAGTATTTTCTCTCGTTGGCCAGAAGAAAGTGTTCCGTGCTGCAAAGTACAGCATGCTTGAATATTGTTCTGCAGTTGCAGTTCAAATATATTTTCCTTACAGGTTACAAATTCATCCTTTTTCAGAAGTGTACTAAGCTGCATTTCTGCAAACACTTAAACCAGTACTGAAAATAATTTCAGACCCAGAGCTTTAAATACCTCTGAAAAAGAATTAATGGTTGAGTCTGACCTGCAAGCATAAATGTGAGGGTGCAAAATCCAGGATTAAATACTTCATTCTTTTCTCATTACAAATTGAATTCAGGTTCTATAGAATTGACTGTAATTAAGGTGTGTTGGTACAATTCGTGCTATTAAAAAAAGAGTTTTAGGAGAAAGATGGAGGTTATGTCAATTCCATATTTTCAATTTTTTAACAAGGCTGTACATAAGAAAAAGTACTGCAAAGGAGCAAGCAAAATCACTTCTCTGAAATCCATCCTCTAATGGAAATTCTCCTAGAAATCCTGTTTAGGCATCTGTTCTCCATGGGGTTTGTTGTATAGCTTTTTTCTCTGGTTTTGACTTTTTTTTTTTAAATACGACTTTTTATGCTTCTTTTTAGGAAGGGTATTATTTATTCCTCAGATCTCCTTCAGATTGTTGGGGTGGCGGGGTTGGGGTTTAATTTTTTTTTTTTTTTTTTAAGTTTCTGCCACTTCTGAGGCTTTGGGTCATAGGAGCATTTTCCACAGACAGAGAGAAAGTGTACGAGCAGATCTGGAGTATTTCCTAACTTGTTCTTGACCCCTCAGCAAAGCTCTACTGCTTTCAACAACAACAATACCAAAAATCCCCTGCTCTTTACAGGGCTTTCCATCCAGGTCTCAGACCTCTTACTCAAGGCAGCGGCACTCCCTGTTTCCCAGCAGCCGGGCCGGGACTGGGGCGGCTCGGCCGGGGCTGGGAGCAGGACTGCAGAGCCAGCCAGGGAGCCCAGCACAGCTGGCTGCCTTGGACTTTGTTCCTCTGTAGATATTTAATGGCCAGGCATTTGCATTCTCAGGCTGGTGCAAATACAGTACGAGTCTAATCAGCTCTTCTGCTTCACCTCGGAACAGGGCTAGAATGACTTTCTTTTTCTTTTTTTCTTTTTAATTGGAAAATGGCTAAAAGTTATTCCTGACCTTTTTATCTCGCCGGCAGTGCCACTGCCTTTCTATTAATAACAGGCTTTGGGGAGTGTTTCGTCTGCACTGGCAGCAGAACTGCTATTTCTTACTCAGTTTGGTATCTGCAATTACAGTACTTTTCTGAAGTGCAAAAGACATCTATAAAAATCAAACCCATTTCCCTGCTTAACATCAGACACAGTATGGCAGCTCACTGCTGCTTCCAGCTTACATTACTTTTTTCATCTTTTTGTTGAAACTGCGGTGATTGTCGGTGAACATTTGCTATCAGTGAAGGTGAAGGACCCTCACTGAAGTGGCAGGAATAATGTACTTCATCAAAGAGCACGTTAAGTTTGTTTGGCTTGGATGTTTACTGATGTCTTGGTTAAGACCTCCAGCTCCTAACAATGTCTTGCATTGCCAAGACGCCTGCACAGAGGGGCATCGTCCTTGAAGGCAGTGCTAGTGGGAAGCTGGAGAAGGGAAGAGCTGGTTTTCATTTCCGAGGAGGCCTTAATTTCTTCCTTTTGGAATGAGAGTGCCGGTGAGGCTGCTTTCGTGTACCTGCTCTTCATATAGTCTCAAGGTTTCTGAGAAGTCACTTGAAATCCCTGACTTTCACAGACAGAAATAAATATTAGCGGGGTGGCTTAAAAAGGAAGAAGATGGTGTTGGTGCATCAGGGAGGACAAGAGCATCCGCAGTTTCAGGACACTCCCTGGGATGGTCGGTGACATTGTCACTGTCCTCTCTTCATTCAGATTTAGAAAAGCTGCTGCTGGTTACAACAGGCCAAATTTCTCAGCAGGCCCAGCAGCGAGTGACCTTCTTGCAAGTAGAGTTTCAGGCTGTCAGTAAATTACAAGCCCATTTCACTCTTTCATCCAGAGGGTTTCCCTTTCCTGTGTCAAGCTCTCCGTGGGGGACCTGTCTATTCATCCATGTGCAAAACTTAGACCGCGTCATGCCATTATGAGGTTATTTTTTATGTGTAGATCCGCAGTGGTTTTCACAGGAGCAGAGAGGTCCTGACCAGCCCTCTGAGGGCAGCCCGCTCTGCTTTGTCCTCATCCCCCATCCAGGCAGTCCCCCGGGGAGGAGCAGGGGTGCATTAGCAGGTCCCCAAGCATCCTGCGTCCTTCCTGGCCCCACGCTTGGCCCAGGGGACACCACCCACCCCTGGTTCCCCCACCAGCCTCACAGTGACACCCTTTCCCCAAACCACACAGCCAGTGGACCTTTTCTCCCACACAGAGCTAGTCCCGGCTCCAGCACCATTGCAGCATCCCTTTCCTTTAACCCCATCTGGGAGAAGCTGGTGTCCACCAAGGGACTGGAGCAGCACGGCAAGGGTCGGACAAGCCGTCCCGCCTGCCTGGTGCCAGCAGACAGGCCAAATCCCCCAGGAGGGAAGGGTTACGGATGCAGGTGCTGCGATAAGCGGTGAATCAACTGTGAATCTGCAGTGGTAGCTCTGCGGCTGTTTTCCTCGGAGCGGTCTGCCCGGTGATAATCCACACAGATAGTTTGGTTTCTTTTCCACCAGCCTCTTGTTTTCGTCCACGAATTCTACATCGCCTCTTGTGTTTTACCTTTCCTGGCAAAACTGCTTCTCCTCATAACACGTAACTCTCCCCCAGGGCCAGTTATGTAAGGTATTGCTGCTCCGTGTTTGCACAGCCCTACATCTTGATCCCCTGTAGAGAGCACATTGTGTATCCTACTGGCGGCAAACAAAAGCAGCTTCCTATACAAAATACACAAGTCCTGCTTCTGTGCCTGCATGTTTAGGCAAACACCCTCCCGCGTTTCAGGACGCAAAGGAAGAACGCTATCAGTACCCACTTTCCCGGTGACGCGTGGCTCTGAACAGTGGGGAAAAAAACCAAATCCTCCTAATAAGGAGAAAAGAGCCTGCTTCTAGTCTGCATTGTATGTGCATCTTTCACACTTCATGCAGTCATACCATTTTAAATGCAAACAGCTCTTCCAGCTAGCAGTGTCATAGTCGTTTCAAAGACAAACACATTTGGTTTTTCTTTAAATGAATGTATTCATACTGGATGGCAGCAGAGGGGCTACCCCTTTCTCAGGAGGCTCCTTAAGTTTCAGCCAGTGAGATGGAGTAACACTTTCTTTAAAAGGGGGAAAAAAAAAAAAAGCAGACAAAAATCCCACCTCCCAAAACCCCAAGTTCTAGCTGCTATCAGTGTTGACACTCCTGTTGTGGGCAAGGTGGAGGTGTTCTTGCAGGGGAAAAAATTATAAATAACTACTTTCTTCATTATCCCTTCCTCTCTGCACCTGGATGATTTGTGTCTTCCCCTCTCCTGCCTCCGACCTTCCCCTACACACGAGCTATATTTTATGTAGCTGCACTGCAGTTTGTGCATTACAGGTGATGGACTAAGTCCCAGCAATTAAGCCAGAACTGCAGCTACCCAAACTCTGGGTGTTAGGGTGGGCTGCGGTGGGGGTTATCCTGCAAGCTGCAGCGTGCTCAGTATTAGAGGACTACGAGCACAGCAGTCCAGGTGACCACGCTCCTTTGGGGCAGCATGGCTGCATACCCCTGGGTAAGGACACCCCCGTGAGCCCTCGGGCTGCCCAAGCCCAGAGTGCGTCTGCTCCTGGCTGGATCAGACTGACCTGATAAAGGCTGGTCACAGGGTTTCCTGCTGCTTCCTTCCACTTTCCAGGGACAGCTCAAGAAATAAAGGGGCTCCCAAGCCCAGGTGCAACAGATGGCTTTCTGAGTGATGTGGCAATATGCACTCAGTGTCAAGGTCAAGGAAGGGTCTGGCTCCAAGGTTGGGATGGTGGTTTACCCTGGGGGAGGGGAAGAAAAAATGGTCCCGGCTGGTTGGATAGACGTTTGTTTGCTCTCGAACGGGGGATTTCTAAAGTGAGCAGAAGCTGAGTTGTGCAGAGGTGAAGGAGCTTGGGAAAGCCCTGAGCATGGGGGGAAGGCCAGGGTTGGCAAGGATGAGTGTAAAGGAAATAATTAATCCTTAACAAACATGTGAGTGGGAGGCATAAGGGTCTGGCTGAGGAGGGATGGAGCAATACCAGAGAGGGAGAGGTTGGGAATTGAATGAAACAGCAAAAGAGTTGCGTGGAGTAAAAAGCAAAACAAACCAAACAAAACAAAACTTTCCCTTGCCATTACTGCAGATTGCTCTATTTTTTCCTACCCTAGCAAACTAAAACACTCCCTATGACAGCTTCCAGTTCCTCACCTACCATCCAGTTTCTATCCTACAGCAATGTCTCTCAAACTGCAAGGTGCACCCCCCCATACCCCCCCCCCCCCCCCCCCGAGGAGGGGGGAGCAGAGCCCACAGAAAGAATGAGCGGTACAAGAAGCATGTGAGTGCTTGCCTGGCTTCTGCAGCCCTACTCACGCTCCCTGTCCCTGAAATCAGGTCCCTCGCGGGAGAAATTTCCATCACTCATTTTTATTCCCTAGCTAAAACCGAATGCATAAAAAAACATATATATGTTTTTAATATAGGCGGTTAGAGACCCTTATGGCCACCCCAGTCGCTACACCTACTAACAGCCTGTGCTTTGTCAAGGACCATCTGATGCTGAGCTGTTCAGTCATGGTAGTGTTGCGGCTCCTCAAGCACCAGGCTGTCAGCAGAGCACCATCCCTTCCCATCTGTGGTCCCCGGCGGCTCTGCTGCTGGACACCCTCTCCTGAAGGTGTTGTTGGCTTTCCCAGCCATCCCCAAAGACGGTGGGTTTTTTTCATGTGTTTAAATCACAATCCCCTCTCCAGTCCATGTTACCAGATTAGTCATTAGATCAGTAACCTCTTCTTCATTTTTGTACCTTCGTGTTACAAACGTGTTACAAACATCTTCCATGTTTCATAGTGATGGGAGTATGGGATTGCTAAACCTCTGCTATCCTCCTCTGCCTGAGAAAACTGGAAACTGTTAAACACATCAAAGGTATCAAACCCAGTTACTGTCAGGAGCAAGATCTGTGTCCTTTTTCACTAGCACTCATTGCTTACAGACACGGAGTGAAGTATGGTTTACATTTCTACCAGTTGTCTCCCATATTTGTAGACTGTCAGATCCGATAGACCTTTTAGTCGCTCTGTTTTTCCACTTATTTTCCCCTTCTTTAAATTCTGTGTAATCCCGGTACTGTGAGACGTTCAGTGGGTTCTGTGGCACCACAACACTTCAGAAACACCCTCTCTGTTCAGTGCCTGCTTCCAGCTGTCTCTGCTCAAAAGAAGAGGGGCTTAGTCCCTCCACACATTGTCCACCTCCAGCACGAAAGCCACGTAAAGGGGTGCCACATCTTACTGTGGAAGCTGCTCACCCTTGTCCCTGCTGCCACAGTGCTCGGGGAGGAGCAGTGACCGGCAGACCAGCAGCTTGTGGCAGGCGGCTGCTGCTGTTTTGCAGTGCACTCCGAGGGAAGTTGTGCTGCTTCACACAGCCAACATCTGCCTGGAGGAGGAAAAAAACCCACAAGTTTGCAAAAGTACTATTGGGAACAAACCCAGAATGGGAAATCAACTAGCTCTGTTCCATCGCTCCTTTTCTTTTTTTTTTTAAATATAGATAAATTTTCCACAGAACCGTGTGTGATCTCCCACCTGCTAATTACAGATTTCTTATGTGGGTGGGATGCAGATTTCAGTTATATCAGCATTAATCTGGAGCAACTGTATTGATGAGCTTACAGTGAGGGCTGATTTGTTGTAGGTTCTTGGTTTTTTGTTTTTTGTTTTTGTTTTTTTTCCATGAATCTTAAATGTAATTTTAAATGGAAAATTTCTTTGTGGATTTAGGACTATTTCAATAATTTTAAGAGGATGCTGCCTTTTTATCTCCTCTTCCGCTCAAATTCTATTGGCTTCACTTGTGGTTTGTAATAATCTCTCTGTGAATTAATTCCTGAAAGGCGATTTTGTCTTTTTCTTTTGCCAGAAGTGAGACAGAGGTGAAGTTTTAGTCCAGAAAGGCACTTGTAGCTGATTTGGTGTATACTCACATTCAAACTCCGTGACTAAGCGGCAAATGAGACTCCTCCATGGTCATGCAAAGCTTGGATGTAGATCAGGCCTCCTAGATCCACCTATAATAAGGCTTACTTATTCTGGTGGCCTAAAGCACTGCCTCTGACAAGGAACACAGAAGTAGGACTTCACAGCACAGGCTCCCTCACCCTTCACCATTAGCACCAGTCACCGCCAGCTGGGCACCTCCCAGTTACATTAAGGTATCTGAGACATCCTCCTTCCACCCACCTTACTTGCAGCCCACTTCTGCATGTCTCTTAGTATGGGCAAAAGCAGCTTCGGAGCTCTGAAGTAACAGTGGTGGATGTGTGGAGGCTGGGTATCGGTTTTCCTTTCCCGGGTGCTGGCAACTTGGGCAGAGATCACAGTGGATCAGAAGAGAACTTTTCTCTCCTATCACCATCTTAAACAGGCAGCAAGAAACATAAATACTGCTTTCTCCCCTCTGGTGTTGCTTAGTTTCCTGAAGTTTCTAATAGTTACTGGTTTCCTCTGCCAGTAGTGGTGGATGGGAAGCTGTCAAACCAGGACGAACTGTGGGAGCAATTCATTGATGTTGAGGGAGAATAACTGCTTTCCTTAAGTTATGGTCCCATTTTTCATCTTGTTTTGTTTTGTTTTGTTTTGTTATTTTTTCTTTCTGGTATGCAATAAAGAACAGCCAATGGAAGGAAAAGTCCAAACTGAAGGCGTACGGTATTTTCTTGCCGTCTTGAGTATATCTCAGACAATTTGTGTGACTGTAGGAAGCCCCGTGGGCTGCAGGTTCCCTGTTTTTCAAATGGACATGATAATACTTAACCAGCTCAAAACACTGTGAGGAGCTTGGGTGGAAAGTGCTTTAAGGTATGTGCAATGGGCAGCTGCTATATTTGCCTCGGGAAGAGGCCATATGTTGTCCTCTACATCTCTGCACTGTGCAGCTCTGGCCTTGGAAAAAAAAAAATACGAGTGTAGATCTTGTTTCTGATTTTGATTGACCCAGGATTACTGCTGGTATTTTGAATGACCTTATGTGAAGTTCCAGTTTGAGTGACTTTATAAGCAAGAGAGACTCTGAGATTGAGACTTCAGAAGCATCAGTAACACAAAAATAAAGTGGAATAAAATAAATATAAAATAAAATGCCAGTGGAAATCCCTCTCTTCTCACCTGCCTGCAGAGATGTTATTGCTGCTGCTGCCACGTGTGCATGAGAAGCGAGGGCTGAGGATGCTCAACACTGGGGCACAGTGTGGGCGGGCTGCCTAAAGCTGGAGGAGCAGAAGTGATTTGGGCTGGCTGGGGCAAGGGGGGGCGAGCTTGCACTGCTCTGGGCGACCTGCCCGGCCTCCCGTGGGGAGGGGAAGAGGAGGAAGGTTAAACTCCCATCCCACTACCCTGGATATTTGTGCTGGCTAAACAATATGGCTTGCTTGTAATAGGTGCTCCAGTAAAATGTGTGGAAAGTCTATTTCACTTATCAGCTGCAGAAACACAATTTCAAATTTCTGGGCTAAATCGTGGGCATTAGTGCTAACCTCAGGCATCCCAGGATCCAGAGATAAAATCAGAATCACGAAAAAATAAATTAATTCTATTGATTTTTGATTTTTTTTTTTTAATTATAGCTAGTCCATATTTTCTTGGTTTTCTTTGTGTGAAAGCTAAACACTCAACAGTTTCAAAAGGGAGGTGTGGGGAAAGATATTCTCCAATCTCCAGGGCCGGGGCTGTGAGACCTCCCCAGCAGTTGTAAGGCTCGCATTAAACCTGAGAGGTGGCAGGAACATCTCTTTGATGTGACATCCAGATGGAAGGGAAAGCGGTTGCCAGGGTGACACTGAAAATAGAGCTTGGCCTACCCTGTTCCCATTGCAGGAGAGGTCCTCGGGGACCGCTTCAATGGGAGAGGAGCACTGCGTACAGTGGGAATTCATGTGCTGCTGTTGCAAACGTGTGCATTGGTGGCATCGTCCATGGGAGAGCTCAAACACATAGGAGAATGTTTTTCAGGTTTTGATCCTAAATCAGAAACCTGAATTTTGGATTTGGAAAGTAAATGAAAGAGAAGCTTTTGTCCTCTCCTCTCACCCGACACCCGCTTGCATCCCATGCACCTATTTGGTTTCTGAGCAACAGAAACATTTGGGTTCAAATATAAAAATGTGTTTCAAACTTCAAATCCGCAGAAGTAGTTAATTAATCATGTGCAATATTAAACAATTTAGCTTAAATATACCCTATAAAGATTTTCTTTGCAGTTTTTCTTTTGGGCAGCCATATTACCAAACCATTTTACACTTTGAATTAAATTAAAATGTAGGCTTTCGCCTTGTTATTTTCTCTCTCTCTTTTTTTTCTAGTGATAAATCTTGAGATATATCTTCCTTTTCAAAGTTATTTCTCTGCTCTTTGGCTTTTAACTCAGCATTTGTTGAAATTCCTTAGAAAAGAGGCTGCCCTGCCTCTGAGGTGATTTACACTGAGAAGAATGTTAAAGAATTACAGATGACTGTTGGTAACATACCTGTGTAACATTAAAATCAGGTTAATTGCTTACATTTCACTGGAAGTTATGGATTGCTGCAGAGCTTAGTACTTCAGCAGATACTGGTACAGCAGGGGGGGTTTATTGATAGTTAAATAGCAGTAGAAGTTGTCTGTGTTCAGAAGGGACCTCTTTGAGGGAGGACAGAACATTTCTCAAAGCTTCATATTTTCCCAAAGGGATTTCTCTAGCAGAACATGCCTGCTGTTCAAAGGAAATATTCCCTGTATGAGCAAATGAATGAAAAAGTTAGCTTTACAATAGACACCCTATTAAAGTTTAAGGGGGCTGAAGTGAAGGAGCGCAGCTCCATGTGTTTTCAGAAAGCTAATAAAAACCAGAAAATTATCTGTGGTGCTCTGCAAAGCAGCATATGTACAGGAGGCTGTTGCAAAACCTGCAGAAGGAAGCAGGACAGAGGCACTGAAAGAACGTAACTAGGGAGTGATATAGCAAAAGTCCAAGGTAGTGAATCTTTGCAGATTTAATTGACAAATTTAAATGCCAATTTGCAATACTGTCTCTCTCTCTCCCACTCATTCTCTTTTCAAGTTTCAAGTGAGATTTCAAGTGGCGAACAGGGAGTCTGCCCCCCTCCTGTTAGCAAACCAGGGGATGTGAGTGCCATGTACATGCGTGGAGAGGACGCTGCCAGTATTGACAGCTCTTTGTGCAAGTGCTGAAGCAGTGGGGGGGGAGCTCGGACATGGGCAGCAGCCCCCCAG
This sequence comes from Vanellus vanellus, assembly GCF_965231255.1. NCBI lineage: Eukaryota > Metazoa > Chordata > Aves > Charadriiformes > Charadriidae > Vanellus > Vanellus vanellus. The sequence continues at coordinate 124,637,200 of NC_138905.1, read as the reverse complement.
CTCACAGCCATTCAGTCTCTGGCCCTGGGTGAGGCAGACAGAGGTGGGGAAGGGAATCTCATTCTTGGGTCCCCTTTCCATTTGTCCCACAAAAACAGCCACCTCCGGCCTTGTGGAGGGTGCTGAGTGAAAGCAAAGGGAGCGTGCTTTCAGCTGGAGCTGGGGGGTACTATTTTGGTGCATCCTCTTAACCCTCATGTCTGCTCACGTGTGCATATGTGTGTGCGGAGAAGGGTGGCTTTCGCGGCCTGATCTGTCAGCACCGTAGATATTCCTATAATAAAGACTCATGCTAATTACACAAGACATGTTGACTGGTTTATCGTACAGTAATTGCTGCTCTTGCAGGACATCCACCCACTCCACTGTGAGCAGAGGCTTCAGGCTTTTCTCAAAACATCTGAGTTTACAGGAAGTTTTTCAATCTGATTTTTACAATATTTGTTAGTGCAGACTAAGAGGGAGCATTTCAGATTTCCTTTCACTGCCCCAAATTCATCCAGATTTTTTTAGGAACTGCAGAAAACTGTAAAGGAACCCATGAATACAAAATTGAACATTGCAATCAGAAAAAGGGGCCAGCTCTCCTAATGAGGCTTTATTTAACCAGTGACAATGTGCTGAAAAAACTAGAGGAAATAGGTCAGCTAAAAAACCTGGCACTACAAATGCCTGCTGTAATTTTCCCCCACTAAAATGGACACCCTTCCGAAAGGACTGGTTGAGGAACCATCCCCTGAAGTCCTGCAGTTAATTTGCAAGCCACGGATGAAAAGACAGGTTATATGACAGATCCACAGTAAGGTGGATTCACACAACAGAGTTTAATGAGGAAACACCTGAGCTGGCTCAGCAATTAGTGGGGTCAGTACCCTATCTGTTGCAGCACTCACAAGCTGGTTAACCCTTCCTTAATGACACAGTTTCACGACTCCCTTAAACCAGGAATAGCCATGGCTTGCGTCAGGAGAAATTATGCCTTCCAGTCCCAGCTGTGAGTTTTTTACCTCATGCCATCTCCTTCCTCAAGCACAAGTGTTGTGCCATGAACTGGAGCAGGGCACAAGGCAGGTTTTAAATGAAGTGTCTGTATGAGTTAGTTTTGACTTTGTCGCTTCTCTGAACCACTTTGGTGCAAAAGTTTGTGCCAGCTCAAGCAAAAGGGAGGCGGGGGAAGAAGGGAGAGACGGTGGGACTGCTTCATTAGTGGCGGTGCTGGTCTGTGCAGTCTGAAAGCATCTGTGAAATTGTGACCCGAGGAAGGGCTTCTCACTTCTCAGTGCTACACAAGGACAGCGATGTACAGACATGGCTGTATGCCTTCCAAGACCTGATCCTGGCATCTTCATGCAGAGTTGTATTAAATGTCTCAGAGAAAGACCTGTGCACCAGGTTACTTCAGGCCCTGTTACTGCCTCAAAATTATTAGTTACTCCTGTACCTGGTCTCAGGAAAAGCTGAGTTATAACCTTGCACCCGTGATTCTTTTTATATAAATGCATAAAGTAGGGTGGTCAATGTACATGTTCTTATATAACGTACGGATTGCATTAGAAGAAGATTTTGCTCTGAGTTCGGATACTGCTTTCCAAGTACAGAGAGCATCTGCATCATCACAGAGTATAGCCAAGGATGAGATAGCACACCAATTATTTAATATTTGAGCCAATAAAAACTGCATCAGACCATCCCCAAGAAATATTTGTGTTGTTAAAATGGAGAGGACTAACAACGGTCTGGTAAAAGAAAGACTTAAACCTCCCTGATTAAAGATAAAGGAAATCTCCTGGACAAAAGAAAAATCTGAATAAATCTCCAAAGAGGTATCTCAACAGCATAGGGAAAATCGAGTTCCCAAGACCTAGACATCCTGTAGTGCAGACAGGATGAAAGCCTGACAATTGCATAACAGACCTTCAGCTAAAAAGACCAGGAAAGAAAATCTCTAAAACTGATGCCAAACACAGAATGGTATGTGTATCACAGAATCACAGAATGGTCGGGGTTGGAAGAGACCTCTGGAGATCATCTAGTCCAACCCTCCTGCCAGAATGGGGTCACCTACAGCAGGTTGCACAGGACAGCATCCAGGTGGGTTTTGAATGTCTCCAGAGTGGGAGACTCCACAACCTCTCTGGGCAGCCTGTTCCAGTGCTATGCAACCCTCAAAGGAAAGAAGTTCCTCCTCATGTTAAGATGGAACTTTCTGTGTCCAAGTTTGTGCCCATTACCTCTTGTCCTATCACTGGGCACCACTGAAAAAAGACTGTTCCCATCCCCCTGGCACCCTCCCTTTAAGTATTTACAAGTATTGATAAGATCCCCCCTCAGTCTTCTTTTCTCTAGACTAAAAAGACCCAAGTCCCCCCTGCCTTTCCTCATAGGAGAGATGTTCCAATCCCCTAATCATCTTTGTAGCCCTTTGCTGGACCCTCTCCAGCAGATCCCTGTCTCTCTTGAACTGGGGAGCCCAGAACTGGACACAGTACTCCAGATGCGGCCTCACCAGGGCAGAGTAGAGGAGGAGGATGACCTCCCTCGACCTGCTGGCCACACTCTTCTTGATGCACCCCAGGATGCCGTTGGCCTTCTTGGCCACCAGGGCACATTGATGGCTCATGGTCATCCTGTTGTCCACCAGGACTCCCAGGTCCCTTTCCACAGAGCTGCTCTACAGGAGGTCAGCCCCAACCTGTACTGATGCGTGGGGTTATTCCTCCCCAGGTGCAGTACCCTACACTTGCCCTTGTTGAATTTCATAAGGTTTCTCTCTGCCCAACTCTCCAGCCTGTCCAGGTCACGCTGTAAGGCAGCACAGCCTTCTGTCCACTGTCCATTCATCTAACCCACACTTCCTAAGCTTGCCTATGAGGATGATATGGGAGACAGTGTGGGTCTGTCAGAGTTTTGATACTTTCCTTTATCACTTTACAAATATTTCATCAGCATTGCATTGCTCCAACATGTCCAAAGATAGTGAGGTTTGCCTCCCTTTAAGCAGAATGATCGTCCTCTCAGAGGAAGAAGTGTTTTCTCATGACCACTCTGCCAGGAAACTTGTCTGGCATATAACAAAAGGCGTGGGCAGGATCTTGGGATCCCTAGGTCCTGAAGAAGTTGGTGAGATTGAATGGAGCAGCCTGGCTTGGTGCATAGCCGAGGATCTTGTTTGTGGCCTCCATCATGCCCAGTGGTCATGTCCTGAATGGCTGTATGCCCAGGCCTGTGGAAGAGTCACCGGCTGAGCCACTGAACCACAGCACAAGAGATGCCCTTACAGTAAGGTCTCACCAAAACAAGAAGCTTAACAACTGGGGAGTTGTGAAAAGACAAACTGACAATCAGTCTCTTTTGAAGAGTGAACCTGGCTCAAGTCACTCCACGCTATGGATGGCCAGGCTCAAGGACCCTCTATTTATTTATTTCAGTTAATTGTCTTCGGTACGCCATAGACTAAAGTGTGTAGCAACAGCAACAGATGCTTAGATACCATGGTGATGGGTGCTATAGAAAACCTTCCATAGCTATGGAAACCACAGTTGCATTTATCCATCAGAACTGAGTATCTGGCAGCCCATGTCTATCCTTCATGTTCTGGAAGATCATGAAAAAAATACTTGTACATGGCATAATATTTCACAGCTTTCTTTTTACTTGGCAACACACACTTATCTCTATTTGATAATAATAATGGTACATGTATTTTTAGACTAACATTATGTGGTGGTAATTCTTCTGTTATCCAATGTAATACAAGCTGCGAAAAAAAGCCTTAACAGAGATGAACTGAGGAAATAAAATCAGATTTAACCTGGTGGCAGATAGATAGGATATATCTCAGAGTTTAAACCAACACTTTTTCATTAGAAAATAAAGAAAACAGCAGAAAGTACGTCTGGATTATTCAGTCTTCAGTTTTCATGTTCAAAGAGTTTTCCTAATTGTCTGATTTTGCTATGCAGAGTGTAAGAACAGAACATGTACTGTATCTGTCACGTCTTTGTAACCCAGAGGAATGAGAACAAGACTAAGAGCAAGGCATTTCAGAGCCCCCCTCATGGGTCTGACAATGGCTGTATCATCAGGGACAAGTGACATTCCTTTTCTGTTCTCCTTTCTCATCTCCAAAATTAAGGCAATAACACAAAGCTGTAGATAACTGCATTAGAAGAAAAAAAAAAATTCAAATGGAGGTGATAATTTTGCTTTTCACTAGCAGTAATTGGCTGCAATCAAATCTACCGGTAGAAGTGAAATAAGCTGCGTTAGCATCATAGTACCTTTTACTTTTACCTGTCCTATTTTTACACAGGCAAGCAGTTCAGCCTGCATTCCAAGGCAGCTGCTATGGCTGAGCTGGCAGCAGCATATTGCTGACTTGGTCATTTATGCCAGGCAAACATGCTCCAAGAGCACTCAGTCCACAAGCCAGACAAGAGCTTGACAGACCATGAGTAAAATCCTGGCCCCAAGTGAAATCTGTGCCAAATTTCTATATATATATAGGCATATTCCTTACTGCCCTGCAGTCTTTCTGGATTAGCACGGGGTCACCAAGAAATACTCCTTCTCCTCTTGTTCCTGCAGCTCTCAAGCTTACCTGGGAAGCAGAGGCATAGAGAGTAGAGACCTTGGATACCACAGAGAAACTTGCAGAGGTGTTGGCTCTTCATATGGGTGCTCCAGACACACAGTGAGAAGGATTTCATTGTGAAATGTCTTTGTTAGCAAATTATCTGGAAATTAACCATGATCTTAAGTTCAGTAAAGTTACTTATTTGAAGAAAAATCTGGAACAGATAACAAGAATTGCAAAGGTTTATAAAGCCATGGGTGGCAGACAAATGAAAGCAAATTACATTTCATTTTCTTTCAAGGAGATCAAAGTCATTGGGACTTCTTGGTAAAACATGCTAACCTTTACACTGTATTCCTTTGGTGTCTCCTACAGGTTTTTTTTTTTCAAATTCAAATCTTCTTACTTCCTCCCCAAAGGCTGTTGATCTCTAAACTACTTCTCTTGATAGGACGAGGGGGAACGTCTTCAAACTGGAAGAGGGTAGATTTAGATCAGATATTAGGAAGAAATTTTTCACTCTGAGGGTGGTAAGGCACTGGAACAGGTTGCCCAGAGAAGTTGTGGAAGCCCCATCCCTGGAGGTTTTTAAGGCCAGGCTGGACGGGGCTTTGGGCAACCTGGTCTAGTGGGAGGTGTCCCTGCCCATGGCAGGGGGGCTGGAACTAGATGATCTTCAAGATCCTTTCCAACCTAAACCATTCTATGATTCTAACTTTATTTAAGAGGCAGTTTCAACATCTCTTTCCACAGTTTATTGACAACCCTCTTCTCTCCCAAAATGGCAACACCTCTTCAGTTAACGAGGTGCCCTCTGACAGACTGGACTGGACAATTAGCAAATCACTGCTGTAGCAGGGAGTAAAGCTTCTCCTTTCCACGTCTCATCTACTTCTGATGAATTAGCAAATCTCAGCATGAAGCTGTTCAGTACTTAAACTTCATTACCTATCAACATGAAAATGGACAGCCGCTCCTGCTACCGGCATACAGGAGAGATTTATAGATATAGCTTGTTACTGGCCCCTGGCTGAGACCAAACACAGCAATAAGGGGGTTCAGGCCGCTGGACCTCAACCCCTCTTTTCAAGGAGTGCTGTAACAATATGAATGGCAGAAAAAGAGACAGACTTTGAATTAATTGTATTTTTCTCTAAAAGTGATCGTAGGCCAGATCAGTTCCTGAGAGTAAGGAGGAATATATTCCTTTCAATAAACCCCATCTGAGGTTGCTGCTTCCAAATGCAGGCTCTGATAACAATTTAACTCAGAATCTACTATGGGTTTTGGCAGATGTAGGAAAAAAAAAATAAAATTGTACAGCTACCTATTCATCTTTGTTGGGGAAAATCCTCAGCTATAGGCTCAAGCAGTGGAGATCATGTGTCTTTCACAGCTTGAAATCCTGGCAAAAAGGAACTTGAGGAATTTCAACTATTCCACATGACACGGGGTTTGCCTTGTTACTTCCTTCTGAGTAATCTGCCCCCAAAAAGGAAAATCTGAAGCAGTGTGGCATTTGTACAGAGGTGACTTTTTGCACCCAAGAGTTGCTCCCTATTTAGGGGACAATGCCAGCTTTCCCAGCCATTGCTCCAGTCAAGCAGGACAGTGCACAGCATGCAGCAGAAAGAGCATTCCCCCGCATTATTGTTTTCCCTGGGAAAACAGCGTGACCAGGATACGCGCTACGTTCCTTCTCTCCACAGATATATCTGCCTCCACAAAAGTGGCCATTCTGGTCCAAATCCAAGAGGTTTGGCCTGCAACGTAAACAGAAAATGTCTCACAGCTTGAAGCATTTCACTCGGCTGCCCCCCCCCCCCCTACTACCAACACCACAGACTTGACGGGGATTGAGGGCAGCCAGAGGTGAGGGAGGTCCCTGGCATGGTGCCAGTGGCCGTTTTCTCCCGAAAAGTTCAGAAATTCACCTGCCCTGCCTTGCCTTGCCTTGATTTGCTGGTACCAAGTAGCAAAAGAGGAAGGAATTGACAGGGAGAGGTGGGGAAAAGCAAGCCAGACATGGCACCGATGACCAGAGGACAGGTAAGAGTTGGGGCAAAGATTTGAGAAAGAAATCTGTCAGAAACCAAGGAGGAACAATGCACAGCATGACCCTCTGCCTGTGTGACAGGCCTCCCCCTACAAAGGGGCTGGAGACAACCCTCTCTGGAATTATTTCCCCCATCTTTAAGTGATTTTAAACAGAATTGTTTTCAGCCATGTTCCCCTTATGCCGGAAACATCCGTTCAGGAAACTACCCACCACCCAGACCCTCTGCCCGGCAGGGCTCGGCGCTCACTGTGGGCCAGAGCCAAATTTTTTAAAAGGCTTGCATCTGTCTCCACGCTACGTTGCCAGGTGCTGTCTCAAAGCCACTGAACCAGACAAATCTGCACTTGTTCCTCACTCCTCGACATTTCCTCTACGGGGCCAGCAGAGGTGGAGGTGAAAGGGATCGGCCACGGCGGCAGCGCCTGGCGGATGCACCGTGAAGCCCCCGTTTTGGAGCGGGGGCACGCGAACACTCCTGCTCCTCTTGATCCTGTCACCACGGTCCTGGAGACAAAGAAGTATCTCAAGTATTTGGCAAACTTGAGCTGAATCTGCAAAAGATGTTATTTCTAGCCCTGCGAGAGCAATGCAGGGACCTCAGGTATAACTAACCCCTCTGCACTGCCCCGGGGCTGCGCTCAGGCGATGGCGGCGTGGACAACCTGGGGCAGGCCAGCCTTGAGGGGGAGACCATGCACCCACGCTGCTTCACCTCACCTCAGCCACCCCAGCCTGGCCTCCCTCCTCTTTGGGGATTTCGGCAGCCCGCTGAGAGGGGGACACCTGGGGATGGCCTGCAGCTGCTGGCTGATGCCTGGTGAGCCAGGGACATTGCTGCTGCTGTAGGATGACCCGACCTGTGAAGCACCTCACCGTTGCCGTCAGTCGCTGAGTGCTCGAGCTGTCCTCCCTCTTACCGGTTTTCAAAATGGAGAAGTGGAATATTTTGGCTGAAAAATGGCCTTTCCCTGTTTTCTTCAAGGTTTTCTTTGTCTTTATGGAAAGATTTTCTATTGCCGGTCCCACCTCCGGGGTGAATGGATACACTTATTTTGCCAAGGTGCAAACTAGAGTGGCAAGGGGTGCTGGGGTTTTATTGTGCTCTTTATCCAGCACCGAACAATTCATCTTAGATGTGGCTGCTGCCAGGCCTGAGCTGCTCCCTGTGTGCAGGAAGGTGGCTGGGTAAATGTCACGCAGCATAAAAATGAGCTCTTGAGAAAGAGAGAGATACTTGACTCCGCTGCAGGACTGGTTCAAGGATTCTGATGCTGGAAAAGCTACGTCCTCTGTCCCTTCCCTCCCCTTCCCCCTCCAAAGACCCAGAAGCATTTTTAAGCCTTCTGGTTTTCAAATGGAAGACACACGTCCAAAAACATGTGTCCAGGTGTAACACAAGTGAAGCTTCGTATGGAGATGCTTTCAGTGGACATTTAAGGCAGATGAACATCTTAATTTCTGGTGTCTAAGCTTCCTCCATAGCCAGAGGAGGCTTTTGTGGAGGGTGAAGGAAAACACAACTCAGCCTGGGTGCTCTGGGGCTCAGAGATGCTTTCCCCGGACCATCGAGGACATGCAGGACTGGACATAGAGTTATTCTGTGATTTTCATCAGTACAGGGCAGAAAGCTTTTTTCCCTCTTTCTTCCCACCAGTCCCTCTCTTATACAGAAGCCAAATGAATTCCTGTATGACCCAATAGTTTGAACTAATTTTGAAAACTCCGTTCTTACTACTTTTAATGATGCTCCTTCAGTCACAGGAAGTTCTTTGTGTTTCCAGAAATGTCATCTGCCTTAGTCTTGCTTTGTTCACCTGTTGTTGCCTAGAATACTGAATGAAGGGATTTTGTTCCTTTTATTTGGTAATAGGAACAAAACGCTCTATCCTGTCAACGTTTTGTGAAAGCAGGGTCCATAATTAGGACTAGATTTCAGCAGTAACTAGGCCCCGCTTTGCTCTATGTTTCAGAGCCTCTCTGATCTAGTTGCTCAAGCCCCCTTTCCAAGAGTGATATCAACCTGTAGGAGCAATCTCAAGGAAAATCGCTTAATTCATCAAGACATGTGGTTACACACTTATCTCCAAAGGCATACGCAGTCCTGCTGAGGTCAGTGGTGTTCCTCACGTGCATGAAATGAAGAGCCTACTTCAGTCCTTCACCGAACCAATGTCAGGGCAGAACTGTCACTCTCATACCATCAGTCAAAGTGAACATTTCCTGATCATCTCAAGTAATGATCATCTGAAACAGCTTTTCAGTCTGCTGAAAGAAAGACAAAAATTTAGCACTAAAAATATCCCCTCTTTTAGAAAGGTCAAATGTACAAAATATACATTTTTGAAGGAATGCTGGATGACCCTCAGAGCCTCTCACAGGCAATTTTCCTGTCCCTGCACTGTTTGGAGTTTTAATTGCCTCTTTGGGGAGGTGCTAGTAGCTGCCTGAAAGTGCAGCCACAATTCAACAATTTGGCACACGTGACTCCTCTGAATATGGGAGCAATTAGCAAAAAGCAATATGGTGAATGGTAGTGTAAGCACCGGATTCTGGACAGCATTCAGATGAGAAATCTAAACCAGAAGAGAGTGGAGCAGACGGAAATCCAAACAAGCTTTCACAGAAATAAAACGTATTGGCTATACTTAGATAATGAGAGTCTAACATTAGAAGATTGAATTAAGAGTCACCATCGCACTCCTAAACCTTGCTGACTGAAGGGGTTGCAGCAGACAGCGCAAGTTCACAGAAGCAGTTTGTGAGAAAAGAATATCCAAAATGTTTAGTAGAAGTAGCTTTAAAGACACCAGGGAGAATTAAGTGAGCCCAGATTGGACAAGGAGCACACTGGTTCTTAGCGGAGAGGAAAAAATCAGTATTCTAGGCATTAGTTATTTACTTAAGACTGTAAAGATTTGGTTGTACCCACAGGATCTAATTTCTTAGATAATTTTTTATTATATTGTGCATAGAGCATTGTTTTCAGCAACCTGCAGGATGCCACAAAACATTAACAGGAGGTTTAAGACTTCAGCCAGTGAACAGTTTCTGTCTTAGGGACAGCAAGTCCCTAAGTCTTTAAATCCTTCCCATTTCAAACAACTGCATTTGTCATAAATCATGTCTTCCCAGTTCAGCTATGTTTCTCTTAATAACTGGGAATTAACTATTTGTAACCAGGACAGTACTGTCTCCAGGGACCGTTACATCTCAAATAGCTTGTGCCCTGTCAGCGAGGTCCCCACTCTCTCCAACACCCAAACTCGGTGCCCAGCCATGTCCGCTGTGTCTGGGGGCGGCTGTTGTGCCCTGATGGAGGCTGGGCTGGCCCAGCACTGAGCTGGGCGAGTGTGCAACAGCAGAGAAAGGAAAGAAAGAGGAATGGAAATTGGGAAGACACAGAAAAGGGAGGAGGGCTGATACAATAAAGTAGAAGGTAAACAAGGTGGCTAGAAAACCAAGACAAGCAGCCGATCGATGAATTAGCAAGGGATAATTAATTAGTGAGCAAATCCAGAGGGCAATGAAATTAAATAGTTAATTATGCAATGGAGCAAACAAACAGCAAATTAATTAAATGTATGTGGATCTACCAGGTGCTCTGATTATTTAAGGCAAAACATGGTTAGTAAAACTATTTATTCTCTGGTATTTCAATTATTCATGGTATCTCTGGCCATGGAGATTACAGCCTGTTTAAATGCAAGGTTCAACCACGTGCATCTAAAAGGCATTTATCCTGATAGTGCAAGTGAGATGAGCGGGACACTGATGGAAAGTGGTAAGGACCATGGCTGTTCTGAATAAAATGCCTTACAAGAAGATGCTATAACAAGATAATATATACTATGTTGCTTTCTTCTTTTATATTTTTTTTTTTTTTGAGTAATTGGTTTGAATTGTTACAGCTGAGAATGGAAGTTGGAAAAGTTAGGCCCTTGCTGCCCCTGACAATGGAAGCTCTAACGTGTCTGAAACAAGGTAATTCAAATGGATACAGTTGCCTATTCTTTGGTTAACTTTAAACTTCTGGAGGAAGTCAGGATTTTTGAAAATGAATGATTAACAAACTCCAATAATTTCTAATGCTTAAAAAAATTCCTTTTCTGCTTACCTGTAGATTAAAATCTTGATAAACCCACTGTACCGTCTCTTCTGTCTTAAATGATTTTAGGTTACATTGTAACTCCACTTTTCAAGCATGGCAATGTCCTCCTACAGTGTGATCTGCTTGCATTGTCTGCATTTCTTTTCCAGTCGAGGTTTCCTATTTTTTTTTGGAATTTTTGTTCTGTAGATATTTTCCAGTTTCCTCTCTGTTAAGTAGATTTTGATCTCAGGTGTGATGGCATTGAATTGAAGTCATTCCTTTTCTCTCATTAAATGTTCCTGATGAACACAATTGGCCCATGTGATCATTCTTGGGAATATTTATATAAGGTATGAAAATTTTACTTGCATGAATAGCCAGGGCACACACTCTGGATACTTTGAGGCCTCAGCCAGGCACTCCTCACTGCATTTAACAGCAGTTTTCTGAGTCGAGAAGTCATGGGCAGCAGTTGTCTGTATTTGGAAAGTAATAGCAAATGTAACATTCATTTATTCTTGTCACCTGCACATAAATGTCTCCCTCACCTAATACTTCACAGCTCCACAGGACACGTTTATTGTCTTAAATGTGAGAGCTACAGCAGGATAAGGGCTTAAATAAACCACAGGTGTGAAAAATTCAAACTGGCAACTTCAAACTAAACACCACGAAGCATAAAAAGACACTTGTCAGAGCTGGAAGGAGCAGTTTGATTAAATCATTGCTTCAGCCCAGACATGTTGGGCCTGATTCTCCTCTCCCACCAGATGACTCACGTAAAGCGTGGGCAATTGCACTGCTGTAAGACTAGTGTGGTGGCACTTGGACTCTGGAGCTCTAATTATGCCTGTCTGACACCACAGAGCTAAAATGTGCAGCTGAACAGATTTATGATGCTACACTCATCTGAGGTGAATGACTGCTCCTACTCATGGTCTGGGATCACTAAACTAAAGCGGAGAGAATTTTAGTAGCCAACATTGCCCCAGTGTTGAAAGCAACAAAACCTGCCTGAACTGCTGGTGAGGCAGATGACAAGAGATGGATCTTTTTTTAACTGTGTTTTTCTTGGTGCCAGTTGCCGGGGAGGAGCCAGCGTGGCATGTATGTGAAGTACTGCAGTTGAAAGCCCTGCTGCCATCAAATTTTATGGCCCCAGCCACTGCTCCCTGCCACATCTGGCACGTGTCCCCACCTAGAATCCCCTCCTGGCAATAGCCTCTCATCACTCGCAGCAGGGCAGGGCAAGGTAGCTTGCAGAGGGAGCACCTACTCACTGCATCTCCCACCCCTATTTTGGCTCCCTTAGGGAAGAGAAAGTATGGCAGCTGCATTAGGCATGCCAAGTGGGTAGGCTGGAGAGCTGCATCCTCCTCAGAGACATCTTTTAAAGACCATAGCAAAGGAGGACAACCAGCGCACCAGCCCTTTTCAGCCCCAGCCCTGGTGCACAGCAGTGGCCAGCTGGAGAATGGAGATGCTGCTTTGCTGCCTCCCTGAGCAGCATGCCCAGGAAATGTAGAAAAAGGTGGGGGGTTTAAATGTATGAAATGTACCAGTGCAATACTATTAACTTCTCTGAAAAACGTCAGCATGAATAGTTAGCATTACTTTGAGTACTACTGAGAAACGCGTTAGCCATTGAGCCAATCTATGTTAGTGAAAGCCACGCGATCCACTTTGTTCTTATGTTGCTATTATTGCAGTTACAAGAGACAATTTGCAAAAGCCTGGCTGTTTCATAAAAGCCAATGTACTTGGATTCACAGCAGGTACTAATTTTGCGTGCATCTGCTGAGCCGTGCATGGCATCAACCTGTTTTTAATTACACCTGCATGTCAGGCTCAAAATGTGTCTGTGAACAGGAAAGATGAAAGGTAGGCAGAGCAGGGTGTCATGTATTTCCCATCACCTTTCACTGGCTGGCTGCCCACAGAAGTAAGAGGAAATTCCCTTCTTCCATAGTGAAAATGTAAAGATTTACTAAGCTTTGCACTGCCAACAACAAGGTGTAATCACCACTTCCTTAAGGAAACATGCATGTGTTAACAGGGGTGAGCAGGGGAGCTCCAAATAGCTTTCCACACCTTTCCTACCACTGATGTGTAAAGGGCCACAAGTTAGCCCTTGCTTTGTTATATTTGACTTGCATTGAAATGTGTAAGTTGGTTGACTTAACATCCCAACTTCACCGTAAAATAAAATATGTGAAAGCAGGGGTGACCAGGGTTTTTCGATGCCTGGAATAACAAAGAAAAAGTTAAACACCACTTCTCTCTCCTATTATTTCACGCAAGTATAGCCAAAAAAAAAAAAAAAAAGAAAAAGAAAAAGATTATACACATTTATACAAATAAAATAATTCAAACTACAACTAGAAATGGCCAAGACACTTGAAACACTGGACAGAGTGATTCAAAAGCTGCTAGGCAATTAGAACAAATATGTTTCCTAAGGTACTTTGCTCTGAATGAAAAGTACTAAGCCATTTGTGATTGTAACTTCAAGCTATTCCTTTAATTTATTCCTGTCATTTGAAATTGTTTCTTTTTCTAATTGCATTAAAAATTGTGCACAGTAAAAACAGTGGTGTGTGCCAAGAATGCGTACGTGTAGTCAGTATATAAAGTACCAGAACAGGGAAAGAACAATTGCTTTTGTTATTCTGGAATCCAGACAGACTTCACATGCTACCTCAGCCACTTCCCATCAAAAAACAGCACTTACAAGTCAGTAATGGTACGTACAAATTAAAAACATAAAGAAGTAATTAACTAGCCCCATCTATTTCAGCATAAGTGAAAGTTGTTGAAATATTTTGGTCCTATTGCTTACTCCTACAATATTTCTTGGGTCTTTGAAGTCTTCCAGTATAACCTGCATGAATTAACCAAGCAACAACCAAGAGATTAAAAAACACCCATGAAATCAGCCTATCTGGCAGCCTGGGGCTTGAATCTGCGTGCAGGCAACCTGGAGCCCCTGGCTTCAGTAACCCTGTCTGTGCCCTGCCGTAGTCCAGGTGGATGTCCAGGAGAGCATCCTTGCCTTGTGCCCAGGGCAGTCGCCCCTCTGGCAGCCCCACGGGCAGGGGCTGGGGGGCACTCCCTGGTGCCTGCCAGAGTTAGGGGAGGAGAGAGGATCGGGGCCAACGCATCTCACCGCTTAATATTTGTGTCCAAGTTTTAATGAGTTTAGTCAGAGACCTTGGAGACCGTAGTCCTGAGTTCCTGCTTTCCTCAGTCAGGCACTGATCCAGTAGAAGCTGTGGTTGTAGCTGCCCTGGCACCATCTTTGCTCTCCTGGAGAGTGATATGAAAAACCCCGACTCTTTTGCAGTAAAGGGAAGGGCCTTTCAGTGCAGTTCAATCTTGAAGTGAGAGAAAACAATATAAGCCAGAAATGAGGTTGAGATCCAAAGACTCCTGGATGCCTCTGCCCCCAAGGTTTCCCTCCTTTGTAGCCCCATGATCCAAATATTCCCTGGATTTTTTGCATGCCTTTTCAATTTATGCCACCAGCTGTAATTTCAGTTTCATGGCAACCAGGCAAAATCTCACCACCTTCAGCAGCACCCTGCCAGGTTCTACTCTTTATGAGCCCTGAAGTTTACAGGGGTGGTACCTTCACCTCTGCCCATTGTTGCTGTGCAGATGCATTTTCTGTTGAAGGTTAAAAGCATATTGCTGTTGTTAAAGTTTTATCCTATTTACTTATTTCATTTGTCAGTGGATGTAAGTCTTACATAACCCTTTTTCTTCTCTTTTAGTTAAACTGCAGGTTTCATACAGCGATTTCTTTGTTACCTGAAGACATTTTTTGTGCACTTTTGCTCAGGCTGCAGGAACCCAGACAAACAAGTGTTAATTCCCCATGATGTTTTCCAGCTGACAGGCCTAATTGATTTGATTTCCACTGTTTTCACAAGTGACCCCCCTCAACCCGTCATCACCACTTCTTTTTGATACCTGAGCTTTACTTTCTACTCTCACATTCCACTTCAACAAGTAATAAAGAGCTTATTAGGAAGGAAGAAACTCATTTGTTTTCTAAACTGTGCTCCAAGCGCAGAAGATTCAGTGGGTTATAGCCCTGTATTATTAATCAATACAAATCACTTGCTTCTATTAGGTTACCAGCATCTTTTACCGCCAGACTGAAGTTAGGAACCTGTTTCTTTGTGTTCTGCTACCCACGCTCCAGCTAGACTAGACAGAGATAAAAGACAGCTGAGTAATATTTTCCTGAGATCCCTGATGATGCACACAGATGGCCCGTAACAAATGAAAAATGCAAGGTGACGGCTGGAGTTCTCCTCACTCCAAGTTCAACTTTTATGGCTTAGAGAGTATTCCAGTCCTCACGCCACAGCTTGATGGTAGAGAGAGAGGTTTGTTCTCTTAGCTGTAACAGGATTTGTGAAACTTTGCCTACCGTGGCCATTAATGGTTGCAATTGGAAGTAACCTGGCACTGTCTCTGTACTTTTTCCTTCCCTCATTAAAAAACAGTTGGGAAAAGAAGGTATTAAAAAGAACACAAGGCCATGTGGGGCTTGAGAAACCTAAAAAGAAACACTGGAGAAGTTTGTTATCTGCATGACATGAATGACAAGACTGAAGAATTCCATTAAGGGTTTTAGCATATGTAAAAACAAGCAAACAAACAAAATCCAACACATATTAAGTCAAGTGAAAGATTACATGTTGGCAGCACAGGGGAAAAAAAGCCCTTTGGAATAAAGTAAACACAGATCTGTTTACAGTGCCTGAAAGAAACAAATATATTTGTTCTGGCCTATTATTGTGTCTTTCTCTGAGACAGCCTTATCAGATCACAGTTCAGCTGGTGACTGTGTCCATCAAATTCACTTTTGCTAATGTATTAAATAATCTGACCGTAATGCCTGACTGTGGATCATAGTCTGGTGAGCAGGAATTCATCCAATTTGAAATGAACATAGGTTTAAACACGTAACTCCTAGACTTCCTAACCCCCGGTCTCTTAGCCTAGTGGCAAATCGTCTTAAAACAATCCAAATATCTGCTGCAAGAAGATAGAGTCAAAAAGTGACTTAGCTCTGTTAAACTGCAGAACAGTTCTGGTAAAGCAGAGGTTCTTTAACTGCTTACGTGGGCTGGACTCCAGCAAGCCAGGAGCAGCTCACCACCGTGCCAATGTCCATGTCCTCAAGACACTGCAGGTGCAGAGAGAGAAAGACAGAAAAAAACCCAAACCGAGCTGCTGCCTGGGAACTGTTACCCTCCATGAAAGTGATTTTATGTGTTGCTCCACCAGGGAAAGGGTGGCCACAGACTGTACGTGGCCCTGCAGAAGACTGCTCTGCTATGGAGATGCCTCACTCCTAAGAAATGCAGGGCACCTTCTCCAGATCCCAGGACAGAAGAGGACAGAGGACAGCCCCAGCCAAAAGAGATGCCAGGTAGCCAGGGGGAATGGGACTGGGGACCCCCACAGCCCTAAGACAAACTGGGCTCTGGACCCAGCCCTGTTGTTTGCAGTGCCAGTAAGAGCAAAGAACTGGTACCCCATTAGGAGTGGTGGGATGAAGAGGATGTAAGAAGTTACACCTTTGAGAAGATCTTGCAGGAGCCAAGTGGGACCATCAGTTATGACACACAGATGCTGAACAGAGCACATTTGGTGGCTCTGAGCAACTGCTGAACAGCACATGACCCTCATACCATGTATATCACGTCTTCAGAGTCTGATGGGAAGGAATCTCTCTTAAAGTTTCCAGATTTGTCTTTTGTGGGCTGTACTAAAGTATTTACATAGGTGTATATCAGTTTTGCAGCTTCAACCAATTATACAGTGATAGTTTTAAAATAAATTGATACATTATGTACGCATATAAAATATACTGTATTTCTATATATAAACCCAAGCCATTTCCTGTCTATATGGAAAGTACGGGTATTGTCTGCTGTGTGAAAAAAAGAAAAAAAAGGATATGCTCCACTTTTTCCATTTATTGTCCAGAACATACCCTCATATCAAATGGTTTCTGATTGAAAACAGCCTCTTAATGCATTACAAGTAAAAATAACCCATTATTGTGTCATATACGATATACCCTTTCCTCTTTAAGGGAAAGTAGTGCTTGCAAATATGTCTAGACAGCGTGATGGAAAAGCACAAATTGGCCTTTAACTATTGCCGCCCACTTATCAGACAAACCTGGAATAAAAATTAAGATACTACAGTCTTACTCTTTGCACGACATCTCTAAGGGGGGGTGACTCTCTGCGACACAAAGGCTTCATTGCTTACTGCAAAGCAGAAGTATCAAAAACTTTGCTAATAACAGCACGACTAACATACCTTCATGGCCTGATGAGAATTGCCAAGTGACTGAAGTATGCCAGTGTTTCCTGTAAGTAGTGGTATTTCCTATGTATGGACAGTGTTAAAAAGTCTTCTTTCCATGCTGCAGATGAATTAGTCACCTGCTGATGCTCCAGACATGATCAGAATTCAGAATCTATTTGCCACATTTTGGAGGAATGCTTTTAAGTCCCGAATTCATCCTTCTACCCTGCACCTGACCATTCTTTTTAAAAAGTTTTTTTAACTCCCTGTGTTTGTGTCTGGTAATAAAGTAGTCTTTGTCAAGGTTCTTTTTGTAAAAAGATCGTTTTCCTCCTCTGGCACACCTCCTTGCTACCTTGTCATGGCAGGAAATCCACTTCATTTGTACTTGTGCTGAGGAGTCTCAGAATGCAACGTACATCTCGGATAAAGCATTTGGGTTTTGTTATTCTTCTGTTCTTCTCCTCACCTTTAGACTGTAATGACAGGGTAAAATTGGTAATGGAAAGAAAGAGCAGCAGAAGGACAGGAGAGATCTGTTATTCAACCAAGAGTTTTTACCTGATGCCATTTATTTCCCACTTGCAAAATACTTTGCATTTATTATTCAGAAAATGTCAGTCTTCCCTGTGATGAAAAGAGAAATGGTGAATCAACCATTCAAGTGGGTGATTTTTGTATAACGGGTGTGCTAGATGATGCTTATGCAGTTTACAAGCACTTGCATGTTTTCATCTGTGTACGATGGGGTGTTGGTGTGATGAGAAGTGACTGACCCTGGTCCCAGAGAAGTTGTAGAAGCCTCGTCACATTTTGATGCCTGAATGCTCAGCAGTGTGGTGGTGAAGCCCGCACGTGGGTTGGGATGTACAAGCCCTATTCAGGAATGGGATACTGGAATAACATCCTGCCACCTGCTTTAGACCCTTTGCTTTAGTGTTTTGGCTTCTCCTTCTATACAGAGCTATGCCTAGCTAGGTGGATGGACAGGTAGCAATGTTTAACTATGGTTTAGTCTAAACACCTACCGATGAATGAGTCAAACAGTCGGGAAGCTGGATTTGTTTGGGTGAAAGAAGAACCTAATAACTTTGCAGTCATCTGTAGCCTATGAGTCAGCACAGACTAAACTCCCATTCACCACTGAAGGAAAATCTTCCCTATATGCATATACGTGCACACCCCTACACACATATGTACGCATACATATGCACAGCTGAGAGGTAACCTAAACAGGACCTTTTTTCCTTTTGTTTTGTTTTGAAAAGGCAATATAAAGTTTCTTTGAATGGAGGAACAAGGAAAATGGCACATACAAAACTACTCTCAGCCCATACAACCAAATTGCTGATGGACTTTGCAAACATCACAGCAGTTTTGACACAGATGCCCCTGTAAATTGAGCCAGGAAGCTATTCACTATGCACCAGAAATCCACTCATGTTTGAGCTCCGAATTCACCCGTTTATATAAGTGAGGTTGCAGCTGTGGCTTTGCTGCTGGGACAGGCACAAAATCAACCCGGGGAATAATCTGCAAGACAACCATTAGGAGAAGGCACTTTCCGATTGAGTTTTGAAGCTACATGCGGTCTGCCAATATGCTTTGGATTTGCTCTTCTATTTTTAAAACTATAAGAAATGTCCAAGCCTTTGCCCAGCCCTCCCCCTTATGTTTGGTGCACTTAGCGTGGTTGGCCTCCTGTCTGAGGCAGGAGATCAGTCAGGAAGTTAACCAGAGGTCCAGATGCTGCTCTTGGAAATGCTCTTGCCAGAGCCAGGCTCCCATGCATTTCAGCTGCCAAATTCCCTCCACACAAATGTCCACGGTTTCTGGCTCTCGCACTGGGGTAGTTAGAGGAAAAGCCTGAAGAAGAACGCTTTCTGCTCTACAATTAACAGGGAGGAGCAGTGCCAAGGGAGTAATACTGCTGACATACGCTGGCACGCTTTGCAATACAAGTTACTGCTTTCCAGCCAGAGAAAGTTCTTGTTTGACGATGAAGATTTGCACACGTGATGGGACAGGCAAGTACACTTGGCAAGCTGTGCCCCGAGGAAGGGAATTTGGTTAGGCTGCTTTCCACTTACAGGTAACACTGAGATATAGATGCCTACACACATTTATATGTTAGATAAATTTTGCAATCCCTAACCCCCCCTTCCTAGCAACGACACTTATCTTACAATAGCTGCTTATGATGTGGACCACGGTTGCTACCAATCTAGCAATTTATTTTCCTTCAGGCTCCTGAAATCCTGTCCCTTGGAAAGTTAGGACTATATTTCAGGCTCTGTATGATACCAGAACACTTCACATTGTAGGAAGGATTTTTTTTTTTCTAAATGGGGGCTGGTTTTGCATAGACCTGGCTGTGAGGCTCTCACTGACACCTCTGCTGCATAGGGCACACCTGCCCTTTGCTGAAAGTCTGCCTCTGTGGATACTGAAGGGGCTTTTCTTCAGCCACAATGCTTCGAAGGCAAGGGATGCTTTTGGTGAGCACAAACTATATTACCGACTTATAGTAGGAAAAAAAAAACCAACCAAAAAACCAAATCTGAACAGGTGTACCTTCCCCCATCATGATTTCCAGCCATGTTTAATCATCATGCTTCAAATAACTTGTTCCCTGAATCCCCTGACATGAAGGTATCTGAGACTGCAGCATCTATGAACACCATCAGAATAGGGCAGCATTTCTTTGGACCAAACCTAAGGGTCACCAGAGCACACACATGCACATGGCTGTCTGGGAAAAGAGTATGAGATTTCATATCCACAGTCACATTAGCACTTTCCAGAACATCAGTGCTTTTAACATTCTGAACCATGGAGTATTTTTTCTTCCAATTTTAGACTGCTCACTGAGATCTCTATTGCAACCATGGACCTTGAGCCCGTAAAAGGTGATGTGAGTAGTGGACCCTTACAGATCCAGCTGTCGTCTGAGGCCTGATTTTGTTTCACAGGTCTCTTTCAAATCCCTCTGGGATGTCCAGTTTGTTACTTCCAAGCTATGCCAGGGCTGCATTTCAAATTACAGCTAATGGACATCAAAATAATTACAAAAAGAAGAAAGGTTATTCAATCTAACACGGATTCTTTTATCACAAAATTTTTACCACCCACTTATAATTCTAATCACAAAAGGAAATGCTTCCAAAAGTTTTGAGCAGCTAAAAATGTGGCGGAGAGGAGAAGGAGGTAGGATTTAGGACAAAAGCTGGAATTCAACCTTAAGTATAACAATAAGTATCTACACTTACTGCTCACAAAGATCTTCTCATCAAAAACATGTGCTAAAAGCCCCAGTGCAGACAGCAAACACTGCGCTATATTAACTGGCCAATTTAGGTCCCATTTCACTCAGTGTATCCGTTGGTAAGACATGGTGGCAGGACTCACTTTTTGCTCACATGTCTATATTCAGTGGCCGCACTTCTCACAAATGCCAGTAAAGGCTAGGGCATTTCATCCACGATTTTATCTTTTGTTTAGTGGCATTTTGGCTTCAGCTTCGCTACCCTGCTGACAAAGACATTTGAGCGTTTTTATTGATTCAGAAATCTGGGCATTAAGCTCATCTTTATAGTTCACCAAAAAGTACATCTTTCAAAAATGTAGAACTCCTCATACAGCTTTTAAACTTTATAGGCTGAACAGTGAGTGCTGTAAAATCATTTTTTTCAGTAACGGAAGCTCTATTTTATAGAAAATAGTAACCATTAATTCTGCTTGCTAAGAGCAAATGAACAAAATCAGACCCACTCTATGAAAAAGGAAGATTTGGTCGTCATAATAAAAGTACAAATTTCTCACATCCTCTGTTTTCACAAGCTCTACTCTTTCCTAACACTTGGCTTTTACTATACAGCCATATGTTAATAGAGGAATGATTTTGTGTATTTTGATGCAGCTGGAATGAAAAGTGATAGATGCGGAAATGGGAATGAATGAGGGACAATTTGGAAAACAGTCCTTCCTCTTCTTCACTGTAGTACTTGCATACTACCTGGAGAGAATTCAGGACGTTATCCGTGCTAGCGTCAGCTACATCCTTGTCCTTCCTAGCTGCTGTTTACCTGCTCTTAAAGGCATCCAGTGTTGGACACTCCAGAATTTCTCCAGGCAATCCATTACAGGGCTTCATAATCAAACTATCACAAAGGTTGGGTTTGCTTTTTTTTTTTTTTAACTTGGTGTCTAATAAGAATATTCCTTATTCCAGTTTAAGCATCTCCCTACCTCTCCAGCTCACCACAAGCTAACGGAAATGAATTCACCTGCTCTTTGCAGTAACGCTTTAGATATTTAAAGACGTCCTCACTACCCCCTTCATCTCCTTTTATTTACAGTAAGCAAATACATTTGTCCAGTCTTCCCCCCACAGGTAATGTTTGCTGTAGCTGTGGTGCCTGCTACAATGCTCTGCACCCTCCCCAGATTTTCTGCATCTTTCTTATGAGCTGTGACGAAACTGAACCCAATGGGGCCAGATTCATGGAGAGTCAAAATATCAGTGTCACGTCGAGCCTTCGGGCTCTTGAATAACTTTTCTAGCACTGGTACTGGGCACACCACAGGCCCCAAACTGTATGACCTGCATGTAGCATCTGCAGGAGCCCAGACATGCTTCAGCAGTCTCTAGGATGTACATGGCACCCCTTCAAAGGGAACCCTAGGCTTCTTGCCTCCACTTCTTACAATTATGGTGTTTCAGTGAGAACCTGGTCCCAAACTAATCTTGCTTTCATTTCAACCAGACAGTTTAGCTTCCCCTTTTCGCTCCTCACAGCCACACAGGACAAGATGATGCACCTTGGCACTCACTGAGCTCTTCTTGTCTTCAGAGTGCAAAGTCCTTCACATAAGGGAACTGCACGTGGGAAGGATTGAGAATTCAGCAAGTTCTCCTCACGTAAATCATCTAACCTCTCTCACAGTATCCTTCAGCTGATTGAGAGCTTATTACCCCCCCTCTTGCTATACTGCATGCTAATCCTGTGGCTTTCTTGAGAAACTTATCTGTTCTGAACATCGACAGAGAAGCTACTCGGTCATCTGTTCCTTTCTTTGAAAAGCATTGCATCCTTACCACTGTCTCTAGACTTGATGGAGGTTTTGGGAAACTCTTTTTTTAGCAGCAGCTTTTTTAAACAGATTTGAGCCCCATCACCAAAGAGAACAGCTGCAAAATTGCACAGGGCGGGGATCAGACATGTGCAGCCACTAGAGGAAGGGAAAACAGTTGTGCACTGTCCCTTAATGACTGCTTTTCACATGTATCTGTCCCACGATCAGTGTTCTCTCTCCCTGGCTATGAAGTCTGGTTGCAGGAGTTGGATATGAAGTGTCAAAAGGGGGGGTTGTGGTAGCTGAGGAGAGTGTTTGTGGGGGCAGCAGAGGAAGTTGTGCTGTTCCGGATGGATGCAGCTACGGAAAGCTCAGGGTCCAGGACTTCAGGTGAGTGTGGACTAGATGCACATACAACTTCTCAGAGGGTAAGGTATAGGAAAAGGCAAATAACTGCTTTTGGACCACCTAGGAGTAGTTGCACTTGTGAGGACGTGGACTGGAGGCAGGGCAGGCAGGGTCTCAGGCTGCTCAGTCACAGGGTGCTCCAGCGTCCCTCCATCTCCACACGGGGTTAACACTTTTGTAGCTGTACCGGCTACTGACTGCTGGGTGGCCTGGATTCCACCTCTGTCTGACAGTCAGGCTGTTCCTCAGCATGGACATGGCCTAAAAGCATCTCTCATTGCTTCAAACATCCTTTAATTTTTTGCTCACTCCTGAAGGTTAAAGTAGCAAGATGGCCAGAGAGCAGCCCATGGTGTTCTGACCACAGAAGCAGATATATGCAAGTAGACCAGAGAGTCATAAGAGCACAGAGCTGGCATGGGATGGGTTGCCAATGTACTTACCCAATATGCTGGCTGGATGTTTCAGCCCTTGCTGGTGTCACTGGTTCTCACAGAGACAAATTTAATGCTAGCTTAGAAATTTCTTCCTGATCAGTACTCACACCCATGAACTATGGACGTATTTTGGGAGGGCGTGAGATACTTTGGGACGTACCGCCCTCTTTGTCCCTTGGGCTGTACTAGCAGCCTTCCACCTCACCCCAGCCCTCCCCCAGACTGCAGGACTCGTTCCTGCTCTGCAAACCTACCGACGCTCCCTGCCAAAGCCCCAACTCTGCCGTAGGAAGGGAAGTCAAAGCTGATATTTTCCTCCCCAGGATAATAGGGAAAAGGCGAGCACTTCACCATATATTTAAACTCCCTAAAATGAGGGCTACGTAAGCTTGAAAGAGACTGCCTGGTGTGTGTGCGTGTCCATCTGGGAGCGGGGAGCCGGCGGGGGGAGGTTTGACTGACACCAAGCGCGCACCTCCCTTCCTCGCCTGACCTGGCGAGTCGCTCCAGAGGATTGCCCCGTACCCCGCTCGCTCCCCGGCGGGATGGCATTCTCCCGCGAAGGAGTGATCGCATTACCCGGGCCCCTTGTGTAATTCTGGTTCCCAGCAATTGTTTTCTGGTGACCTTTTATTGTTAACAATTAGCGCTGGAGCTGGAGCACAACTGCTGTAAGCATATTTTACATCCTCCTCGAGCAAACAAAAAAGCTGGGTGGGCACAGGCTTGTTTCCTGGTTCACACCCATGACTCCTTTGTGTCTCAGATCTCCTCCCACCATGTGTCATAGTCAGCAAACCCACTCCCTTACCTTTTGGCTCCCAGAGAGAGTGACGTCTTCGAGGGATGCGTAGGCATGCTCCGTGTATCCCATTCTCCTCTCACATCCTATAGGAACTCTGCCTCTCCCTGATATTCAGTCTTTCCTTATCCGTGAGGCCAGAAATGTAAATCCCTGCGCAGCAGAGTGCAAAGAGCGAGTACGAAGGATGGTTTCTATTTGTTTAAATGTACAGGCCATAAACATCGCCCTCCAGCACTACGGTGTGGGTGCTCGTGTATCCTTCTGTACAGTAAATATCTTAACAGCCGGTTCCCTCTGCTCGACCCCGGTGATACACACATGCCCCTGGAGACACAAACAAATCAACAGTCTGCTAATCATCACATATAATAACATAGATTTTCTTCTCCCCCCGCACTTTATTAAACTACGCCTGGGGAGAAAAGGCGTTGTTGGCCGCCTGCTCCGAAACGAACAGCGCTTCAGACCTGTGGTAGACCAAGAATATGCTGAGTTGCTGAACTGCGGACCCTTCCCAGATGTATAGCACGTCGCCAATAAGCCTTTGTCTTTCTGTGGGGGAGAAAGGAAGGCGGGAAGGCAAAAGAGCCGGGGAAGACACTCCGGTCTAATCTTGTTTCCTGCAATATGGCATGTGTGTACGGGGCGGGGGGGTATGGGGGGGGCGGAGCGGGGATGGGACACTACATTAATCAAACCGTGATCCTTTTAGGGTACAATAGGCGATTAAAAACAACCACTTGAATTTATCCTGCAGCCTGTTGGCAGCTAACACATAACTCATTCTTTCAGTGGATGGCTTTACTTAGCAGGTCTGTGCCATGACTAATGAAGCCATCTCTCCGCTAGCGCGCTGATTCCAGGCCTTTTGGGAAGGAGCCCGGCTGCAGCTCGCTGCATGGCCCTCCCTTTGCAGGCTCCTTATGGCCACCCGGCAGGTCCCTCCCACCGCCTGCGCTGCACTCGGGAAAAGTGTGAGAAAATATTTCTCCCTTAAATCTGCTTTAGGAGGGCGCTGCTTTGCCATGACATTTAAGGACAGATTTTCCAGGGCACTTCTCGTTTCAGCCGAAACATTTGAAAGCCGCTTCCTTGGCAATCTTCGTGCCTGCTCCTCGGTGGCATGCAATCTGATCTTGCCGTGCCCACTGGCTGTGGAGAGAGGCAACACGTTTCACCGGTAAAGTCATAGTTAAACTAAACATTAAACTGTCCAAGAACTGACTTCCTCGACAGCTCTGATTCAGGCTCCCAAAAATGCTCTGCACGGTGAATCATGCTTCCTTCTGGAAATGACAGAACTTCCTCATCATGGTGTTCTAACTTGCCCTCTCCTCGTCTCCGGTGCTATCAGGAAAGGATTGAATTGCATACCACATTTTTTCCGTGGTCGGCAGAGAGATGCATCCTTTTTGAAGAGGAAGAATTTCTATGAGTCAAAGGATGACAAACTGAAAATTAGCACCAGCCGCAGAAATAAATGACAAACAACATCGAGCCCCGTAGAGGTGGCCAGTGGGTGTATATTGGATATTTGCCTTTCTGGCAACTTGAGTTGCCTAAGTATTGCAAGGCGAACTCGCTTTTCACCACTGAAAGTAGCAACAAAGTTGAAAACGCTCCTGTTAGCTGCCTGTCTCTCTTTCCCGTGCCTGGTTTGACAGGTCTTGTCTGCTTGCAAATCAGGTACGGCGGTGCTGTGCTTGAAAGGTCCCAGCGCCCAGCCCAGCTTCGAAGGATGGTCGCGTTTGCCACCCGCACAGCAAGGGTGAGGGGAGGGGGCGGGGGAGGGAAAAGGGCAGTGCTTCTGGTGGCTTGTTCCGATCAGCTTTACGCAGCAGACTGGTTCACAGCCATTGCGATGACAACCATTTACAGAGACAGTTTGCTGCACAGAACTTTAAAATCAAAACAACAACCCCCTTCTTTCCCTGCCACCCCCCGCAGACCCCTATGATTTACTGAACAACATGTAGTTGGGATAAATACCTTACCATATGGTAAATGATGACTTGCACTGGAAATCAAATGTTAAGCAGCTCTTTTTGTTTCTTTGTATACAAATTTTTAACTCCCTCAGAGCCAGGGCAGGTGACAGCCCCAGATGCACAGGCTGTCTAGTCATTATTAGTTGCCAGGCTGTGGGCATTCCTGGGATGAAATCCTCTTCCAACCCAAATCGGTAGCAAAATCCCATAGGAATAGATTTTCAACCTCATTTTGCTGTAATATCATGAGAAGGGCTGGACATCAAAAGCCGGAGAGTGGTTGAACGGAAATATAGGGGCAATTACCGTGACTTCCTTAGAGCAAACTTACCTTCCTTACCTAGCCAAATTCCATAGTCAGCAAAGCAGTATGTGTCTTTACTTGACAGAGGAGAGGAGTAAATAATACTAAAATCTGTAACTTTTCATGCGTTTTGTCTAGGTGAAATGCACTTTTTCAAGACTCATTTTGGAACACTCGTTGCTATTGAGACTTGAGTTTGTGTTCCTGCTCTTCACATTGCCCCTGAGAAACAGTATTTCCACACTGACATTTTATTTTTTCGACATGATTCACACTTGCTGCCCATAGCAGATGAAGAACGTTAGATGTGAGCATGAAGAAAAGAAGCAAAATAAATACTTGGTCCATCTTAGCTGGTTTGGGGCTCCCTGCTGCACAAAGTAGGCTTAAATCACATCTGAGGTGGAAGTCAGGGAACACAGAAGTTGAAGAAAACTCCTGAGCCATCAAGTCCAGCCACAGGCAGTGCAAGCGTAGAGTCCTTTTCATACATGGGTCAAGTTCTACCCTGAAAAGAAGGAAGATGATTTGCTTTTACTTGAAAGGCTACCCCAAATCTTACTCCTCCAAATTACCTTTTTCTGATTTCCTCCACAAGCTTTTCTGTGGCCAAGACAATCGTTGTGGTGTCTGTTTTAACTCAAAACCTGCTAGTAACGTCAATCCGTTCCATAAATTTAATGCTTCTGGGCAGCAACTGATTCAATCCCAGGAGTAATAAATATTCTTGATAATGACTAACAGTCAGTCCCTAAAATGCATATATGGGCCATGCAAAAATCCCTGTGCTGGAGTAGCATGCGTAATGAAAGTTACCTGCTCATTCATGACCCTGAAACCATGAACGTTTAGCAGGCTGATCTGGAGCTGCAAGGCATGGGGTTAGGTATTGAATCCCAAGGACTGATAATGCTCAGCAGTTTTGCAATCAGGCAGGACCTTGCCAACGTGCTGACTCATTTCCTCTGGTCCCTCGGATGTAAGAACGAGAGGTCTAATCCCACTGCCACTGTACAGGGTATGCCTCATCGATGGTGTCCAAATCAAAGTAATATGAATCTAATGGGAAAATTCACACATCAAAAGTATGTACGCTCATGGAAACGTAATTGAAACAACACTCAGAATGAACATTTGTTTTTTTAATTTTGTTGGTTTGAAAACTGTACTCTTAAGGCGGAAAGGCTTATTTTAAACCACAAAGAGAGAGTTGTGGGAATTAGAAATTATCTATTTTCAGCAGCAATGTCTGCTGCATTTTTTATTCATCTGCCTTTCACATGAAGGTTTGAGCCCAGTTTTTATACAGCTGTTGGCAAATCTCCCTTTGACTGCAGTGGAAGAGGCTGATTGTTCATCTTTGGAAGATACTTCAGATGTCTTCTGTCACATGACAAGCACATGCAAAAAGGAATTGTTCGAGTCGGATAGGCTGCAACACAAGACCAACAACTTGTTCCCAGGAGAGGGAAGACTCAGTTTCCAAGCAAATGCAAGGTTTGCATGGACAGGAAGGGCACAGCAGGGTGAAAGGGGCACTTTGAACTGGGGAAAACACAGTGGACCAGTAGCAGCTCTTGTCATTGTGGTTGCGATCCAAGATGAGGACCTGCAGGCAGCAGTGGTGCCCAGAAGGAGCTTTGGAGTTGGGAAAGTGCTGGCTGGAGTTGGGAGTGGAGGACATATTCCCGGCACCAAAATGTCTCCTTACAGCTCTGATGGGTCATATAAAAATGCTCTGTGTTTGAGTAATGCTTGGTTGGTTATATAACATACAGTACTTATCAATGGTGACATTCATTAATGTAACTACATACAGTGATTATGGATTTAGAGGGCCTGTTCACTCCCACCTCCCTTAACATCTGTGAATACCACAGTGAGTAGAAAAATACCATAAAAATCCACAGAAAGGCTTTTCTCAAAGTGCTACCCTGGAAAAGAAATAATTCAGCTACTCCATGGACTGCTCAAGAAGCAGTGAGCTATCTTCAGAAAAACTGTTGAAATCAAAATCGCAAAACTTTTCTATCACTTCTAGTGAAGAGACTAGTTTCTCTCTTCTCCTACAGATCCACATGTGTACGAATACATAACCATAGTCATAAGCTCTTTTTTTCACCTAGAAACCACTCCTCCCCATACACACCCCCTTCTCCTCCTGCCCTCTCCACATACACGCGTTCAGGCTCTTTGCTCTTCTGCTCACAGAGAGACTGAGTCTGCCCTCACACACATAGATGTAAAATGAAGTGCAAGCCCAGGGCCAAGGGGCTGCTGAGTGCCCAGCCAGCTGCTGCCACTCAAGCAGGCTCAGGGAAGAAGCTCTGTTCAAGCCACCTCCTCCTAGCTATCACTGTGCTGCTGGCTCCTTGACTGTGGACTCATCCGGTGCAGTCCCGTGAGACCTCACCAGCTATACAGGGCTGGAGCAGGTCAGCACATGGCTAAGACGCCTTCAGAGGGTTGTGGCATGTGCTCCTGGTGACTCACTAGGAGTTCACCAAACGAACCAGATCCCAAGCACTGAGCAACTCGGCCGACTGTGTGCAAATGGAAGAAGAGGGATGGAGAAATTTTTATTGTTTCTTTTTTTTTCCATGGTGATTAATGCTTTGTCCAAAAAAGGGCTCCAGGAAAAAAAGGTAGGGATCTAAGACGGTTAGAGAAATTGAATTAAAAAAAGATAAAGCCAGCTGGATGGGAGCTGGAGCTACTCGAGACACCATGTTCTTCTCACTGTAGAAAGACAGTTGTGAGAAAATCAGAGAAGGGAACGACAAGTGGGTGGTGATAGCCTTCACTGCAAGAGTAAGGATGTCCAAACAGCAGTGCAGAGAGACATGAAGAAAAGAAAATGGAGTTGTGCAGAGAGGTGCACTAAGAACTGATGTATGGTTTTGGATGAACCAAGCAGCATAAGAGAGTGCCACCAGAACCCACCATGTTATTGAATATGTGTCGCTAGAGAGGAAAGAAGGCACCTAAGTCAGGAGCTGTGTCTCAGAAGTACATCTGGCTTGGTGTTCCTCTATGTCAATTGTCTTACCCTGTTCTATGACATGGGAAGAGTACCTGGGCCAGAGATTTGCAGAGCAGGGTATGATCTGCTTTTCTTTCACCCTGGCCTCTCGCTAATCCATCCCACTATTCACTGTGGGGAGACAGAGGGAGAAGGCAACATTGGGCAGGCCCGGTCAAGTCTGCTGTCCATAAGGAACGCCTCTGAAGCAAGGACAATGATTTCTGCTGGCCTTCAGTGAGCTGTTCACAGTCACTTGTACTGACATGGTGCTGGTGGGGACCACAGAGGCCCAAGGTGCTGACCAGGGCGTTCCCCACATTAAGCAGAGCTAAAGCTCAGCTAGACTGTAGGCTTTGGTGGACCTGCAGTCCTTCGCTGAGGTAAAGTTGCCAGGTTTTACAGGTTAGAATCCAGGAAAAATAAATCTAGCATAGCACGATAGCACTTCCAATACTGCATGCTAACTGCTTTACTGGAAAAGTAAGCAGTTGTTGCAAAGTACCAGAAAGTTGCAGGCTTGTCACCTAGGAGGCAGGATACGCTCACATTGTGTAGGCTGCTCAGAAATTCTAATAATACATCTAATACATGCCCAGAAGTTAGTTTTTGAGATGTTCACATTTTGGACAAGAATCCTGTCAAAAGATTTCCTCGGGCACCGGCAGCTTAGGACTGAAGAGTTTGTCTTGGTTAATTCTGACCATTTTAAGAGGAAAAAATTGTGGGGATCAGATCCTTAGCTGTTGTAAACAGGCACTGCTCCACCAACCTAAATAAAGTTTTGAGTTCATACACTGGTTAGAGAGAATTTGGACCTATTCAGCTGCTTAATCCCACAGATTTTCACTGTATTGGCAAGAACCAGTTTGGTTTGCATGAAGAAATAGACATTTTTCAGCTCTATGTTATTGTCAAGTTGTTAGCACCAACGCTTAAGTCCAAGCACTACTTGTGATCCTCTGTACGATCAGTGTTTGACATCTAAGCGCTGGAATGGATTTCTCAAGCAGATAGCTGAGACTTATGTAGAAATGTTAATTTTTGTGTCTAAAGAAGCCAATCACAAACACCTATTAAATAAACATACTGCTTCTGGGCAACAGTTGGTGGGGAGTGATGACTTTTGCTTGGCACTATATATCTTATCTATGCATATTAATTTCCGCACATTTTTCAAATCCATTAATAAAGTGGAAACTATATAAGATCTTTGGTGCCAAATGTGTTGCTTAGACTGTGTTTCCTCTAGTTGCCAAGGAAAGGAAAAGTGGGATAAAGAGCTGCTAGTAGAACAATTTCCAGGATTGCCTATTTTTCTTGCTTGTAAAAAGGTTCACTTCAATTTAGCGTTAGTTACTAATGAGTGCTTGGCATAGGGGACTAGTGCCTTGATTTATTCTTCCTTGTGATGTACTTTTGGCAATCGTCCAAACTGATTTTTTTTCTTAGTGCTTCATTGATTAGGGCAAGGATGCAAATCGGTAAACCTTAGTATCAAGAAGTCAGAAATGCTGGGTTTGGTGTATCCAGTTTGTATAAGTAAATTTGTATTCCTGAAATGCATCATCCTTTTGAAAGGCAGCCTTGCTAAGTCTGTATTTATGAATGTTAATTATCATGGAGGCAAAGCTCGTGACTTTATAGCCTGATGAGAATTTGCTGCTTAAAACAGGAATTAAACCATCTAATCATTTTTGAAGCATATAAAGCAACCTTCCAAAATTTACAGCATTTACTTTTTATGTACAGAATGAATTTTCTGAAAATTGATACAGTGAAGTATGAATTAGTGTGATTTTTAAAAAGAATATTAAAGACGTGCTTTAAGAATTTTTTCCACCTTTGTCAGCCTATGAGATCCTGATTTACCTTACATAATCCAGTTTAGAATTACCATGTAGCTGTAACTCTCTAAAAAGTCATTCCTTCTTTTATCTGAAGGTTCCTCTTCCAAAAGAGTTAACGAAGACTATATTCCAGAGATCGCCACAAATAACTTTCCTCTTTGCAAATAGCTGTTGCTGCTATTATTACTAATGCCAGCACAGTGTAGGAAAAAATACCCTCTGTCACAATGACCCCTACTCCCAGTCCAGTGGGAATGAAACCAGGACTGCCCTGGGATGACACTGCCATTAGGGGCCGCATTCTTGAAAAGACAAAAACGGTGTGCTCCTTGGGAGTTACGCAAAATTAAGAAGTTGTAGTACGTTTTATGTACAGCCCCATATGTTTGTATGTGCAGTCGAGGGGCCGGCTGGCGAGGGAGACGCCTGCTTAGGCTGGAAAGGAATTCTGAAATTAACATCGCAAAAAATGACACCACAACCAGGGCAACATTAAAGTTACAGGACACTGTTGCATGATGATTTCCTCGGCAATGAGGACTGGGCACAGAGGAGTCTGTGTTTGTGGATGCAGATACTCTTAGACGCCTTGACTCTTCATGGTTTTGTTTTTGTTTTCAGTTTTTATGCTAACTGTGGCACATATAGAATGATTTGAACATACAACATAAGAATTTTTATTTGTCTGAATTATAATACACCATATGTGAATGCATCTGTTCTTCACTGTGTTACATTTATTATTTGTACTATGGTGGGGCCTCAAATTTCCACCTCAGATCAGGGTTCCAACTTGCTAGGCAATGCACAAACACATAATGGGAAACACTCCCTGCCTTGAGAAAAACATACTCTAAATTGACGAAAACAACCCAGGGTGGGAAAAGAAAACAGAGGCCAGAGTACCGTTGCATGGTAGCTTAACCTCATCTAAACTGAAGTTGCCACAGTCCCACACCTCAAACCAGAGCATTGATTGCCCCTTTGGTGGCTTAAACTGGCTCACGGCTTGAGTAACTGCATCCCGGCAAGGAGAAGAGTAGGATCAATCCGCCTTTTCTTGGTAAGGCTGGTTTGGCAGAATTAGCTTCCTGCAGTTACTCAGAGTGCAGCGGTAGGAGCACCAGTGCCGGCACGAGGGAAGGGCCATGGCGGGACAGTGAAAGAGCAACAGCCCTGCCCTAGGTTGGTGTAAGCTGCTCTGGAAGGTCACATGTGGGGAGGCTGCGTCTGTCCCATCTCTACAAGGTCAGTGCTGAGTAGGGGGAAAGCAGTGTGCAGTGTCACGCCTCCGTGCCACCACGTCGCTCTCTGCACCATGCCCCTTGCTCTGGGGTGCTGCAAACACCACCTGTCCTAACCGCCCGGTGACAGCAAAGCGCTCTAGGAAAGATCCTTCAGCCAGCATCAGGCAGGCCCTTGCCTACAACAAAACGTAGGATACCCAGGGCTGGATAGGTCAGGCACCGAGTAAATGCTCTGACACGTGCTAGCAAGCAGAGTTCACTCAGGAACCCAATGTGTCCCAGTCCTTCCGCCCCGTGTATGCATGTGCGCGTGCACACACGCATACACGTACATACGTGCCCACATGATGGTACAGAGGCTGAGGAGGGGCATAGGATGATCAGCATTTCTGGATCTTCAGAGCAGAAACTCAAGGCTCCTGGGGCTACGTTGACTTCACCAGGCCATGGTCAGCGGATACCATTTATGAACCCTTTGATGTTAAGTGTGATGTTACTAACAAACGGTGTGCATTACATACGTTAATACCACAAAAAAAGGATCAGAATGGTTTCCATCCTCAGATCTGTGTGTGCTTTCTGCTCCTTTCATTTTCAATTTGCACTCTTGTTTTTAAAAGTCCACTGTGGCTTGCTCCATCTCAGCATTTGGTTTCTTTCTTTGTCCTCCTACTGCAATCTGTTACCTCTTGTTATCTAGTATTATCCCTTTATTTATTCCTTTATGTGGTCTTGCATGGTTGCTGCTGCCACTAGGAACAAGCTGCCTGCCTCCAAGGGCATATCTTTTTTATTTATTTTTTTTTAAATTCTCATTTTAAAACACATGTTTCTCCCGCGTTTATGATGCAAAATTGTTGTGTCCCTCTCTGCGATGGGCCATGAAGAATGCTTGCTTTAATTTACCCTACATGCTGTGCTGTTGCATTCTTCTTGTCTGTAATTTATGCCACATACTGTGCGCTCCCTTGTATTATACAACATAAAGTTGCCAGATGGGTGAGTGCAACGCATGCTTTAAAATGAAGTCTTTAAGGCAACTGCTTAATCCAAAGCTGCAGAACAAGCGAACACCAAAAAGGAAAGAGCGTTTGAAAATATACCCAAGCAGGTCAGTAGTTATTATGTGGGACTAACGCTCTGAGGAACACTTGCTAAATAGCATATCATGCTATTAACTTTTCCCTGAGATCTATTTTTTCCTGATTGTTTTCCATGGTGTATGATGGCAAAAGATGAAGCCAACAGCAGAGCATTAATGGGAAAGAAGGGTATTTGATTCTAAACAAGGAGCAGTCACTTTTCAGGACGAATTGGTGCCCAGCGCTTGGAGATTTTTTGGCTGTGGTTAGTGGGTCAGTTTGTCACTGCACTTTGCCACCCTGTGGGGAAATTTGTAGAAGATATGTAGCATATGGGGGTTTTGTTATTCTAGATCTTTTCCTTTCCTTTCCTAGCAAAGGGCATACTATATGTCCCTAGGGTTTATTTTACGCTGTGTGGGCTGAATAACCGAGGAGCCCTAGCTCTCAGTTAGCACCACTCTACGCATTGCGTGCTTCCTGGGGCACAGGCTGCCGTGGCAGCCGCATAGCTCTCATCTTCCATCCCCCTGTCCCATTAACAGGAGGCTGGCCATCCAGCTGGTCATCCAGCTGCTGATCTGCAAAATTTGCTCTGCTGTTGCTGCCCTAGACCACGCTATGCAAGACTTGGCTACACCACTGCAGTGCATGCAGTCTGGCTTGGACTTGGAGAAAGCTGGTGTGGCCGTAGGGAGGTCCTGCGGTAACCAGCCCTATCACCCACTTTGGGATTACACGTGTGCTTACGCAATGCTTCGCAGGGGAAGCAGCGATATCCTGGGTGAAATCTTGGTTCTGTAGAAGCTGACAGAAACTCTGCAAGCGTTGGCTGTGAAACAAGACTTTCTCCCTACTGATGTGTTCAAGGAGGCTGTGGTCACTGACACCAGCAAGAAGCAAGGTGGCTTGCTCAGCCAGCTCTCCAGCTGAAGGAAAGGCTGGGCGTAACCATGCGTTTCAGGTGGGCTATTGGAAACCAGGCTGGGATTGCTAAACAGATGGTGTCACACTAAGCTTCAGCACCACCACTCCCTGCGATGAGCATTTTCAAAGAAAAACGTGAGGATGGGGAGAAAAATATGTTAGAGTGTGACAAAATCCTACTGTGTTATGGAAGGGCCAGTGGGAGGAAGGGAGATGTGGAAAGAATCTATCTACATAGTAAAATGAAGGGATGGCGCATCTATGCTAGCTAGCATTGGTAACCGCAGCAGTGAAGATGTACTAGCATGGGCTTTTTATACACTGTTCACAGTGAAAACACAAGTTGTCATCATTATACTCTGGTGGTAGCCTGTGCTGAAGCCTGCATGGCCTCAGCTTGATGCTCTTGCAAGTTGGGGTAGCTAACTCGAGCTAAAATGTCCATGCTAGTGCACACTGCAGTAACAGGCAAGGTGCCGGAGAGAGCAAGAATGAGAAATTGCCAAGAGGAGCTGGATTCTCTAAATGTAGACAAAAAAAAATCATCTGTGAGCTCACAGCTAAGTGACGATGCAGGACCATGAGTTGTCTTCTGCCTTACCCGTCCCCTTTGATAGCAAGGCCGAAGCTGATAAATGGACCTATTGCATCAACCAGAGCTAGACTATGCTTTTCAAATGGTCCCTGCTGTCCCACCTGGTGTAGCCTTAATTGCTTTACTGATGAAATTGGCACCAGAAAGACAAGGAATGAGAAACAATCGCATTGCTCATGTTAAGAAAGCAAGTCTAGCAGAATGGGGTAAGGCTGGTGCTGTTAACAACTTTTGTGCTCTCGTACACAGTGACATATATGCAGTATCTGCTAAGGACACGGAGATGCTTGGAGACATTTCAAGACCACTTCATTACCATTTACATTTAGATGTTTAAATTGTAAGTCACAGACCAGAGCTCACTAACAGAGGTATCTGGTATTTCAAGGTTCCTTCTCTTTTTTTTTTAATTTCTTCACCACTCTGAATGGTGATGGATTATGCTTTTGCTGCAGATTATTTTTAAAAAAACATGAAGACCTTGTCTCTGATGCAATGAATTTCCTAGTGACACTAAATTGGCAGTGCAATGGAACTGATAAATACATTTTACAATTAGTTCAACCTGCCTTTAAACAATCAGATTAAAGGACTGAGAGTAAAACATCTAAAATAGCTACCGATACTTTTTCCTTTATTTTCTATACGGCTTGACTTTTTAATAATCGACCCATTTCTCCCATGCATTCTCATGTACTTGAGTAAGTTGGACACAAGCCAGGCATTGATTGACTGTGGTTTGCAGCATTTGCTAAGTTTCTTTTTCTTCTAGAGGAAAAAGAAACTCAAGAAAGAGAAACTTAGTGTGATAGTGCCTGAAAAAAAGTATTACATCACAGGGCCTGAAAATAACTAATATGTGCCTGTTTGTCAGGGGTATGTTTCCCCTTTCTGTATGACAGCCATTAGATGAGACATGTCAGTGCAGCCAGTACAGTAGCTTCTTCTCTAAGGAAATATATGCACGTGCATATGCATATATTTAACTTCTACTCAGGGCTTAGTCTCCATCAGTACCTAACTTTTGGTTGCAACTCAATCCTGTTACTTGGGAATCGGATGCCACTGGACTGATTTATTAGTGAACCTCTGATGCTAGACTCATCACACAGTGTTTCAAGAGTAAGAAATCAGAGCAGTGTTTGTCAATTCCCAAATTTAAAATCTCACTTTCTGAGCTTCTCTATACTCCTTTCTTTAGTGCTCATCACAGTCAAAAATTTTGCACTGGATCAGATGCTCCTGAATAGAGAGGAGCAGGTTGGTGCTGAGTCTCTTCTCACAGGTAATTAATGACAGAACAAGAGGAAATGGCTTCAAGCTCCAACAGGGTATAATTAGACTGAACATTAGGAAAGAATTTTTCACAGAAAGAGTGGTCGGGCATTGGAATAGACTGCCCAGGGAGGTGGTTGAGTCACCATCCCTGGATGCATTTAAGAGACGTTTAGATGTGGTGTTGGGGGATATGGTGTAGGGGAGAACTTTGTAGAGCAGGGTAGATGGTTGGACTCGATGATCCCAAGGGTCTCTTCTGACCTAGACAATTCTATGATTCTATAAATTGGTATTTCCCAGAGGAGAGCACGCTGGAAGATCCCGGACACTCAAGGAGCAGAGAGGACAAAACCTTCTCTTTGGAGCTCTTGGCTCCCTTCACGAAGCCTGCTCTGACATCTCGTGCAATGTTTTGCTTCTCTGTTGTAGTGGTCTGAGAACAATGTATCTCCTTCAAGCTTTTCATTCTTTTGGTTTGGTCGTTTGCGGTTTCATAGAGAAGGATTGAGGCTGATATGTTAATTTTCATACCACTAGGACAGAGTTTTCAAGCGAGAAATCTGTCATATGGTGAGAGAAGGAAGGACACATACGGGCTTACTCAAGATGAAAAACTTCTGTTTACATGACTAAGACTTAGTCACATACCTGGGACAGGGTTCTGTATTGGCCTTAAAACTGATATGAAGGGAACATCCTTAGTTTTGGCAGGGGTGGGAGTTCAGCACATTTTTCAAGGATGAAACTCAGAAGAACAGAGAAGGTCAGTTTAACCTTGTGGTTGTGGTTACGAATGAGCAAGGAAGTGTAAATTACACCGGAGGACAGCTCCTTTAGTCACCAGAGCCTGTACTGCACTCTAGATCCTTTATAAATAAATACGAGCACTTTGGGTTTTTACAGCAATAAGCAAACTGCTAAGACACAATGACTGGGTTGTTCTTACTTAGCTTTGCTGATGGTAAAGTTCCTTATTGGTTGCTCAACATTACAGCTATGGAGCAGTCTATAAACAGAACAACAATGCATTTTTCACAAGTGTAATACAGTAGTTGTTCAGCAGAGCTCTCTCCTGCTTCCTCATCATTTTAAAAGATAAACATCAAGCAAAAGAGAAAGAGCTAATTACATTTGCGCTTAATCAATCCAACAGCTCATTCCAAATCTGACGGATTGTTTTGCACGTCTGGCTGAATTCAGCAAAAGAATTGGTTCCTTCCATAAGCAACTCATACATCACGCACTGGATTGCTCGGACATTGATCCCCACAATTTTTCCTGAGAACTTTTCTATTTCAGACATGTGAACGCTGATGGCTGAGATTCCTCGCTGCACTGCTCCTGGCTCACCTTGGGATCAGCTGCACTTCTGATTATTCCCGCTCCTTTCAAAACCTATCTCTTATACCACTGTTGACATTGCAGTTCTGCCTCACGAAATGCCTGCCCACAGAAATCTCCAGATGTGGTGCAGAGCTCCTCCCTGTCACTCATGTGCCCCGCCATTTTGCTGGATGATGCTGGTTGACTGTACGTGCCTGCCTAGCGACACTGGGTCCATCCAAACCTCCCCGGGTTCCTCAATCAACTTTTTTCTAAATTGTTCCAGGAGCAGCGGCCTTTGACTGACTCACTGAAGCCCTGTTAACTGAGTAATAGGACATTTCACACTGCTTTACCTGGCATCTGCTTTCATCAAGTAATATTAAAGTTTTCATTAGTAATATAATCAGAAGGAAATAAAAGCCTGAAGTCAGTAATGCTCCTACTAATTTATGTCACCAGTTGTAAGAAAATCTGAATCAGACTTTTAATCTTTATTAGACAGGTGATTAAGTACAAAATGACTCTGGGAGTGAGAGCAGATGCCCAACATACATTTACCAAAACTTAGGTAGAAAACGTACTCCTGTTTCAAATGGCACCTCATCTTAGGCGGCATTTACAAAAACATGGAACTGTACAATGTTGAAATGATGGGGCAGCCCTTTAATAAATCATGTGCAAAATGATCCTCCCCTTCTCCCACCCAAACCTAGCATGAAGAGAAGCTGCACTTCAGGCATACTCTTATTAATACTCAAACCTAGAGTCAACCGAAAGGGAAAACTCGTTGCCAACTGCGACAGACTGCAGCACTGCACTAACAGGAAGGCTATTTTAGTTCCGAATTGGGAACTGGATTAGTTTTTCTAGCAGTAGTTTTCAAAACTGCAAAACTATGTTCTTGTTCCCTTTGCAGTACGTTCCTAACTGTATCCTTTTCACTGCACAGTTTCAAAGGATTGTGCCTTTGCTATATACACACACAGCACCTTGGTTTCTGAAATTGGGTTCGCCCAATTTCTGGCTGGTTTGAACAACCATGACTTGTTTCCCATACACCTATTTCAATAACATCCCAGCAGCTGACAGCAGGCAGCTTGGACTGGGCTTCACATCAGCCTTCAGAACAGCTGCCGGGAAAACGACAGTATTTCTGAGCTGCAGATGGGTACGCTTGCCGTGGATGTTACAGTTTAGGTTCATGCTACTGCACTGCAGATACGCGCAGTGATTTGCATGCGCTTTGGGTTCCATTCCTGGGTGTGCTAAAGTCACTGGGAGTTGTGCTACCAACTTCCTAACGAGTGCGGTCTCTTTAATTGCCAGTACAGATATCCCTCCTCTTGTGGAGAAGGAAAGTATTCTGACGCTGAAGAAAACCCTTTTATTAAAGGAAATAAAAAATATTGCAATAGCATGTAAGACGATAAATAGAGAAATACCTCCTGATGTATCTCGGTGTGAGGGTAGGGAGACCGAGTCTTCTTTAAACCTCTCAGATGGGAAGGACAGCCATCCAGTTCTTCCCAACTGCCAGAGAGCTGTAGGTGCTTCCTCTCCATAGGGAGGATATATTCTCCCACATCGGGAGAAATATGATCGTGTGCTTGAAGAGCAATAGAAAAAATTCCACCCGTGTTTCACAACATACTCCGGTGAAGGCTGCTGTCACGTGAATTTCAGTTTCTCTAAGACAATTCGTCCTGAACCCGGACAGCCTCAGTATCATGAAAATTGCCTGCTTGAGGGGTCTGCAGGAGCCGATCCAAAGTTCTCGCCAGCCTCTCACTGCCCTGCCTTGTGAACACGATCCTTGGGGGAAAGTTCTGCTGCACTTAAATGAAACTTGACTTGCACATTACTTGTTCAGACAAGCTATGAGTACATATGACTCATCATTTCCCTACTTTGTTTTGCCTGTGAAGCAGCCATCAGCATTTATATCACAATTGATCATAAAAGAGCAAAAACGATGTAGCAGGTCCAGCCTCACCCCTTGTGAGTTACTACAGGAAATTTGCAGTCCTCCCCCAGACTCTCCACCTTAATGTCCTCACTTTGAATATTCAATGGAGAAAATATTCCCAGAGCTCTTATATTTCTCTACGTTTCTTGCCTGTGACTTTCTCTCCGTTCAATGACATCCTTTGGCTTCCCAGTACTTTCACAGCTTTGGGGGAACACAAACACGATGATCTGTTGTGATGGGCAGACTAGCATGAACCAAAAAAAAAAAAAAAGAGCTTATCAAACTTCAAACAACCTGGACAGAAACTTCCATGCACAGGCACAAAGGCTGTTTCTTGCTCCTTCAAGCCTGACCCAAAAGCTCCAACTACAGCATCACCCTGTAGCCAGGTGACACCGCGATACGAAAACGGCACGGTGAAACGCTGCATCAAATTAGCTTTAACTGCAGCAGTTTACGTAGGTCAGCTGTGTAACCCTGGGTGCACTTCACCTTCCTCTTGTCCCGTCTGCTAGAGCCATCCCGCACGGCGAACTGCAGCCACAGCACAACGAGGCCCCAATAAGGCTGAGACGTGAGAACGTGAGAGCCTGCCGTAGCTGTGGCATGGTGCTGGCCCTGCAGAATGCTCTGCCCTCCTTGGTGAGTACAGACTGCCATCGCTCTCCTCTTTTTTTGGGGGAAAAAAAATTCACTGGCAAACACAACCTAAGCAATTCGGGTGCAAACACAATTGGAAATGGCAGGAGGTAGGGTGTGAGGGCTGATTTGCAACCGCAGCCACAAGGAGCTCTGTACGCATTTCACGATGTGCGGTACAAATGGTCCAACTGCAGCCCTTCACCACAGCAGCGATCTTTGCAAAGAGCTTGTCTCGTGTCTTTGCCTCCCTATGCTTCTCAATACATTTTTAAATAAGTTGTTATAGTTCAAAGGGTTTTGTGGTTTTATTTTTTGTTTCCTGTCACAGAAGGAAAAAAGGCTTGTTCGTGCTTTACAATCCCAAGGGCTCAAAGTGTGTTTTTCTTTAAAAGCTTCACTTGAGAGAAGATCTCCTCTTAAGAGGACTACAGGTGCTGGGATTTTAAGGCACGTACTATACAGGACTTGAGTGCTAGCTATCCTGGGCAGATGTTCCTCAGCTTCATCCTGTCACATAGGACACGTGCACCAGTGATAGCTGGATGCAT
This sequence comes from Vanellus vanellus, assembly GCF_965231255.1. Classification (NCBI taxonomy): domain Eukaryota; kingdom Metazoa; phylum Chordata; class Aves; order Charadriiformes; family Charadriidae; genus Vanellus; species Vanellus vanellus. Next base: position 124,596,635 of record NC_138905.1, on the reverse strand, counting down.
AAATATGTGCACACCCACACCCACGCAATTGGAGCACTGCACTTGATTTTTCTGAAAGCACCCAATTTGTCAAGGAACCCAGGAGAAGCAGACAGAAAAGTGCCAGCATCTTGCTATAAACAGCAGCTGGGGAGGGAAAGAGAAATTCCAATCATGAATGAGAAATCCCAGCAGCAGCTTCACTTTTTGTCTGATGACAGTAAGTGCCTTGAGAGTACCCCTGTGTGCGGAAGGCACAAGAGAAAGATTAGAAGGGGCAGAACGCGTCAGACCTGAACGTAGAGAAATAGATGTCATGGAAACCGGAGATGTCTGGAAAGCGTGTGATTTATAAATGATGTTAATTAAAGGCAGGTCTGAAGCAGGGTTTAGGTGGACTACAAGTCCCTGTTAGGTTACGGATTGCGTTGTAGCCCGTGCCAATGTTAAAACTGTGACTTAGTAAACCTTGCTTGGCGGTTACCTATTTTTGGAAGCAGCTGTCTCGGTTGGCTCCTACAGTTCTAGGACTGTCTATGCCCACCTCCTCCCTGCCTTCCACCCCAGCCACAAGCCAGCATCCCTCTCCCAGCGTGGCAGGTTGGGTGGGTATCCCCTGAGCGGAATCACTACCAGCTCTCTCTCTGCTGCAGTAGCAAAACGTTTGGGAGCTACTGAACAAAACAGAGGTGCAAATGAAATACAAAGAGCATGTCCTTGACTTTAGTGACTATAAGCAGTAGAATACTATAATGCTACCGGTGATAATGCGTTTCTGCTGATGTGCTCCTATAATTTTTCCTAATTAAACAAAACCAGTTAATTAAATATGCAGAAAAGGCAATTCACTCATTTTCTGTCAGAAATGATCACTGGCTGCACTGATATCTTTTGGATAAAAGCCACAAAAGAAAAGAGAGAAAATGTTTGTGTGTGGGCAACACTTTAATATTCCATCCCTGGTTTTGCTTCCTTTTTTTTCCCCTCTGAACAGCAAAAATTTAGCATTTTCTTTTTCTTTAAATAATCCTTCTTGCTGTTGGGACAACTCCCTTTTAAGGCCAGTTTTTTGCTCAGAGGGAATGTTGACTGCACTTATAAACACCCACTTCCTAAGGTTTATAATAGTAACAGCAACCAAACCTGAACTATAGTTTCAGCAACATGCGGCAAACGCATTCAGGCTGCGGCTGGCCTACCAGCTTTTTCAGAAATGCTTCAGAAGTGTTGGCAATGCCACCAAGTTTTATTTGCTGTCCTCACAATGTCACTTCTTTGAAATCCTCCTGTCTTTCTCCTTTCTTCTTTGACGGTAGAACTCTGCTTCTTCCAGCTCTAAAATGCATAGTGAGAGTATTTGGATGGGGCGGTAAACCCCAAAGCAGGAAAATGCTGCCCACTTTGTAACTTAGGAATTCTAGGTGGGTGCAAATTGTGACCATGGAGAGAATTTCCAAGAAGTACAGCAAGGACCAGATTTCACCGTATGTGTTCTTCTGCTCGAAACATCCACTTCAACTCCAGGGGAGGCTGCAAAAATGCCGAATGACTTTTCAGCTGTTAGACTGCCATCCCTAGTGTAACTTGCTGTAATCTGGTTAATTAGCTGGGTGCTTTGGAAAAGGATCTGGTGTAATAGGGTAAAAATAATTTCCACTTCAAAAGTATGCACTGCGGTTAAAAATAAAAAAGTCCAAAAAGATGAGACAGATGAACTGCAATCTCCAGAAGTACCACTGACTTCCAAATATACTCTGCACTAACATGCCATCAGCACTGAGCCAGGGAGGGATATTGGTGTCTGATCTTTACCGGCCTCGCTAGTGACTGCGGGTACGTCAACCTTTCCAGTCACGCAGGTTTGGAACTGCTACCCTGCATTTAAGCTATTGCCTATGTGTTTGTGTCACCTCTCAGTATTTCACACCATGACCCCCCCTTTGCCTGGAGCGGGATGTGTAACTTCAGCGCAGTACCAGCGCTAAGGGGCCGATGCCGAACTTGTTCACATAGTCATAAATTAGGAGTGACTCCACTGCTGGTGGTGACACTGAAACACACAAGCCCGGACTTGGGTTCTCCATACCTATTGCATGGTTTCTAAGCGGATGGCTGGGAGGCTAAAAGTAAAATGATCCACCCCCACCCTCCTGGGGGAAAAAAAAAAAAAAAAAAAAAAAAGCAGCATCAAAAAACCAAAACAAAACCCCAACACATGGAAACACATCAAAAAATGTGTAGGGATGGGGAGGGAGGGGGAATCCTTGCTGAAAACAAAACAATCTTGTGCCAAATGAGTTGTCATGGCTTTACTATAACATTCCCACAAAGAGGAACAGAATTTTCTTTATTGTGAAATCTTCGTTGTGAGCCTTGCTGCTCCTGGGAAAAGTCAGATGTCAGAATAGAACAGTGTTTCCAAATATGACTAGTCTGAGCAGATAAACAATGAATGTCAACATAGCATTCAAGGAAGTCTCTCTCTGTGGTTAAATCCCTTTCTGAGGGAGTTTATATTCTTGTTCTGGTAGTACTACGCACCCTGAATACCTATAGAGGTGCTTGCCTTTGTACAACGGACCCTATTAAACTCCAACTAGAGTTCCTGGGGTCCCAGTTAGGGGCAGCCAAAGCATCCGCTGTGTCTGAGAACATCCTGCAGCATTATCTGCTGAGTTCAAAACTTCATATTACATTTTCTCAAGATGCTGTGGTGCATAAGAACCTGACAAAATTAATATTCTTGTTCACGTAGTTTTTTTTAACTGACTAAAAACCTGATGAATTTTCAGATTCAATCTCTTGTACCTCCCAAATTTGGGGGTGGGGGGTGGGTATCATACTCCAACTTTGGTCGTTCTGGGGCAGGGAGTAGCAAAGTTCAGAAGACCATGAGGAAGCAGAAGGAAAGAGATTCCAGTCCTGTGCCTTCTCCGATTACAAAAACTGGGACCAAGCTCATCTCGTCCTTCAACAGAGGTGAAAACAAAATGCACTGTTAGGAGGAGGTCCTTGAGAAGCAAAATACCATTGTGACAATCCTGCTCCTAGGGCTGCTGCATCCAATAGCTCTTTAATGCGACACGCGTAGCAGTCTTGGGGAGCGGCTTTTCTACATCGAGCCGTCCTCTATTTCAGTCGTGTATGTTTCGACCACCAAATCACAGTTGCGTTTCTCCCCTTTGGATGTATGATCTTCTGTTTCGTTGCAGCAGAGCAACATTACTTTAATAACTTAAAGCATCCCTCTGCTGACAAGCAGTCTAAGACTTAGGGGTCAGGGCAATCTGCACATAATAAATTTGGGTGTCCCACTTCCTTGGGTTATATTCTAATTTATATAGGCTGTGGCAGTAAAGGCAAGAACTCTCCCTTCTGATCAGCATCCAAAGCCTTCCAAAACTCAGATCCTCTCCTCTGCCTTTCAACTATATTGTCAAATATAGACAACAAACTCACTTTCAGTTCTCCACAGGCTTTGTAGAAGTGCCTGCCTTCCCTCGGGGCTGAGAAGCCACTCAAGAGACGCAGCATTTCAGAGACTTCCATTCAAACCTGATTTTCACTTGGGGAGGGAGGAGTGAGGGAAGGCTGGCACTTAATTCCCCTATGCCTCAACTCCCCATCCGCAAAAGAGGGACATTGCAGGGCAGATGAAGATCCCCCACACTTAGAACATGCATTCTGGACAGCAACTTTCTTTTGTGGTCCCACAACACAGTAGAAGTTTGGATCCAAGAGAGCACATTAAATCACGCTGTCCTTGTTGTTAGGGGCGAACTAAAGGCAGTTTGGCCACTGGAAGGGTTTTGTTTTTCGTAACACTATTAAACACAAAGAAACCCAGAAGCTTGGCAGCCTATTCTGTCATGTAAATCCATGTCTTTCTAAATTACCAGAAAGTTCACTTGAGGTGAAAATCCTCTATGAAAATTTGGCTTCTGAAATACCTTCTAACCAGTACCTCAAGTCCCTTTTTCACCATTATCCACTATAGGTGGGGCACCAGTAGCCTTTGAGAATAGCATAAGTTTCAGGGGACTGATAACAAGACCAAGGGATATACACTGCATGATTAATGTCCTTTATTGTTTGGGAAGCTCCAGCGACTTCCACGTTGTTGCCACATACAGCAACCAGCCCAGGACTTCGGTTATATCTCTCTTATTGTGTCAGGTAAGCCACAGGCTGTTAATCAAGTGTGATTAAGTGCCTATGCTAGTTTAATTTAACAACTTAATGCTCTTTAGCCTAAAAGCTGATAGCTCCATTTAGCAAGCGAGCAAACTGTGCACAGAGCACCCAAAACGTGTGACACAGCACACAGGCACGAGCTGTGCCGATAGCTGAGAGCAGCTGAACACCTATAGGCAGCAAAGTCACACCCCTCGGGAAGCTGTCAGACCCAGGACTAACCGCGTGGCCGAAAGGATCGAGAAGCTTCTGTAAAGCAGGCAGACACGCCATTCAAGAATAGGTACAACTTACTGTCGTATCTTAATATATCAAGTTAATCTATCTCTCTCTAAGTAAATAGAGAGGGACATTAGGAAGGGGTGTCACAGTTCCTAATCCTACAGGTCATGAGTCAGTTCTGTAATAACCACGACAAACACCACCACCGTGCTTTGCAGCAGTTGCCTGGGCTTACAGAGGTAGACAAAAAGCAGTGGCAGGTTTGTTAACTTTTACATTCATTCAGTTTTTGCTCATAGGAAAGGCTGCAGCTACAAAGTTGAGGCATTCTTGGCTGTGCTGCTGTGATTTGAATGTCTCTTATGTGGATGTTTTGCAAAGACTGCAGTTATTCAGAGTTATCGTAATGTTCCACGTTAGTCTACAAGACAGACTCCTGTGCATGTATTGTCCAAGTGAACTTCATGAAATCGAGAAGTTACACTCAAGGAAAGTAATGGCAGCTCCTGGTCTCAGCATACATGACGCCCCGTTCAGCTGCTGCTATTTTTCTCAAAACAGGCACAGCTTACCTACCTGGACGACACAAGCAACCAGGGAGCAAGCACGGGAAAACAGAGGAATAAAAATACCCAAAGTGTCTGGTAGAACACGTGTCTAGTGGCACAGTATACTGAATTTCTAGACATGGGGGAAGGGAACGTATAGATCCTTCCTTCTATGAGGTAAAACAGACTAAAAGAAAGGGAAAGTTTCCTATACTCTTCATCAACCCTTCCCCTCACATCTTTCCAATGTTCGCCCCTCCCTAAAATCCTCAGCACCTACCCATTCAGGGCCTGGTCAGCCAGCCTTGGGGCATGGGAAAACTATCTACCTCATGATTCAGCCCAGGTCCCTTCCAAACTCTGAACTTTAAATAAAATTAAGCTTTAAAGAGATATAGCGTCACCATAATGAACAAATTCGTATAAGTGTGCCCCCTGCAATTTACTTCTCTTTCCGGAATTAGTGTGTGTTTCAGAAGATACCGTTTTCCTGTAGCTAAAGAGAATTGGAGATTCACTGTATTAGTGATTCTGCAAGTGTCTTCAGATGGGAGAATTAACACCTCCAGCAGGCAACATGATTGACTTGAATCACAGCACCGCTACCTTTCAGGAGCTTGACAGACACTAATTTTGGAAAGGTGTTTTGCATGGAAGACTGGCATTTAGAGCACATGGAAGATGGAATATGTGCGGGTGTTACTTAGCAACCTACAGAACAAAACTTTAAGAGCGGCTAGAAAAATTATCAACTTGAAAAGATAAAGTTTGTTAATGTGTAGGAGCAGCAACTGTTCTTCAAAGCCTTCAAACTAAAACTTGCTGCTGATGAGACAGTCACTACCGTATTAGCCAAGCAACGGTGTGCCACTTCGTTAAAAATTAAGAGTGGTCCTCTCGTCTCCTAAAACAATTCAGCGTCTTTGAGCTATCACTAGAAGCTGTAAGCCACACAGCAAGAGAAAAAAAGTCAACATTAAACAGGACCTTAAGGCTTTTTACACTTTTGGTTGAGTAGCTGGCTAGTCAAGGACAGGATAAATTCAGAAGTTGTGGGGCTCTCCAACACCAAGGACCACTTAAGCTCAATGCCTCTTTAGTGGAGCTTTGTTTTGCATACACCCAAACCCAAGGTCTAGTTTTCCAGTTTATTGTAAAAACTAACACGCCACAGTACAAACAACCCCATGGCAGACAGGCTCTACGCCTGCTGCAGCACTGCGCACAAGCGTTTCTGTGCCACAGGACTCGTGTTATGGCCCTACGTGAAAGGCCCAGAAAGATACAATACAGGGGTTCCAGGGCCATCTTGCCTGAAACACCACTTCAGAAGACCAATTTTCCACCGTTTACTCATAGGGGTATTTACAGAGTGAACATGCACAAGCACATCAACATCATTCAAGTCAGACACCAAAGTAAACTGGTAAGAGGGTACTTCTGGTGAGGAGTCCCAGGTGTGTTTATGCCTTTGGAAAACTGCTTGCTCGTGCTAAGGGAAAGAAAAGGTGCCTGCTGGAAGGTTTCCTCGAGATGGCTCCAAAACCTTCAACAACTCCCTTCTGCCCTGCCCTCCCATAGGTAGCTCCTCAGGGAATTCCTTTGTGCTGAGCAGAGCTGGGAGGACAGCCCCAGCCCAGTCAGCCCCCATCGACCAAACAGCCCCAGAAAGCACTTGTGCACAAGACACAGAATGTGCTCAGTTATTGAGGACAGCAACAGAGGTCCAAATTACAGCAGGTTTCCATAGCTTAATTACAAGCCACCTGCCCAACGGATGGAGCTCTACCCATTAGGAATGGCTGTTCACACTTTCAGGCAATTAGAAGTACCCAGTCACTATTCTGTTCCATTTAAAGCATGGTCTTGTTTTTTGATCCCGTCCCCCCCACCTCAGGTTTTAAATTTGTTGTTGCCATTTTAGAAACTTGACTCCTTTTTATTTATTTTTTTTTTTTTTTGCAGAAACTTAGAGAATGTATTTGTCACTACCATGTACTGATAGGGCAGCATGTGCTGTAAATGCATCAAGGTCAGACTAGATGCATCCTTTCAATTCTGTGAATCTTGATTTGCATAGAAAAAATAAACACAGCCAAGAAAACACAGCCTCAAGTTCACAGAGCTATTGAGCACAGAATAGAGAAACAGTAGGCAGCAAGGCTTTCCTAGTAGTTATCCAGAGCCAGAAAGTAAAAATATTGTTCTTCCCGGTATTAAGATTTAAATAGATATTCAAGTCAATTCTAAAAGAAAGTCAAAGGAGTAGAAGAAGTATCAGTGTGGGAAGGTATTACATAAACTGAGACACAACAGAAAAATTAAAGTTATGAAAGCACCATGATCTTCTCCGATCTACTAGTTCAAACAGATCCAGCTGCCACTGTTGTCTTCGTTCCCATTATTTGCTTAGCAAATTGTGCAGAAAAAAAAAAATAAAATAAGCCTGTGTTCCAAACTCCAAGCTCTACCTTTTGGAGCAGCGATATAACTGAGTAATTTAGCAGTTATGTTCTCACCATTTACTGCCTTGACCTGGCTTCAGAGATGCTGCCATGAGAGGGACAGCTCTGGCCAGGCAAGAGCCTTGGCCTCACCTTCCCTTCTGAGAAACGGCACACCTTGACCGGTCCTCATGCTCGTGAGCACCACAGTGTAGAACCATCAAAAAAATATGGTCAGGGTTACTGTTGGGAATGAAAGCTCAAAGAAAATGGGAACTAACTCTGACAACCTCACTAAGGTTGAACACGTGGAAAACGTTATGTCACAGGATCCAGTCTATCTCACTGAAGCTGAAGGAGGACTTCAGGCTGCTGTGCGCAGCAGTTTAATCAGGAGTAGTACTGGTATCCTCAGCGGAAGAGAGGAAGGGACAGGCATTTATATATGCCAGCTTCACCAAAATCCGTATAGAAGAGAAGGAACAAAGAACTAAAAAAATAGATATCACAGTAGGAAGAGTAACCACTTTTACGTGCTTGCATTAGCTATGCTAGACACTGAAAATAACGCAAGAACCTCAGAATAAGGTAAGAGAGGAGGGTGTATGCTTTTTTTTTTTCTTCTCTTTAAAAAGGTGTCTGTATACAAAAGCAAGTAGCATGACAGAAAAATAAGAGGAACCAGAAGTACCTGCCCACAAAGGGGATTTCAACATCGTAAGTTTAACTGAAAAACAGTGGGGGAAGTGAAACTGAATAAGAGAGGGGCTTGATGCTAAACATTAGGTTGATGTGCTTTTGAATTGCTTTCTGGTGCTTGCCATATAAACAGTTGGGGTAGATATACCTTATTCTGACATGAATCCTTAAAAGCTGAGTTGAACAACTAGAAACACAGGAACAAAGCAATGCTATAAAAACTGCTGATATCTTAATACTGTTGAAGCTAAATGAGCCATAGAAACATCGCAAAGAGTAATACGTTGCCGTTTTTAAGACTATTGTGCATATGCTGGTCAAGACTCATGAGGCTATATGGAATGAAATATCAGTAACAGCACTGAGAAAGCACCAGATAATTTAGGAAAAAGACTCTGCTATATTTAAGTCTTCACCAATTTTGCAAAGTCAGAGACCTAGATGCCAACATATTGGCATTGAGGAAACAACGCATAAAGCAAAGGACAAACACTTGTTCAACCTTAACTAGCAGCTTTCAAAGCTCTATAGACAATCCACAGTCATTTCAATGGGGAGTGATTACTTGCACCAACTACTGGCTGTAAGCAGTTGTCTGTACCTTTTTACTTAACATAGAAATGTGTAAGTGAACGTGTATTTCTCGAGCACAGTCAGGCTGGCACAAGTATTGAGATGCTGTCTACACTAGACATTGTAATGAACAGCTTTATATTCCCTAGGTTCTAGAAGACTTGGTGCAAACCTAGTTTGATACAGTAAACAGGAAGAGACACGCAGTTTTTTGCATAAGAAGGTTTATTTGTTTTAACAAAAGCACAGTTTTTAACAGCAGCACTCACTTAGGAACCCTTCTGCCTCCTGAAGTGTTGCCCTTCAAGAGGAAGGGTTCTAGATGCCTGCTGATCTACACCCACCCAGGTATAGTCCAACAGACAGACAAGCTTAGCCAAATCATATGGTCCTTCACTCCCAGCAGCCATCACAACTCTCCCAATTTCTACAATGAAAGTGCAAACGGCACGGAGCTTGCCAATGAAGGGTTAAAAGTACAGACATGCTGTACAAGCTTCCCCATTTACTACTGTGACTGTAGTCCAGGTCTGAGGACAACAGTCCCCTGCTATTCCAGGCCTAATGTTCTCAAATTGAAACTGCCTGTCTTGTCACCGCATGGCTGGATACAGAGCACAAGTGAAGCATACCAGTTTTGGTGCCGCTCAAGAAACAAGAGATCCAGCTGGTATCAGGACTCGAGACATTATCTTATTCCTCCCCAGTTATTTCTAGGCATTTTTTTGTATATAAGCCATACTATGTGCTGCACACATTTTAGGAAAAAAAAAAAAAATGTCAGACCTATAAATAGCTCCCCACTACTCCCCTTCTCCAAAAAGAATTCCCTAACTGTACAGCACACACATATATAGCTCTCCATCTGAAGTTTAAAAAAAAAAAAAAGTGAAACACCATTACCAGAGCAAACTAATGGTTACACAGGCAGCAGGCATTACCTTCTGCCTGACAGCTACTCACACTCAGGTGTCTGAGCACTTCAATCCCTTGAACTTTTTTTTCTTCACTAGTTTCAGATCTACCTTTGCTCCAAGGTCTAGTTGACACCAGCTGGATCCCTTGTGTGAGAACAGAGGGGGAGAGGCAGCGATTGGACATCAATTGCATTGTCTACCTCAGAGATACAAGGAAGGTAACTTGATCCCTCCCCCCAAAAAAAGTGTGTAGATAACCCTCCACTTTGTATTTCCAGGCAGCTGGAAACCCAGCAGACAATGTAGCTGTTGCTTAACAAACACAGAAATCTACATTGTATGCCAGGTTCATGCCCCAAACCTGGACAGTCTTCCCATATAACCGATAAAAAACAGCTGTGCACTTCACAGTATATTTCCTCCCCTAATGTGTGGTAGTCATACAATCAGCCTAGGTGCCCATTTCAATACCTATCCTTTGCAGGAGAGATTAAAGATTCTTCCCTGAAAAGAGTAAAGGCCAACTATCTTCTTAGTTGAAATTTGCAAATATTCTCAGTTTTGACTACTACAAGCCCCAAGACTAGGCTACAGAAAAGACTGTTGCTCTCCCATATACAACATCCAGGTATTTAATTCGATTCCTACTGTGAAGTAGATCCAACAGATATCCAATCCTTTATTTGGGGCCACACCTCAGACGTTAACTTGTTAGCACTGTGAACTTGCTCTGCACCCAGGAGAGAAGATAAAAATCCCACAAAAAGTCTAAAGAGAAGATATGAGATGTCATCAGAGACCCAGTAGCCAGATGTAGCTGCTGATTGTAAAGACAGAATCTACACTGACTACTGAGCGATTGATGCGCAACTACAGGTTCTGGGTTGACCAATCCACAGCATTAAATCCAACAACGACCTGCAGAAACAATAAAAAAAAAAAAAAAAAGAAATCAGTACATGAAACAATTCTACAGATAAAACTTCTTAAAGAAAGAATTTTTTTACAGTTGGTATTACACAGATTCCTTGTAGACAGTAAACAGAAAAGTGTGTTGCCAGAACAGAGTCACCTCAGGTATGCAGTCATTAGCTTTTATAATTAACAAGGACTCACAGCATTCCTGTATCTTTATTCTGAAATAACCTGTTTCGTCCCCATGTATTAGTAAAGACCTGCTCCCAAAAGCAGATAATAAACGCTCAGAAACATGAAGTAGAATAATAGCGGAAGCAAAGTCACCTTAAGTTTCTCCTTAATCCTCAAACAATATTGTACAAGCAGCTGTGAATTATTCAAAAACAGGCTGTTCTTACCCTGTCAGAAAGGGCATTCAGTAAATAGAAGTAAACTTAAAGGCATAGAGGTAATCCTGAAATGGGAAAACATATCCCACGTTTCAATGAGAAAAAGTACAATTCCTATGCAATTTAGCAGAGAGAAGGGGGGCTGCTTAGAGTTAACTTCTGTCAGAAATCAGTGCAGCATTTTGAGTCTTTGCATAAAAACTCCCATTCAGAGCAATTTGAAATCCTTTCATCTCTGGTGCCAGTGAAGGAATCCCAACTCCTCTACCAGCTCAGGAACTGCTATGGAGTAGTGCAGCACATCCGAGAAGTCCCAGTGGATACATGCCTAGCTTGGTCTTCCAGTGGTGACTGAAATATACTCTAGGTAACTCCTTGAAGTCTTTGAGTAAGTGTTAAGATTTTACATGGCAAGAAATGTCAGTACCAGTAAAGACAAACAAAACAACAGCCATCAAGTTAAAACTGCTCATTAAATAAATACTTGAAATACTTAAATAAAGCATTTATTTGGGAGCAGGCGAGACTTTCAATTTTAGTGACAGTATTTTAACACTGTCACCGGCTTGACAAGTATTGGCTTGCTTTTGTTTTTTGTTTGTTTGGGTTTTTTTTTAATATAATAGAACCATAACTAAGAGCATTTTCATGTATTTTTTAAAAACATTTAATGTTTTAAAGCAGTTTGACTAGGTTATAGCAAAATAATATCAGTGATTAAAGACCAGTCTATTGGAAGGGAAATAACTGGAACAGCTTGCTACCAAATACTTCTGGAAAAAGAGTGGTTGCTGTTATGCCCCCATTGTAAGAGAAGCACAAGAGGTGTATGCATGCCCTGCTGAACTTTTCCACAATACAGTTTCACAAACAGCTTTAATTAAGCATGAATCAACATTATTTAATCCCTATACAGTACCTATGCTAACCTCTGGAGCTTGCATAACAGACCAAAGTTTGCCAAGAATAAGTACGTAGCGCTGAAGCGCGAGAGCGGCAGTGCTGAAGGTGGGAAACTAATACAGCATTTCTCTGCGGGAGATCTCAACAATTTGCAAAATTCATTCACTGCAACCTGTCTGCTTTTCCCTCCTGTTGTAGACAACACGTTGGCACTTCCCTGGCTTCGATTCTCCTCTAGATAAGCCAACATAACCCTCTACTGTATTGCCACCATCCGCAGCCTCAGAGCAAGCGACACTCCCAGCCAGAGCCTGGCAGCAGGCAGAGGCAAGGGTCATCCTACCCCATCCCATATGGGGACAGAGCTCTTCCACCACAGCCATTGGTGGCCACCCAGGGAAGTCAGAAGGAGCATCTCCCCTCTGATCTTCAATCAAGCAGGCTCTGGAATAAGCTGGAGAAAGAACCATCACTGTGTCTTTCAAGGAGAGGCCAAGAGGCTCAGACAGCAGATTTGTAAGACTCTTGGTGCGACAAATGTTATTTTTAAATTAGGTTTTTTATTTTTTAAGTTAAAACATTTTTGATTTATTACATTATCAACTATTCAGGCATTTGTGAATTTTAGCCAGGCCCCTTGCAACCATGAGAGGAGCAAGTGAAGCGAAGGGAGGGGAGGAACGGAGCCTGGAGCCCAGACACCCCCCTCCCTCCAGAGCAGGGGCAGCCACCGAGCCCCATTTCCTAACCACCCCCAGACCCCTGAAGTAGCGGGTGTGCATGTGGCCCCACTGCGGGGAAAGGGGCAAACCCCCCGGAAGACAAAGGGTTCGTCACTTCAAGGTCAGAGCTCATTTGTGGACAACTCAAGAGATGTGGGAGGCTCTTTCCATGTATGTCACATGAAGTCCCAAGCTGGGCCATAAGCCCGGGGCCACGGATCCTCAGAGCCAGCTGAGCAGTACCTGGGTTTGGTATTTGTGCAGATAGGAGTCTTACTGCTTCATGAAGGCAAGAAATACCAAATTACTGAGAAAAACACCCACCATCTATAAAACCGACAGGTGAAGCTTTTGACACTGGTGAACTGTACTAATATAAAGGTTTATTGCCAAAAATGCAAGAGGCAACTGAGCCCCATCACCAGATCAAGTAAAAATTAGAGAAAAAACTACTGGATGTCTGTTGTGCATCAAATACAAGGGCAGGTGACTGGGAAGACTTGTGAATCACCTCCTAACAGACTCATACCTTTACTTGCTGAATCAAGATACGTTTAATATGACAATGATCTTTAAGGATATCAATCAAGGCAAGAAAGGTAACTGATACATACACTGCTGTATTTTTTCCAGTTTAAATAAAACAGATAACTCCATTTTTTAATCAAAGGTCTAGCTGTTGAATTGACAGGAAAGAGAACAAACAGGTCCTCATCAAGCAGCTTTGCCGTGGGAATCAGTCACATCATGGGCTAATATGTTATAAGAATAGGGATGGCACCCACAAGCATTAAAATCTGTAATGAAAAGGGGGAAAAGCTATTCAGTACAAAGACCAAGGAAGGTGGAGAAGTAAGGAGAGAAATACCAATTACTTGGGTTTTAACAATAGCTCTTCCCATGAAGTTATTAAATTTGGTAAAATTTTTTGTTCTGGACAGCGCTGCCACAGGTTTCAAATGAACCGAACACAATGAAATAGGTGCCATTTTACTAGTTTGCTTAGAATCCATAATTGTGATATTTATAAGTGGAGCTGGGGAATGCTTTCAATAAAGAAGTCATTACCTGGACGTTGGCTTCAGTACCTTCCCAAACAGAAAGCAAGCCAGCATCTCTGCAAGTTCAGTGCTGACATTTTCACCGAGATTTAATAAAGCCATCACCAGGGACAGCCAAAACACGTTATTTCAGTGCACTGGCATTGCAATTGAAGAAATATTTCTCCACGTTTAATGCACAATACAATGGAATTTCAGTATTTACCAAGCATGCCAAGAACTTCTAATTACCTAATATGAACTTAGGCAAAGAGCCATTATGTCTTAAGTTCTGAATTCAGTAAAACAGATCAGTGCATTGTTTCAACCGAGTAGCCATACACTTTATAAAGGAAATGCATAATTGTGGAGTTCAGCTATGCGTTGCAATACGTGCTACTTAATGACATGGGAAAGTTAACCAAGGCAATAACTTTTTTTTTTCCTCCCTTCTAAAAGCCCACAGTAATGATACAGAATGTGAAAGCAACATTAAATACAGGTGTCTAATTAAAACACATTCTTACGCACATGAATTCCTCTGCAGTTACATAATTACGCCAGAGCCAGGATATCTCTGCAGCAAAGCATGTTTTCAGTGATCCCAGCTCCCGCATACCTCAGACCCTGTGACTGTAGTGGTCAAACCCATTCAGACCAGCTGATGGTCACTTGACTCTCCGCACTATTTATACATCGCTCCATTAAGTGAAGCTTCTGATTGGGCTGAATAGATTTATGAAAATCTTGCCCAAGACATTTTTTAAATTGCTTTGCCAGAGAACACTAGTACGAGCAAGCCTAGGGAGGTATAAAGTTGGCACAGCCTTCTAAAACACCTTCCTCAAGGCAAAACCACTTGCATTCTCGGAGGCCAACTAACTAGCTTTGTTTTTTTTTTTAAACTTAATTGCTGATAAACGCAAACACAGTTACCTCTAACCAGGACCTATTTTTGAGTTGACTTCACAGACAGTCTTTGAAGGATTTGATACAAATAGATAAGAAATTGGCTTAGTTGTAAAAACCCATAAAGGATGCTGTAAATAATTATTTATTTTAGCATGCAAAAAGAAAAAGCCTCCAGATCAACTCAAAATAAGTTACATAGGCATAAGTGAAATAGGTTGGACAGCAACTGTTCAACAAAACTGATGGAATAATGAATAACTGAGCCTACAACTTTGAAAACTGTCACAAAGCTTCCGTGGAAGGGTATAAGCACAAGCTAAGGTTCCTAAACTAAAGGCTTCTGTATGCTAAGAAGTAATGATGCTGTTTTCTGTAATGCCTGCATCAGGACCATGCTGTTCTGTAAGCAAGTAGCGTTCGGTCGTCAGCTGTTGTTACTAAGTGCTCACACCCCGGTGTGTTGTAACTGTCCACTGGATGGTAATATAATACGAGAATCTGAATTAACTTATTCACAGTTTTATGAGCAGTAAGGTAATTTTATATAAAGACAGCAAACAGGGCCAGTTAAGTTTCTGTTTAGGTCCACGGTGTTCAACAGACACCTTGCCAGAGCATTCCAGCCCTGTTCTTTCCAAGACGGGCTTTCTACACGCTAATGGTATTCCAGGAACACCTAGAGCTGCTTGCACGGACACAACCCCAGTGTTTCTAAGCGTAAGGCAGGGCTCCAGGGCAGGAGATTGCCCGAGCAGAAAAGAGGTGGGAAGTGAAAGAAAAACCACACTCCCCCTACAAGCCATGTGCCCCCAGGTTCCTCTCTTTAACCCAGACCTGTGCAGGGGTCACAGACCGCCGGCAGCTCCGGTGCCCGGGCAATAGGTTTGCCAGGCCTACTGCGCTGGGGTATCACGGGCCTACATCAAGGTGTAGTGCGTACACGGAAGAGGCCCACCCAGCCGTTTAAGAGGCAAATAGCTGGTGCTCGCAGCATATCAACTTTGTCGTAGCAGAGATGCTAAGCAAGATTCAACAAGTGTCAAAGAATTATTTGATCGGATCTTTAGCTAGCTTAATTTTCTAAACAGGGTGCACCTTGCAACAGCACACCCCCAGTATGCCAAATATTAACCATTTGACTAGCAATCCACCTGAAACATGAGCAGCAAATAAATGGGTTAAGCACAAAATACTGCATTTTTAGTGCAGATACGATTCAGCTGAGATTAAAACTAAATACTATTAAGTTCTGATGCTGGCTGAAGTTACTCAAACAAGCCTCTCCCAATATCCCTAGAACACAGCATCTCTGATGGTTGGGCTCCAAAAGCCCTACTATATCCTTACTATGCAATTCAATTCAAGCTATCATGCAGCTCAAACTTGCTTAGTACCCAGTCTGTACGGAAAACAGGGGCGCTCATCTTTAGTAACACTGTCATTTATTCATGCTGGATACCTGCATGCAGAGAACACCAGGGAAAGAAAATATCCATGTGAAATGGCAACCTAGTGAATAAGTGAAAGCATGCCAGCGATGAAACAAGTTTGATCCAGGAGCTGGATAACAAGCTGAGTGGCAACAACTCCTAAGACTATTTTCCCAGCGCTGACAGTGGGATCCTTCTGTATACTCCTCAAGGACCTACTTTAAAGATAATTACTCTTCCAAGTGCAGTTAGTACTTACTTCAGAGGAGAAGAGCATTCATATGTTACTTGAACTTTGCAATATAAGGCACTTGATTATTCAATTATGGAGATGATGCTACAAAGGCACCTGGTCCTGTGTCACACCCTAATACGCAGTAGGAGGGTGGTGAATATAAATTCATTTACTGTCCTGTTCCCCACCCTCTCCTCATAATTGCCTTCCTGTGAAGTGGACTCAACTGGGGGAGGTAAACACCTCCCCACACCTCACTTTCAACCAAGTGCAACCTGAAGCTTAGTACATTTATGCTGTGCACTTTAAAACTGTTTCTGATCACTCTACTATTCTATAGGGAAAATAACTCCACCTTCCAAGCAGACCTGGGTAAGCCGGGGAAAGAAGATACAAGGAATATCTAGATACAAGTTTTAAACCAATTATTGTATACCTGTAGAACAGGGAACCTGGGCTACAGGAATGGTTTGGACATTGTTTTGCCTTATGACTCAGCGACTCACTCTCCCTCTGAGACATGCAGTAAGATGACAGCCACCTTCCTTCCCCTGGTAAATGCTAGAACCATCCCAACAAAAAACGAGAACAAGTCCACCCAAGGTGTCACACCTGTTACCTTACACAGCAGCAAACTTTACTCTGGAAACACAACAGGCAAGTTACATGTGTTAGGAAGGTCCGAGTGTTACATCATCCACTCATAAATTAAGAAAATTCAGAGTCTACAACTTCAAGAAACACATACATCTTAAGTGGTGTTAAGGTGGAAATCTGAAAAAAAAAAAAGTCATTAGGGAACAGTAAAGCCTTCAGAAGCCCGGAAATCTAAAGATAATTCCCAGATTACAGTACAGATGCAGTTAAGGTTTTCAGAAAATGTGAAATTAAACCAGAATTTGTATTCTAGGTAAGTGTTCTCCAAATTATTTAGAAGATGAAGCGCCTCACAACAACAAGAAATAAGGATCACAATTCTTCAAGTGTTAAGAAACCTTTACAAGAGAAATCTAAAAGCCAGGGACACATTTTATCTTGCCTGAAGATTATCACATGACAACAGCATGCTACTATGCCACAGAGACCTAAATGCGTATGTTTATCCCACAGCTCACATGACTTTGCTTCCTTTAGACCATAAATGGTGAAGAGAAATATGCTCAGCAGAAGAGCAACAGGTACAATGCACTAAGAACCTCCCCCAAATAGACATCTATTCTACAGAACCAGGGCTAATATTTACCGATATTAAGTCCGCATGAAGTAATACACACCAGCAAGTCACACGCAGGTTACCAACACCAATTCACACAGCTCTAGATAGGCAATATTCTATATTTAACTTAAGCGAAAGCAGATATAGTGATGTGTAAAGGACACAGTGGCATCAAAGCTGATAAATGCTTTTAAAAGATACTAAATTTCTTATTCCAAATGGGTACTCCCAGGCACATTACAAAAGAAATCACACAGATCTAGCTTTACAATTTAACCAGCAGAGGAGTTTTAAAATACACAAGAGGACAGTGGGTCTGTAGGGAAACAAGAAGATTGTGTCTTACTGAAACAACCATTTAAATGAAGATCCCCTGCCCCCTCCCCATATATAAATATACAGGCATATACTCTCGCTAGCACTAAAGAAATGAGATTAGGTAAACTAGGACAAACAAGTGCATTGGCAGGGGAAAGAGATGGCTGTCAGTACTATTTTACCATCTTTAAGCATTTAAGCAGAAAAACCTATTTCTATCTGGGACTGTACTACACAGGCCATCAGCTGAGTAGTTTAATAAAGCTGTAACATTTGAGTGGCACGTGCAAGTCAAAGCCAGACCACCCCCTCACGCTTGACATCATACAGATAATTGAGAGGTAGGCAAAACAAGTCGCTGCATCCATCAGCACAAAAGCACTCTGTACATACCGACTGCTAATCAGTAGGATTTTAGAAAAACGTCACAATAACTAAGGCAAAAAGGCACAAAAGTCTGGGGTAAGTCTCAAGGATGCAAGAAATGCTGACAATACTACTAATACTGATAAATTAAAGGCTACATGTAACATACAAAGATGACTTTGGCGTAGTTTAGCAACCTAGTACTGGAAGAGGGACATAAATAGGATACTGAAGAAAAACCATAAAGCCACAAACTTAATAGGTCAAAAAGTGTATGCGACCACACTGTAGTACGAGGATTTAGCTTTTACTTTATCCCTTTCTCCAAAAGGAAAATACGGAACCTGAAAGAGAAGATTGAACTTGTGGAAATATTTTGTGCAAGTAATAACACTACCATGAGATAGAATAAAGGAGGAACCAGCTGGAGAAGCATCTTCTCCCACAGTAGATACAGTCCCCAGGCTGTTTTACCCACTCACAATCTTAGCAAGATTATCTTCTGGTTTCTCCATAAGATGAACTGTTTTTAAACCATCTCCAAGAAAAAGACAAAAATTAGCCAAGGACAGTTGCTGTATAAAACATAACTGGAAAGAATAAAAAGGTAACTCACTTGAGTATCTAATTCATTGGGATGAGATACCTCAAGAATATTCAGAGATTCAAAAATATATCCACACAGACAAATGGGACGGAATATTGTCTTTCACTGAGGTGATCTTAGAATGAAGGTGGCAAATTTATTCAGGGCAGGCAGAGACTACGGTGACAGAAATTCACAATACTGAGAAAAGAAAAAGGATTCTTGAAGGGCAATCCCGAATACTACAAAATATCGGTAATATTAAATCTTGTACAGATTGCTAAAAGGTTATGACAGAACAGTAGACTACATGAATCACAAGATGGTCTCAGTTTTGAACTGTATATTAAGCAATATCTGCTACCAAAACTTTGAGATTAAAACCTCACCCCTACAGTGTGTAGTGGTGGACAGTGATTAAACTCATTCTGCAATTTGAGAAACTCTTCTTAGAGAGTTATGAACACAACATTACAATGAATCTTAATTGGAGCTTCTCTTAATTGGAGGACTCCTGGCCCGGTCCAAATAAGCACTACTTCAAGGGTGCATGAAGGGCCCACGATATACACAGGAAGGATTTCGGTCTCCAAGTGGGGAACTCTGCTAGGAATCAGGAATAATGGCTTCGCAACACATACTTAAAAAACCAACTCAAAAGAGACTGTGACTACAGACTACACGATAGAAACACAGGCTATACCTGACCTATTTCATCCAGTTTGATTTACTGCAATGGCCACTCATTAGTCATCGTTAAATTCAGCTGCTTAATAGGACATCTTATCTTAAATACAAGTATTATCTATTCCTACTTCTTAGAATACCATTGCAGAGCATGAGCAAGCCCTAAGTATACCTCTGGGAAGTTTTGCGAGTTCTGTGGGATTGTTTGCTTTTTTTATTCCAAGTATTTTTAAGGTATTCAAGTACTGCATTAGCCACTGTATGCTAGTGTAAACAAGAAAGCCTTTTTGAATCGGGCCTGCTCCAACTCAATAACTTCCCACCCAAAAGGGTTTTTTCATTCTCAAAGATACAGCATGAAGAAGTGATGGCAGAGTATACTCTCAAGGTAGAGAGTTTTAAAGACCAAGCATCCAAGCAGGACAGTGAGGATGACCAACCAAATAAAAAACACCACCAACACTTACTGCACATCTGAACACTACAAACATTTCAAAAGCACAAAACTCAAATCCAGCTTAAGAGTAAGTATGAATTATCAAGCAGAGGATACAGACCAACCATTTCACATATGCATTTGCGTCAGTGTTATGAATGAAGATTGCGCTTCAGAACAGAGATGGTTTAACGAGTGAAGTGGTCTCCATCTCTCTGCAGCTGAAAGACATACTGACATAAGTATGATACTACACATTTTGTTTGTTAAAAAAAATAAAATAAATCAGTAGCTATCTCTGTAACAAGCATAGAAGACAAGTGACAGAGTTCTATATTCATTCACAGCAGTTTATCTAAAAGCAAGGTTACCTGAAGAAGGAAAATTACATTCACGGCAAAATAAGCTGCACAACAGTCAGGAATGTGTCAGATCCATTACCGCAATTAAATTTAATCCTTGAAGCAAGCCATTTAGAACTAGATTCTTATTACAGGCCAAGATGACATTAAGAAAACTTAAATGTGGCCTTATTAAATTCAGATCACACACTGTATACTTTCATTCTTAATATCAGATGAAGAGAAGAAAAACAAAAGATGTCTTTGTAGTATAAAAGCAATTTATTATTAAAGCATATTTCAAAAACACCAGGTAGATTTGTCCCAATATACCATTTGGTAAAGTCTAGATACACCTGATATTTTGTAAGGCACAGCAGCAACACAGAAACCACTATCAAATAGCCAGTCACATTAACCCCCACTCTTTTCTAAAGGTGAGGGGGGGAGCACAAAACAAAGACACACACATGAACTCTTCTGATAGGCAGCAAGGACAACAGGCACTCTTGACTTCCCATTATACATCTGCTAATGGCAAGATCACCTTCAGGCTTTTTATCCCTCTGGCCATAAGAAATTCACAACTACTGCTGAGAACACGTGAAGTAAGGCATGAAGCAATTCCTTTTTCCCTGTCAAAAACTGTAAGGAAGGGTAAACACGTTAGTAGTAGAGTCACTTATTTACAACCTTTAGAGTTATGGATAACGCAGCGTTTCCACTCTAGTTGTTTTCTACTTATAAAGCACCGTTAGCACTGTATATAATGCACAGGTTTCCAGATAAGAGACCCGGGAGTTATATTTTCCAACACACATTCAAAACTTCCCCCCCCCCATCATCTCTGTAGCAGCATTTTCTTCTAAATGAAGCGTATGTTGCCATTTTGAGACTTGCTTTACCATCCCACCGTAGCGGCCTTCTAAAGGCTCTCAGGGCTCTCTCTCCCTTTTGTTGGCAGAATGCCTCATGCAGCATCACTGGGCAACCAATGAGGAAATCCAGTGCACTATACAAATACAAACATCAGCACAAGGTAACAATTAGATGGCAGAGTTGCACACATCAATAAACTACAGGAAGTGTAT
This sequence comes from Vanellus vanellus, assembly GCF_965231255.1. NCBI lineage: Eukaryota > Metazoa > Chordata > Aves > Charadriiformes > Charadriidae > Vanellus > Vanellus vanellus. Next base: position 124,575,469 of record NC_138905.1, on the reverse strand, counting down.
TAAACCAGTCATTTTGGAGATAATGCCATTCAGAGCCCAGATCCTGGTGTATTCATAGCTTGCATAATGTGTACATAATCACAAGTAGTACAAAAAAAATCCACTGCATAAGTCAGGAAGACTACTGTAAAGTTGTTTAAAAATAAGCTATTCTAAACAGGCAAAGATTCAAAGAACAAGACAAACATTTTCAGTGAAAGTAATCTATCTGACATGTCAAAAAAAAGAGACCCCTTTTTAATAATTAATGCCTTCAAGAGAACATACTCTGCTAAAGCTATATATTAACTCCTAGGAGGTGCAGTACAAGTGTTTTGTACCACATCTTGCCATAATAACTGGGAAACAGTGCTACAGGTTCTCGTGGGTTTAACTGCTTACAGTACTATCCAAGTGTCCTGAACAATTAACTGCGGCCTAAAATTTGTCAGAAGGTGTTTCTAACTACATATCTAGCACCGGTGGAGTAGTGAATCAGTTGTACACAGATTCATCATTGGAAATTCTCCTGAAAAATAACTGGGCACTTGATCTCAAGGACAAGAAGGGCAAACTGTGAGGGGAGATGTAGATGGTAGCAAACGAGCGTTCCCATCCAGCGCTGCTCGAGTTCTGTTAGTGGCAGGACAGAGGAGTTCAAAGTTCACTTTCACAGTTGATGTGGGTTTCCTTTAAGATGCCTGGAAAATGACTACGTTGACCACATCCACATTCTGAAATACTTTTTTGAGAACTCCTAACGAAGCTTCAGCCAAAGGAACAGGAACTGACTCATTTGTACAGTACCCATCCACTGCACAGTCACTCTCAGATGTGTGCCCGAGATGCACATGGGCAGGGATAAAGCAGGCAAAATTCACATTGTATTTGAGAGACTGCAGTTAGGGATTTTGTATTGATATGCCAGAGCTCTGCATGAAGCTGTGCTCACAACACCTCTTTATCACTACAGGCCGCCACTCACCGTCAGCTCTATTTCTGTTTCTGAACACGAATTTATGCACAGAACTGAAGACCGTGAGCTTAGCTTAAGACCGTGAGCTCTCCGCAGTGTATTTTACTATTTGCAACTCAAACTGGCCATGAACAAAGAGATAAAGATAAACGAGCTAGCACGCTATTACAACCTGTGTGTGGAGTGCAAAAAAACCCCGCCAAGTGTACCACTTCAAATGGACTTGAATGTACATACTGTGTGTGAATCAACTCATTCCTAGGTCTGCTTTACTGCGAGATAAAACAGCTCTGAAAATGAAATTTGAAGGATCCAACAAGTCATTCCAATGTTTCCAATTCACTTGGCAATCTTCAGTGCATGGGAAAACAGTATGTAGTGAAGGAGGCTCTGTACAGGACATGTATACTACCAAGTATCACCTTGCGGCTGTTAGCTATGTATAGACTTGCAGAAAACAGGCATCCCATTTAAAAGTCAGCTTTCTACAAAATAGGTGTGCCACTAAGCCATTGTTTAAACCCACCGAAACTGCACTGAATCATTTCCCTGAATAGCATCACAATGAAGTGGGTGTGTTGTTTTTAAATCAAGGTGTCTGCTAAGCAAGTTCTTTTAACAATTTTGGTTATCAACACATCCCAAAAGTGTAAGACATATCCCTTAAATTCCATAAAAATTGCACTTACAAGCACAAGATACCAAAGGAGCAACTCTGCACCAACCCAATTAGGGGAAGTAAATGCCAGATTCCAAGAAGAAAACACCTTTGGTCTGACTACAGAACTACACTGCTCAGGATATTCATTAGAGGCTTTGCTGCTCTTATCTAACTGGGCTTCTGAATGCAACCCTTTACATAAAGGTTAACCTGACATCCCAGGAATAGTTTCCCGCAATGGTTTTGGCTCTCCAGGCTGTCAAAAAGAAGTAGTTTACCTACAACATGCAAGTGGTTTGTCTTGGTTTTTTTCCCCCCAAAGGAATATTTGACTAAGCTTCCCTGCCCATATCTAGGCACTTTTTAATTGAGGTGTATTTACATGGTACGGAATTGCATACTGCTCCTCCACCACAGAATGACATGCTCTTAACCTCAGCCAAGAAGTTAGAAAGTTCCAGTAGGCCAATTTATCAGGCAGCAAAAGTATATATTGAAAGTACCCAAACCAAACCGGTCATAATCTCTGAAGTTATACATTATTGAGGGGCATTCTGGCTACAACATGCAACTCTCTGGGCAGAAACCCCTGGGGAAAATACAGCACTCAGCTTGTCAATACAGCTTTTTTTTCCCTCCCTACCAGATCAGGTAATCTAGCAGATGTGTTCTGTGCCTAACGAGAGCAGGACATGCCACGGTACTTCACAGTTAGGAAGCAATTAGAGGTTTCTCATTCAAATATAATGCCACCTTCTGTACTCATTTGCTACTATATGATCCACATATCTTTTTCAGAGGAATTTTTGCTACATAACAGTGCTCCTAAAATACATCATTTCCAAGAAAGAGACATCTAGATAGGGTAACAGTCATAAGAGGTTTCTTTTGTGGCATAAGAAACAAGTGGTACATTTCAGTTTTTCTCACACAAAGGTGTCTACTACAGCAGCCTTGCTGCTATTAGTAATGTACCTACCAGGAGACAAGACATCGCCTTTCACATTCAGAAGTGAACCATTCCTCGCCATTGTTCTGCCTACCAAAAATGGCTGAACAAAAACAGCAAGGGCTGTTATAACTTTGAGCATCATCCTGACATCAGTGTACTTTTACTAAGATGGCATATGGCTTTCAGAGTCCCAGAGGCTCATTCTTCCCACAGCCAGAAACCAGTTGTGAGAAAGCACTTTGGTTTTCTGAACGGGAAGTGAGATTTTTGTGCTCTCCAGCTCCAGGTGCTGTATTACAGAAGGTCTTGGGGAGACTCATTTGATATTCCTCAACCAACAGTTTCTAAGCAGTTCCAGAGAGGCAGGTGATGGCCCAGCTAAAGCGGTGCCACTATTAAGAGGTCTCACTCATATTGCACCTCTTTGACCAAGGGTAGCATTTTTACGTTCTATAGGCTAAGACAGAGAGCTTAGGTATCATCAGTCATTTCAGTTTCTCTGACATCCAAGCATTACAAGACAGAGCTGGACTCCTGGAGCTGACAACAGTGGAGGAGACAGGACAATCAGTAGCATTCAAGGGAATGACTCCCTTAAAAGAAAAAAAAAAAAAACACACACAAAAAAAATAAATTGCAGACAACACCCACCAAGAGGTTGCCTACACTAGGCAGAGTGGAAACAAACCAGTCACTTGACTGGAGTGCCAGAGGAGGGCCACAAAGATGATCTGAGGGCTGGAGCACCTTTCCTATGAGGCCAGGTTGAGAGAGTTGGGGCTGTTCAGCCTGGAGAAGAGAAGGCTCCGGGGAGACCTTATTGCTGCCTTCCAGTACCTAAAGGGGGCCTACAGGAGAGCTGGGGAAGGACTTTTTACTAGGGCGTGTAGTGATAGGACGAGGGGGAACAGCTTCAAGCTGGAAGAGGGTGGATTTAGAATAGATATTAGGAAGACATTTTTCACTCTGAAGGTAGTAAGGCACTGGAACAGGTTGACCAGAGAAGTTGTTGAGGCCCCATCCCTGGAGGTGTTCAAGGCCAGGCTGGATGAAGCTTTGAGCAACCTGGTCTAAGTGGGAGGTGTCCCTGTCCATGGCAGGGGGGTTGGAACTCAATCTTCAAAGTCCCTTCCAACCCAAACTATTCTATGATTCCATGACTTCCAGTCCCTCACCCCAGCCACAGGGCACATCCTCTTGTGTACTTGCACTAACAGTTACTCCCGAGCGCCAACGACGCTGGACTGCAGCATGGTTTAGCTGACACCTACTAACCAAAGGTCAAAACCCTTTTAAAGAAGCTCAGAAACCGGAAAGAAAATCCCCTTAAGCAAGGATCAATGCAGTTCCCCGATAAAGCAGTTTAATGCTTTCATAGCCCGTACATTTTTTTCCTCTCCGAGAGCATCGGAGTGCCTAACATCCCGCTCTCCTTGCGCCCTACTCAGGCTCTCCCTATCACAACTGCAAATACTATTATGCAACTTACACGAGCACTACATTTCCTATAGCTTCCGGAAGAAAGAATAAACATTGGATTTCATCCTCATTCCACAGCTGCTTGTGGGGAGGGAGGCCTCCCATCCACTCCTTCCTTCCCTGAGGAATTTCGGCGGAGGGGCAGAGCTCTCCCAGCCGGGGCTCCAGCTCAGCTGCAGCGACCCGTGCCGCAGCACCGTGCCTACTGCAGCTGCCACCCGCCGAACCCTACCAGGCACATCTGGCACTTCGTCCAACAAAATACCTGCCCGTTTAGGGAGCTGGCATCCTGAAGACTGGTTTTGCTATTGTTAGAGGTTAAGTTGGAAACGCCAATTCTCAGTGATAAGTTTTCTTCATTCACTAAGGACCACGTCAAGCGCAGACTTCATTTCTGAGTCTCATTAGTAATCACAGTGCAAACTGATTACTACTAGCGCACATCCCCAAAGCACAAATGGTATCCCGCACAACATTATTACTCTCGTTTATTTATTGAGAAGTCAGTGCTTTATCGAGCACCTCAAGCTTTTCAAGAGACATATTCAACTGATTTAGAAAGAATTATGCACTGATAAGTGATTAGTGGTACTACAAATGTAGCCATTAATGATGAGTATTTACATATTACACCTCTCGTGAATTCATTCAGAAGCTTAACTTAAGGCCATACGTTTGAAGAGTTACATATTTGTTGATGCTACATGAGGAACTACCCCATGCAAAGGTTGTCATCTTACCAACTAGTGAATTTGGTTCGAACTTTTCCAACTTGCAAGATCTGCCTGAAAGTTTAATCTTCCCATGTGTCAACTAATTTAAGGAAATACCTCAAAAAAAAGACCAAATTCTCAATTCTTTAATTTCTTTAAATGCCTCCTGAAACAATCAGGATGGTCAAGTGTTCCATCGCATATTCCTGACTTTTTTCACCCTTTTTTTTTTTTTTTTGCCAATTTGCTAGCACACAAACTTCCCCTTTGTGCTTGCAGGTGGATACTGGCAAATATCTCCTGTTTTTATACAAAACCAGGAATGCTATTCACACTCACGTGGGATCTTCTCCCATTCAAATCCCATTCTGTAAAGCACACCTCCAAATGCTAAATCTTCCTCATCATAATATCATACCTTTTAATTAAGCCTGAAATTTAAAGTGAGATTGTGTACAAACATTATAAAAGTTTGTTCTTTTAAATATTTTCAGTGGTGTTATTCAGGGTTCTGTTTAATGTCTGTTCCCCCCCAATACAAACCCGAGACAAAGCAAAACAGGCCCCTCAAAACCACAACTACTCCAAGTATTTTCAGTGAAGATACAGACAACATTTGCTAATAGAAACCATTTCATGTTTATTGCCCAACCACACACTTGTTAGGCAAGGGCAGCAAAAGATTAGTAAAATACAAATATTTAATTATTCACAAGTCATCCAGACCTGTGACATTTTCCTTAAGGTGTGAACAGCTGGCTGCAAAATTTAGACCAGATGTTGTTCTTGCAATGAGCACTGATTTATAAACACAGTTTCACCATGACCAAGACAGCTACAAAACTGCACAGCACTACACACCTATTTATAGTAGGTATTTCTGATGGTGAAAAGTGAAACAACTGGTTCAAGACGATTATGAAACAGATAAATCTCATCATGTAATAACTACAGAGCATTACTTTTCAATAGCACAAGCCAACAGGCAAGAATGAATCCAAACTCTGCAGGAAGATAACTACACCAATGCACGTGTGAGTATTGTAAAGATGTAGTTTAGGATGACCATTAGAAGGCCAACATAAAGCCAACAACTTGAAAAGAATTAACTTCACATTACGTAACGAATAACTCCAATCTGCAGATTCACTGGGAGAGTTGCATCGCTGTCTGGTACTACAAGCAAGCATGTATTCTTGTAACAAATAAATGTTCACATATTCAGAACTAAGGGCTTTCCCCCTCCTCCCCCCCTTCCCTCATCTACAAAGATCTTTGGAGACACCAAGAAATTATCAACATGGACGCATGCACTAATAAGAGTTTGGCATGGCTGAGTGTCATGCAAAAATATTTTCAGTTACGCACATACGACACTAGGGTAAAAGCGTGGCTTTTGAGTGTGATCAGTAAGATAACAACAAAAACCTGCAACAGAACTACTCTGGCCTAGAAAACTTACTTTATTTCTCAAGCGAACATTAGAACAGATCAGCCATTACGTGCTCTAAGAGAGAAACAAAGCACATTTTAGAAGTAGGTAAGGATCCGAACAAGGGTATACAAAATGTAGGTGAGTATTTCCACTTCAGAAAAATCTTGCCTGCTCAGTGTTTCCAGGCAATAATTCTGTCAGATCATCAGTTTCCCTGGTTCAATATCCCATCTTATAATACATAGCATGAGCTGCGCCAATACGGTATACTTTTGTAAAAGAACAGCTACAGCTTCTTCCCTAAACTTAAATGAGTGTTATCCAGCTGTTGTATACTACAGTCAAAGATGAAAATTTTCACCTTTAAAAAGAAATCAGACTCTCTAGAAACAGAGTAATTTTTAGGCAATTACAGACAGCACTCTCCTGTGAGCCATACCCAGTTCCACCTTTCCCAAACTCTACTGGGCAACGAGATGATCTGATTCTTTGAGACAGTGGGAGGATATAACAGCGCACAAGCATATCAGCATGAAAAGGAGGTATAAACTGAGCTTCTTGGGCAAACAGCTGCAGTTCAAACTTACCAACTAGGAGGGGTCAGGTTAGGCAGTATCTTTATTATTAGGCAAGCCTACAGAAGGCAAGCTTTCCTGCAGGGAATTGCACAATATGCCCATGTCAGATAGCTTTAAGAACAGGTCAGAAATACAGCCACCAAGATTTGTTTAAAAAAAAAAAAAAAAAAAGCACCAAACACAAAACCCCTTTGGGCAGGATGATAGTCCAAAGAACCTCTTATATGCCATATAGTTCTTTCATTTTCACACCTTCTATTTGTAGGTCATCACTCCATCACCAGCCTCAAAGCCATGCAGCAACTCTGTAAGGCTCCTTGCGTCAATTCATTCTTAAACTTTGCTTCATCCATCTGAGTCATAAAAGCAGATTTTCTGTCCTGTGACTGTTGAACTTCTAAGATACTGCAATTTGTACCAGTAAATCACTTATTTAAATCTTTACTGCTCATCAGCTTTTGTGAACCATACCAGATACTCACAGAAATTAGTTGATGATGATGTTTTGGCATTATGAACTAAAGCCACTATGATTACGTTTTTCACGTGAGTAAGAGACAGAAGTATTTATATATATATTCCACCTCAGTCTGCCCATCCAGAAGCTTAAGTTTAACTTTCTTTAATTTCTGGGTGTTGAGAATTTTCAGCAAGATATTTAAAGCAGTATTAACAGCCTATCACAAGCCTATACAGGTCCCACGTCTCTTACACATGTATTTTGAGAGGTGTTTCCTCTTTCTCACAAATCCCAAGGAAACAAGTAACATCAGTTCAACTTTTCAGCTCATGCTGTGATAAGTAATTCGTAAGAACAAATCAAGTCAGACATAATAGCCTGATCACTCCCTCAGGAAAACTACTTCAGTCATATTACACTGCATTTCTAACAGGTATAAGTGCAGAAGAACTATCTGCAGCACTGAAGTTACAGACGGGTGAACAAAGTGTTTCTGCATTGGTACAGACTGGCTTCCACAAAGAATCCAGTTTTCAAACCTCAGCATGGGAAGAATATAAAGTGGAAAAAAAGTCTTACTCCTTGAAGAACTGCCAGGTCGAGAACAGTCAAGGTAAGTAAACTAAGGGGCAACTCCTTCTTAGCTTTACTATATAATAAGTGTAACATATTCTCAGAGACTCGAAACAAGTAGCCTATTAAAAGCTTTCCCTAAGTTAAGGCTATCTAGAGGTATACCAATTAACCCAAAAAACAAGTCCTGGGCAGGAGAAAGAGTAATGTTTTAAGATGCGGTGAACCATAGTACTACCAAAAGGAACCCCCCACCGCCACATTTTGGCGTGTGTGTGGAAATCTACTCAGACATTGAAATGACCTATGTAATCAAATCAGTTCAAGGTGCTGGGGGAGGGGGGGGGGGGGGGTACGGACGGGGGGACGACACAACACCATACATTGGAAGCTTCCATAGGTCATTGTAGCTATTAGAACAATTTTTGGTCTCCCCAACTCAAAAACCCATCTGGTTGAAAAAAAGCTATCTGTATCCAGGAGGTGTGCATGTGGGAAACAGGAGAGAAGCGTGGCATGCACCAGCACATAGCCGAAGAATATAAAAGTTAATAAGGAGTCCAGAACTTGCTGTTATCTGACAATTCTGGATATGCTATTCAGCACTGTTTTATCACACAGGCAAGCATCTCCACACGTGTGTCTTGCCGTCCACACAATCGAACTATTTCACAGAATCCATCCACCACCGAAGTGCTACTAAACAACTGAATAAACCAGGGGCAGAAGCGAGCCAGCCACGTAACCCCTTCAGCACCTAAGATGCCAGCTGATGCAGACTACAACTGTCACCTTAAAAAAAAAAAGAAGCCAGCTTTATGCATTTCTCATGTCCGCCCTTCTCTACATCAGTCATCAAGCACCACCACTTGCAATAATTAATAAAAACAGTCATTATGGTACATAGCAAAATTTACTTGTGGCTGTTCTAATTTCAGATTTTTTCCCCCTCCCAGCATTTTGTAATTCCACGTGTTTTCTTTTTAGAACAAATATTTTCATTACATATGCTCACAAAACTCAGACAGCAAAAACATACTAACAGAATGAGCGTAAAATGTGGTTTTGCGTGAGATCATATACTACAAAATGTAAGGGTTTTTTTTTTTAAATGAATAAACTGGAACAGTTAACAGTATGACACAAACCAAAATACAAGTAACAGACATGATCTAAACAGAATTAGACTGGAACATGTTTATTTAATTCCCAAAATTTTAGTTTATGCTTAAATCAGTCAGCCTTCACCTCATACAAGTATTTCAAAACAGGTGAGTGAAACCCAGAGGGAGGTGGCTGATCATTTTATTAATTAATTGACTACAGTTACTTCCCCCCCCCCCAAGCTTTGGCTATTTAAGCAGAGTAGTATGTGCTTTTTATTTTCGGGAAAGCGGGGGGAAGGGAGAGGGGGGACCTCTGGCAAGAATGCTAACCTTATGAATTCTTCCTCTGGAATTTTAATTGGTAAATCTATAAGTAAAAACGTACCCAGCTGCAGGGAGCTGCTCCCCAGCCCCACCACAATCCCAGAACCTCGGAGCTGTTTGCTCAAGCCTGAAAACACAGCACTTTCCTCAGGTGGTGCCCGGCCACACCTGAGCTAAGGCGGCAACTCCAGCAGCAGAAGTTGGGTTACGACCGTCCCCATTTCCAAAGGCATAGAGCACCTCTAGAAGACACACTTATCTCAAAATCTATTCTTTTTATCACTTCTCTTATTAGACATTTCCTACTCATTTTCTGCAATAAATTTAGCTACACAACAACCTTGAGCTCTATTTTTATGGACAGCATTGTTCAAAGAACTTCCGAAAATTGTATTAGGAAAGAGAGAAAGGCCTTTGAACAATTAAGACAAGCTTCATAACAGAAACGTAATCTCAACACTAGCGAGTTTCTTTATTTCCTTTTTGGAGAAACCCTCACATGGGGGAATTGAGACAGATGAAAGCAAGAGATTTAAAAATGAGAAACCCACTGTTTTATGCATCAGAACCAACCGAGAAGAGCATAGTCTGGATGACACCTTTCAACCTGTAACCAAAGCACTTTCTAAATGCATCTTGAAGAAGTTACAGCTCAAAAAGAAAGTAAAAATAAAGCTCACAAAGTTAACAGCAGATTTGAACCATAAGTTACAACTGTCACATAATATATCCACTCTACCTTACAGACCAATACACAAGGTCTACAATATATTACAGGCACCACCGTTTCCCATCTGACTTACAGGCAGTTCTCACAGCTACAATTAGCGTAGCATATTCAAATACAATTGAAAGAAACATTTTTCTATACACTCACACGGCAGCTTGATTTCTTTAGAGTTCCTAGGATCACGCTATATCCAGGAGTCTAGTAAAAACCAGCACTCCGAGTATCAGCGTACTTCTACCTTGAAGCGAGTAATGTCTATGAACTATAATACTTTTTTTTTTTTCCCTCCCTAAATACTTAAGAGGAAATTAAGTAACAGGCACGTGGGAAGTCATATCTAGTTTTAACACGCAGAAACCGAGCGATTTTGCCACCGGAGCGCCCAGCGAGCGATTCAAAGCCACTTCGGCCCTCCACACCCGAAAATAAATAACAATAAAAATAAAATAAGAACAGCAAAACGCCACCGCTAAGCAAACTCCGCGCAGCCCGCCGGTTCCAGCCTTCCCCTTTCGGATCCCCCCCTCCACGCGGGGCGGGGGGGAAACATTTACGTCCCCTCGTTACGATTTATACCTGAACTCCACGAAAAGAGGGAGGGGGAGCTTGGAGACACCCCCCACCCTTCCTCCTCCTCCTCCTCTCCCAGGTGAGCTCGCTTCCCAGGAGACCCCCCCTCCCGCCTCTCCCCACTCACCCGTGTCCGAGCGGCGTTTCTCCCCGATGACAGGCGGCTCCGGGGGAGCCCCGACACCCCGCCGAGGGGCGGGCAGAGCCCCGCTCCGCTCCCGGCTCGGCCCCGCGGCCCCGAAACGGGGCCGCGGGGCCGAGCCGGGAGCGGAGCGGGGCTCTGCCCGCCGCCCGCCGCTCTTATAGCGACCCGCCAATTAAGGGCGGCCAATCGGCGGGCGGCAGCCACGTGACGGGGCAGTTCCAATTACGGCGGAGAATTTTTCTGAATTAGCGGGGTTACACAAAGGACACTCATTGAAAAAAAAAAAAAAAAAAAAAAAAAAAGGGGGTGGGTGGTGGGAGGGAGGGAGGGAAGAGGGGGGGGTTGGGGGGGGGGAAGCGGGGAACGCCCAGTCGGAGCCTGCTGCTGGTGGTGCTGGTGGTGGTGATTTAAAGCAGGAAACTCCCTCGCCTCACACAGACACGGCCGCATTCAGCACCGGCCAGCATCTCCGCGGGAAAGGAATGTCTGGCGCACATTAGGGCTTAATCCTCGCCCCCGAGGTTGGGTTTACACGGCCGTCCCCTCCATTTCTTCTTCCCCTACCCCAGTCCCCAGCCAAGGCGCGGGGGGGGGGGGGGGGGACGGGGACGGGGACGGGGGGGGCGCGAAAACCAGCACCTCACTCCGCTTCTTGAAAATATACATCTATATTTTCAACTATCAGCCGGGAAGGGCTTGCCGAGGCAAGGCTGTGTGGCGACCGGTGTGTCGGCACCGCTCTGAAAAAAAAACTTCTGCGTGCAGCAGACCACGCAAATCAATAATAATAATAATAATAAAATGTAATTATTGAAAGGCATTGAACAATTAGCCATTACCGGCTCTCTGTGCTAGAAAAGCCGGCCGCAAGAAAAAATGTACCCATGCTAACCAGAGCGCCTGAATTTTATTCTGAGGAATCGCTGCGAGAAGACACGCATAGTGTATAAGAAACAGACTGTCACGTAAAAGCAATATTGAAAGCCTCACCTGCCCGCAAGCCCTCACGGAACACAGGCCAGCACTTCCCAGCGCCTGTCTGAGCCCCCCGCTTCATCTCCGTTTCCCTACCCCGAAAGAGCCACGTGTGGCCACAAACGTTGCACCAGCGCAATGTCCGAGGCACAAGCGGAACAACGGCGAGGCTGCCTGCCACCGACAAGCCTTGCCAATCCCAATTTATGGGCAGGAAACCTATGCCAGGACAAACCAGTCGAGATGACTCAAATCGCCTCTCCCCCACCCTCCTGTTCCACAGAACAACAGCCCTCTTTAGCAACGGGGAGTAGGACCTCTTGGAGGAATGACTCAAAGCTGCTCTTGGGGGTAGGGAGGTAGGGGAAAAAAAAAAAAAACACAACAGAACAGAAAATATACACCCCCCCTTTTCCACATTGTATTAATTAAACACACAACAACCGTCTTGAGGTAATAAATGCAACAAAGGCAAAGAAATCTAGTTTTACCGCAAGATAAGTTTACTGAGGTTAAACCCAAGGGAAAACTAATCTAACCACATTTTCAAATTGTTTGGAATATTCCATAGCCCATTGAAACCATAAAATGACAAAAACATCCTATCCTAGAATAGCATGAGGAAACAAAAAGTGTTATGTTCAATTAAAGGCAGATGACCTGATAAAAATTTCACACTCACACTGTGTGCTATGAAACTCAGTATCAGTTTTTCATCTATTGCCTTTTTTTTTTTTTTTAAGAAAATGACCGTATGTTTTAACCTGTAGGTGGTATTTTCTACCTTTGATCAAAGTGATTTTATTAGAATAAAGATATCAGAATACTTAAAAATTTTAGTCTTTATCCTGTCATAACCATTAAGCCAGTAAGTGATTTTAAGTAACATAGACTAGCTTATGGAGAGTTACATGCTCCGTCTTCTTGAGGGACAGTGAATACATCCCTCTCAAAATGGCCATGGGTTTTCTATTAACAAAAAATGGGAGATGAACTGCCCACTCTTACTGGAAGTTTAATGACAGATAATTGAAGGAGAGACCTAGGACAACAGGTGTAGCTGAAGAAACTAGGGTCTGGAAAGCAAACCAGCCAAAACCGCTCTGATGACTTTTTTAACGTGACTGTATCTCCATCTTGAAAAAAGCTGCAGCTTCTCCTCAGCTCCTGCAATTGGAAGGTTGTTCCAGAAGTCGCTTCTGATGGTTTGGACCCCCCCCCCCCCACTTCTTTTTTTTTTTTTTTTTTTTTTTCAAAATTTCCATCCTAAACTTACTCAGGGCCAGATGCTGGCACAACATCAAATGATCAGCATTGTCCCCTCTTTGCTAAAACAGTTCTTTTCCTTTTCCTGTGCTATACCACAAATGCCCCCATTCTTCCATTCTGCAGCTTGTTGGTAGACAGCAGTCATATCTGCCTTCGACCCTGATGAGATATTTAAGCCTAATGATTTTATCATGCTTCATCTCCGAGTTCTTCCCAAAGCATTTATTAAGAGGTTCTTCATGAAAACATTTTAGATTAAAACAATCAAATTATTTTACTGTTCTTTTTGAATGGAAACCGTGACTCAGATGAGCCAAACACAAAATATTCCACCAAAGTATTCTATGTATAGCATTTGTGTGAATTCATGGGGCTGAAGCCAGCCAAATAACATAAGTACTCCATAATGGAAAAGCTGATTAGCCATTATAAATACCTCAGAAGTACATTTTAAGGTAAATCCTCATCATATCCCTGTGAAATGGTAGACTTTCGTCTCCTTTAGAAAATGAGAAAACAGAGGCCAGGAATGCTTAAAATGACTTGACCAACATCACAGAAGCTTCCATCAGGAACTGAGTTGCACCTAAGGAGCTCTTGGCTCCTTCTCCCACTCCACATCTGCAACATGCTGTGCATCTCGTTCCAACCTACTGCAGACCTGGATGATCTGCAGTCGCCTTCTACATGGCTAAAACAGAACATTCAAAAATGATGACAGCAGCTGGTGTCTAATGGGATAAGACGTGCTTGCATTGTAGACCTCCTCGTTGAGAAAGACTTTCTTGGCACAGTCAGTATATTTTATGACGGCAACATTTTAGCCTTCATTACAGGGATTAGGGTCAGAGGCTGAGACTTTTGTCCTGCTGCAGAAAAGGAACGCCAGAAGGTGCATCCCTGAATTGCTGGCAGTGACAGTCTAATTTCAGCCACCTGGCTACGCAAACGTGACTGGGGTTCAGCTGGATTCTGTCTGTTGTACTTTCTGGGAGAGGGGTACTTCATTTTAACACAGAAACCCAATTCGAGCAGGAAGGGACAGAACAAGGAACGTGAGAGGGAAGGCAACGTTCTCTTCATCCCACTCCGTGCACTCTCGCAGACAAAAGCGCCCACCTATTCTCCTACGTTTTTCTCTGTTGACTATTTCCTCAGGAGACCTGTTTTTCTTTATTGTTCCAGCAATTTCCTGCCGTACTCAGCAATTCTCTTCTCCCAATAGGGAAGTTTCCCTGTTTTTCCCTTTTGACTTTCTCACCTTTGTGTCTTGGTCCAAACGTGAGGGGTGAATTGCCTGATGCCTTTTGAGCCACTCATCGTTGGTATCGGACACAGGGGCCATCCAGTTGGCAACACAGGCAAGAGAGCCTGATCCAGCCAAGGTTTCAGAGCCCCAGGAAGGGAGTGAGCTCCACAGAAAACTGACACCGCCCTTAATGCTAATTGCACTGAAGGCCCTCCTCTGCCGGAGGGGAAGAGCCCAGCCCACAGGGTAGCACCCAGCCCAGCATCACTGGGACATGTGAACTACGTGCATAGTCACAGACCATGGACACGTGTGTATATATCCACAGTTACCTATCCAGAAGCAGAGGATGGTAGGGAAAGGAGGAAGAAATGAATTTTCTCTTTTCTCCCCTATAGGTCCCCTTTGGGATATCTCATGCCTCTACTGAAAAAATAAAGCTTGTAAGCACAGAGCTAATAAAACACGCATCGTTTAACGAGAAAGTTAGTAAGTTAATTTTTTCTGGGTAAACAAGTGATCTAGGCTCTGACAAGTGACCTAGGCTCTGAAAATAATTTTTTTTATTATTATTATTGTTTTATAAATCCCCTTTGATTTCTACCCTTGAGTTATCACCTATTTGTCTCTTTCAGTAAGAGCGGAAGGGCTGCCGTAGCGTGCTTGGTTAAAAACGCACTTTCCCACCAACTTATGCAACTTGTGGTACCTACTGTGACTGATTCATACCATCCGTGTGCATGAAGTCCTCTGTGCTCAGTGTTATATACATAAACACACGTGTCAGCTTTCAGAGGCACTGAGCTGCTTCTAATTTCCACTGGGATTGTTGGACTGCATCACCTCTACATACCAGATCTCTGTAAACACCTCTTTTCATGTATAAAACATCTCCTTTGAATGCTCCTAGTGTCTGGTCAGAGAACTTGAGCTGCATTCAGCCTCCAGCTCTTAGGAACCATGGCTCGTCACATACAACAGTGAGCAGAACCGTAACATTCATCCTTCCAGCGGCAGGTGAAGACAGAAGATTGCCATCACCCCCCCAAAGAGGCATCTGACACAAGCTGTAGGAAACAGGACACGTTGCTATACATTTGTGTCATGAAAGCAGTGCAGCTTTTATCTCTTCTTGAGGAAACGCCTGTAAAGGTCTAAAAATGAGATTATTAGGAAAAAGACCAAAATAGTATTAAAGTAAGCTCTTCTGGTACTCCATTTCAACAAGAATCCCTATATACTGTTTCCTCAAAAATCTTTTTTCTTTCTTTTTTTTTTTTTGAAAGAGACTCACAGCTACAAGAATTCAAGTAATTTTAGCATCGCTTGCTGTAGCTTTGCTAAGCTGCTAAAAGCAAGCGGGTCTCAAGACCAAAGCAGTACTGGTGTCTGTTAAAGTAACATGGAAAACAGAGTACTGCTGCTGCCTCCATGCCACTTGTGAAAAGGAAGTCTTATTAGACTCGTATCAACATAAGTAATACAGCAGCTTGAAGAAGGATTTCATTTGCTCTGTTTTTAAAGAGCTACTCAACTTTTTCAGACTGCAGTGACATAAATATACAGTGGGTGAGGGTGGGGGTGGTTTGGGTGGGAGAAGGGGAGGATGGAGGAGGACAGGGTTTTATGCCAAGAGCTGAATCATAACCATGTGAGTAATTTTGCTTTTTTTTTTTTTTCTTAAGGGTATGAATCAAATTAAATTTGTTTTGCTGTGGGTGAAGGAAGAGAGAATATAATAGCATGAATCAGAGCTATCATCAAATATGTGGCACAGACTAAAAATTAATTACAATTACTGCCTTCTTCTAAAAAGTTTCTGCCATAAGATGAAGCAATTTTATTAATCAATATAATCCATTTAAAAAATTCTCAGGGAATTAAATAAAACCTTTCAATTACTTTCCTCTTCCTTTTAATTTTTTCCCATTGTAACAGGAAAAGATTAGCATCTTTAAACAAAATCTTGCTTAATCTGTTAGATGCCCTTTTGCTCCAGTAGCAAAAGAACTGCTGCTAATAATGAGAAGTAGATATTAGACCACGCGTAATCTCATCAGTCAGGGCTAGCCAGAGGATGAGAGTCCACAGAGTACATGCTTTACCACTTTAGCACAGACGCTTTATTAGACATTGTAATAAAGACAACTTATTTAATGAAAAACGCAAACAGAAAAACACTCAATATCCCTTTGTCTTTTCCTGAGATAAAGTCGTGAAAAAGTGTGTGCTAAATCACTGGATTTTTTGCACTTTGGAACTGCCATTTAAGTGGCAATACTGGGAAAACTGTAGGGGGGTCAGGACACAAAACCTCTTTCTAAAGAGGCCAACGTAGATACTTGGAAACAAGACCATGCATTATTAATTATTAGATAGATAACCAAAGACATATGTTTTTTCATAATAGGTAAGAAACCAAAAGGTAGAGAGTCTTTGCATCCAAGTTCTTAGCATGGAGAAAATGGTATTTAATTCATTGTCTGAAAAACACAATAAAGCTACGGCAAGACATCATTTGGAATCAATTCCTCCCCCTAAACAACTCCAGATCTTTCCCATAGTAATTCTCTTGCACGTGCCCAGCAAAAATCTCTGTAGAAAGGACTGGTATACAGCATGTTCGGGAAGTCAGCTGAACCACAAGCCTTAAAGACACGATTCCCAGACAGACAGAAAACTTCTGCGGAGACCTCCACAGCTGCTGTGACTTTCCAGTGGCGTATGCGGGGGAAGGAAGAAAATGGAAGATCTCTTGGGTAACCTGAGCCAAGCCCCAAGAGGAATAACACGTGTGTGTGTGTGTGTTTTACAATCCCCATTCAAACTGGCCTGTGAACAGGAAGCCAACACCCGCTCTGGAGAGAGGTCTTACCCCCCCCTGCTCCTGCACCCGCTGAAGGTCACAAGCTCCGGCCGCAGCGGGGGCTGGGGGTCCTGCCCGCTGCCAGCTGATACCACCCCATCGATGTTCATGCCAATGTGCAAGCCAGCTTCATTCCTCTTGATGTCTCCTACTGGTCTTCAAGAACAGTCAATCTACTACTTAAAAACCAAACTAAATGGGTGCTTCAGAGTCCCGGCGCAGGTGGTCAAAACGGTTCACGGCCAACAGCACTGGCGAATTCCCTCAACTCTCCTGCTGGAAGGCCCCCTTTGACTGTGGCAAACATTAAGTTTGCTGGCCAGACAACCTCCTTGCTACCTTGTGGAGGTCGTCCCTCCCTTTTTACAAGATCACTCAGTACCCGGTTTCATCCCAGCCTCGGTCAGTTGCCAGGTAGTAGGAAAGCCCAACCAACTTATCACCGTGCTGGGCGAGAGGCCTATTCAAACATGTCTCACGCGGATTACCACAGCCTTAAAAGCGTCTCGCAGTCTTACCTCACACCCTGGACATATGCAAGGGGGAACAAAATAACTCAGAAGACCGCTTTGCAACATCCAGGACCCAAGACTTATTAGACAACAGCATCCACGGGGATCACGCTGTGAAACATAGCGATAGAAACTCTCCAACAAACCTTCAAAGCCCCTCAAAACATAGCAATAGAAACTCTCCTGCAAAAAAATCAGTTCCACTCTGTAGCCACCAGTACTTTGAGACTGCTTACTGGTGTGATAGTATAAGCAGCATATGAGAAAATTTTTCTTTATATTCACAGTCTCGAGGAAGGCCAATTCTCCACCATTTTGCCCAAGACAGAAATCACTGATATTCCCTAATTATAGCTTTTACTTGCAATGAAGAATAAGCTCCAAGTAGCAATAAAACACAAGTTGTCAGAAGTTAGCCAGAGAAGATGCTGAATATCTCTCATTCAAGGATAAACCGGCAGCAACTTTACCGTTATCTGTGCTTCATCAGTGGTCATCGTTATTTATAACACAACAGTATACGTTACCACAGGTAGGTTTCTTTTACACTTCTGGTTAAATTATTTCTCAGCTACTGTGCATAAACCAAACTCTTCAAATGCTCCCGCTCCTTATTTTGGCATACAATGGCAGAGCTTAACAGGACTGCTAACTTTCCTCCAGAAGATATATGCTGCTTAGTAAAGTTAATTCCCAGCTTTCCGTAGCAAATAGCTGCCATTTCTTGCAATAGTTAGACAGACAGCTTCAGAAAGGAAAAGAACACTTTTCTTTGGCAAAAAATATCAGTATAACTCAGAGCACTAACGTTCCCAGCTACTATGTAGAAATCTCTCACACCCCGGTCCCAGATACTAACCATGCTGGGGCCCGTTCTCTTTAATATCTTTATCAATGATCTGGATGAGGGGATCGAATGCACCCTCAGTAAGTTCGCAGACCACACTAAACTAGGGGGACGTGTTGATCTGCTTGAGGGTAGATTGGCTCTGCAGAGGGATCTGGACAGGCTGGACAGATGGGCTGAGGCCAATGGTATGAGGTTCAACAAGGCCAAGTGTCGGGTCCTGCACTTGGGTCACAACAACCCCATGCAGCGCTACAGACTGGGGGCGGAGTGGCTCGAAAGCTGCCTGGCAGAAAAGGACCTGGGGGGTGTTGGTGGACAGCCGGCTGAGCATGAGCCAGCAGTGTGCCCAGGCAGCCAAGAAGGCCAACACCATCCTGGCTTGCATCAGGAATAGTGTGGTGAGCCGGACTAGGGAAGTAATCATCCCCCTGTACTCGGCACTGGTGAGGCCTCACCTCGAGTACTGTGTTCAGTTTTGGGCCCCTCACTACAAGAAGGACATTGAGGTGTTGGAGCGTGTCCAGAGAAGGGCTACAAAGCTGGTGAAGGGTCTGGAGGACAAACCTTATGAGGAACGACTGAGGGAACTGGGGTTGTTTAGCCTGGAGAAGACGAGGCTGAGGGGAGACCTTATCACCCTCTACAACTACCTGAAAGGAGGTTTTAGAGAGATGGGAGCTGACCTCTTCTCCCTGGCGACAAGTGATAGGACAAGAGGAAACGGGTTCAAGTTATGTCAGGGCAGGTTTAAATTGGATATTAGGAAGCATTTTTTCACTGAAAGGGTTATTAAACATTGGAATAAGCTGCCCAGAGAGGTGGTGGATTCACCATCCATGGAGGTGTTTAAGAAAAGGGTAGATGAGGTGCTTAGGGACATGGTTTAGGAGTGGTGGTATTTTTATCAGGGTAGGTTAATGGTTGGACTTGATGATCTTAAAGGTCCATTCCAACCTCACTGATTCTATGATTCTATGTTTAGATTATTAATATTACATATAATATAATTTTGTATATTTTAGCTATGAGGCTTTAAACTAGTTGCTAGAAAGTATCTTTGCTATCTGCTCTTCTCAACTCTTCTCAGCCTCAAATTCAAAAGGGAGCATGCTATCTAGCCACTTTGGCTACAAAAACAGATTAAGGGTAGACACTAATTTTTATCCAATTATCCAGAAAAAAATATACTTATGCACTTGGCAAAATCATTAGGGAATTATCTAAACACCACAGGTTTTGGCAGAAAACCTCCTGTAAACTCAATGGCTTTAAATTAGTACATACATTATTAATACTTATTTACTTCAGTGGCTTAAGGGATATTTCTGAAAGTATTTATTGAAAACTGAAATTTTGTTTTGCTTTCAAAAAAGTCACGCATCCTGTAAGTTTCTAGAATTGCTGAAACAGTTCAAGAAAAACTGATGGGAAATTCCATTTGAAAATGCCAACACTTGCAACTACAATTTGAAGCATGGGATGGGAACATGATCAAAAACAAAGCACAAATAGTTCTCCCTGATTCTATATTTTGTTTATCCAGTCCTATGAAGGAAAACTATAGGAAGGCTGGGGGGGTGGCGGTGGTGAATGTGAGGAAATTGCAGTTACAGTCAAGAACATAATACACCCCTGAACTCATAATAAAATATATAGCTTTTTTCCTTCAAAATCCATAGGCACAGTACAGCTTTGGGTACACACTATTGCTCACCCTCCACTGCAACTTTTTTTTTCTGCCCTGTTAACTTTAAAAGGCAGTCCCAGGAGTGTGGGGTTTTTTGGTGATTTAGGAATGAACGCACACGTGAGTATTTAAATTAGCCTGCGATTCCTGCAGATTGTTTTAAGGCACGTTCCAGGAGATGTCTTAAAATGGAAGAGAGGCAATTCTGATCTTGCACCTTACACACAGCTAACAGGAGGTGTTTGATTTGCAAGGATTAGCGAAACCACTGCAGGGTAGTTCACACGCGTGCAACGGCTTCTCTACCCCAGAACTGCACCCAGAGGAGGGTCACAATACTAATAAACACAAAATTAATTTCACAGCTCCTAAATTACAAGGCAAGTCTTATCAGTGTTAGACTGTAAGCTTCTTGGGGCTGAGACGGTCTTGTCTGTCTCCCGTGTAGAGCATTAATCATGTTGTGGGTGCGTACGGCTAACAAGATGCACGTAAATCTATTCTGATGTGGTTTTTTGCTACTCCAGACTAGAGAAGAGTCACACACGCAGGCTCGCTTTTACCTCTCTACCTAATGATACACTAATATGCCTAATTGAAAAAACAAGTCCTGATAGGAACAGAAAGACTTTGTTTTTGTTTATGCCACCCAGACAGAGTCTGTGGCTATACATTGCAAATAGTTGGCAAAACCTAAACCGCAAGTATGTAGCAGCACTGTGAGTAATAAAGATAATGCTTGTATTTTGTTTATGAAGAGCCCTAACCAACACACTAAAGCAAGCATACTGAAACCAAACAATACTCAGATCTTTAGAAAAACTTCAGAGGATCCAAATCATGTAATTTAATCACTTTGTTCTTTAACAATCTAAACATCACTTAAAATTTACAAGCAGTAATTCCATAGAAGTTCTCTAAGCTGAAAAATGGGATGTAGCCAGTTGCCCTTGTCTATCCCAACTATTAAGAGTTCAAACAAATCAAGCTCTATTACTGAGGAAAAAATTAAAAAACCACTTACAAAATTCCCTTCCCCCAAAGTTTGAGAAATGTTACATTGCTTGGCCAACAATGGAACTCCTCCATACCTGGAGTCTGTGAAATGTATAGGTATCGCATTGTTACTTCATTGTGGCTTTGACAACACACCAGTAGTTTTGCATGGAGTGCATGGATAAAAAAAAAAAAAAAGTATTTTATACTTCTCATAAAATCTAGAATTCAAAAGACTTTCACCCTAGGGAAAAAAAAAAAAGAGTAATAAGAAAAAGGGAGCTGCTGAGGTAAGACTTCTTCCTAAATTTCCAATCTGGAAAGATCGAAATTTTGCTAGATCAAAACATTATTATTGACAAGCATGTTGTTTTTAATTAGGACAATTTAAATCATTTTTATTTCCACATTTACACTGCGTTCTCACTTGCCAAAAGTTGGTGAGAAAGAGCTTCGTGTCACATCAGAAATAATAGCAGGCTTCCTGTCTTTCTCTTCATCCATCCTTCTACTCACTGCAGCGGATAATTCTGGACCCCCTTTGAGAACAGGGGCGTACCCAAGTCTCGGGGACCAGCGCTCTCTCTGACAGGGACTTCAGAAGGGAATCTCCTTCCTGCATGCAGAATTTGCAGGATTATAGCTCCCCCAAAGTAATACATCAGTTCACTCGTCCAACAGCGTATTTCGGTCTGCGAGCAGACTGCGTTAGAGAATAACTTCAGGGTGGCAGAGAGTTGTTCGCTGTAACCAGTCAACTACCCACGGTCACGTTCTGCTAAGCAGGGCTGCATTTTCACTGCCCTGTTAACACGCTCCCAGTGACTGTGTCAAGGCCGAATTCCTTGACCATACACAATCAGAGTCATTTTGAGAGTGCCCCAACTGGAAGACAGATGGAAAGTCAAGGATCTAACTGGTTGCTCCCCGCAGGGCGCACCAGAGGCAGCCTGGACAGCTGCACATCACAGACTGGCCCTGAAAAAGGTTGACCAAAACTGCCCACATATACCTTACAAGGCAGTGACGCAGAGCTTGGTCTATAATACTGCTCTGCAACCCCTAGGTGTCACATGAGTCTTCAAAAGAGCATAATCATCCCTGCGAGAAGCTGCCCGACAAAATATGGGCAGTCTGGCTCAGAGAACTCCCAACCCAGACCCAGAAGAGAAAGATGTGCAGCTTTAACCCAAGCCACAGCCAACCTCCTCTAGCTGACAGGCGGTTTCCCAATCCATGGTCCTTAGCTTCTACAAGCAGCCCAGCCCCCTCTGCAGATGCTGCCAACCAAGAATCAAAACCAGGGTTGCCAGCTGACCCAGACCTACCCAGCAATCAGGCGCTTAACCAGGGACAACGCTGACCTACTGTTATCCGTCTGAACAGCCGGCTCTGGGTACCTCTCCCCGTTTTATACCTTGACTGCTATGACACCTGATTGTGGCTAAAAACCTGCTCTGGCAGAACCTCTTTGCTAGCAAAAATATGACCGCAAATGGCATCTTGAAGAGCTATTCCGCACACATGCAGAAAAACCCAACAGAAATCTTCCCATCCAAACAACAAGCACTGCAGCAATACTACACCTTCTGCTCTAAGCCAGCTACCTTGTCCTAAGGAAAATCTTCTGGAGATCTGGCTAGGAAGAGCTTGGAGAAAGAGCAGAGATTGCCTTACCCTCATGCCATCTGCTCTGCAAACACCACTGTATGGGTGGTTGGGTTGGCTGGGTCCACGCTTACTGATTTTCTCAGGGAAAACCTTGGCAAATATGGCACTAGAAGATAACATCCCTTGTCTGATTATCACTCCCACGCACAGGAACAATTTGAAACACTCTTATGGAAATCCTATCAACCTGTAGCTGGAGAGGAAGGACCAGTACAGGATGTGTGCATGTGGAGAAAGCGTAAATGGTAAAGAAGCAACAAAAGAGAAAAAAGAAAGATCCAGGAGTAACTAATAGGTTTGCAAGGATAATTTCCCTGCTTCCGTGCCCCTAACTTTTCCTTTCTCTTATGCACCCACCCTCTTTTTAAAGGGAGCCATGCTACAACCATTATTGCAATTAAATTGGCAAACTTGGATAATTCCTTAAGCCACTGGGGATTCTGTACAATCTTTGAAGCATTTGTCTGCCCGGTACTCCCAAAAGCGCCACCTTGGTAACTTCTCATCAAAGCTCGTTAAGCTCCCTGTTTGCTCAACTGCCTAAAGACCTCATTCACAGACCTTCACTGGGAAAACGCGTGCAAACAGTTACTAAACCCTTCAAAAGCAGACTAAGAGCAATCAGTGTATCTTCTTTCCTGCACGTTAAGGACACGATCAGTGCTGTTATGGAATGTCCCCTGCCCCCAACACCCAAATCGCTCGCTTTCACATGATAAATCCTTCAGTTAAATCCCTCCCAAAGCCAACTCCAGGCATCACAACACTTGGTCCTCACTCACGCCGGTGGCCATGAAGGGCAAGCTGGCTACAGATTCAAAACCTACACATAAAGAAAGGTTGCACATTTAGGTAGAGCAAGAGCTCTGCTTCCATCACCCTGCCCCGCCGACAGTCCTCCGGTGACACAGATGCAGCGAGGTTTGGCAAGAGTATATATACCCCACGCCCAGGAATCTTTTGATTTCCTGCAAGCTCCGACTGTCCTGCATTTAAGTCCAGGACAGCTAACCACTTACACGCCTCCACAAATAAATGTTCTCGGAAGCAGGGTAGATTAAAAATAAACTGTAACAAACTTATTTTGAAATATGTCGGCTCAGTCAGGTCTGAAAGACAAGTGGTGCTGGTACGTTAAAGCATTCGTCTTCACACGGTAGCTTAAAAATACCTGACGTATTGCTATTTGGCAATATTGTGTCTAGAACAATGCCGATCACTCTTACCTCTCAGACACTGAATGGACTGCACAATACTGTTCTCAGAGAAATAATTCTTCATTTTAAGGGTTTTTTTTAGTCTTATTCCAAGTATGAATGATTAGGTTATTTTCTCATCTTAATAAATGATGTAAAACCTCCGGACATATGGTAGCATTTGTATACTTCCAGGCAAGCGGGGATAACTTTCAAATGTTACTTCCCCTCCTCCTCCACGACATGCAACAAATATACTGGAGCCCATTTAAATCTTAGTGACAAACACATTTAAGAGAGACTAATTTCAGTTAAAGTTTCCAAATATCAGGTGTACGTGTTAAATAATTATATTAAAAAATAAAAAGCAGATGAATTCTCATTCTCATAATTGGTTGAGAAAGTGCCTATATTTTTCCAATGAGGATTAAACAATTTTACGAGACAATGCTTGTGCTTAAATTAATAAAGAATAAACAAATGTCAGCACATACTTATAGGAACATATGACAAGTATCATTTGTACTAACTCAACAGCTACAAGATTAGAGGATTGCTGCTGCCTCATTCAGTTTTCTAAGCATCATAGAATGGTTTGGGTTGGAAGAGACCTTAAAGATCATCTATTTCCCACCCCTCTGCCATGGGGAAGAACACCTTCCACTAGACCAGCTTACTCAAATCTCCATCCATATCAATCCAAAACTGCTTCACTTTTCTTTTTCTAGTTTAAGATCCAGAGCAGGGCTTAATTTTTGAATAAGGTAAGGGTTACAAAATGGCTGAAGACTAAGAGTAAGATTTTTCAGAAGCAGAAAGCCAACAAATCTCGAAATGAAGGTATGGTATCACATGTATTGAGGTACTTAATTAGGAGGAGAAGCCATCTATTAAGACTTTACCTGTTTGTTTTGTTGTTTGTTTTTTTTTTTTCCCCTTGGAAAAACAAAGCTGCATTCCCTCAGCAGCTTTTTGCATTTACCAGATTCTTTCCTGTTTTTGAGAAATGCGTCTGTCCTCCCCAGAAGTACGTAGCAGAGTCCTACTGGAATGGTTCAGGCATCCTCTCTGACTGGATGTTGTACTGTCATCCATCATTACTCAAGGCTGGTCATAATGTGCATTAACATTTATAAAGTTGGAATCTATTCAGCCTGTCCACCCAGTAGCTGACTAACTGGACATTATGACTTGAAGAATAAGCCTAATAAAACCAGAAAACAAAATAACCTGAGTACTGTAACCCACTCTGTGCCTGTATTTTCTCAAACCGAAGCAGTACTAATACTGAACAAATTGACAAGTATTTCACCTATAACAGCTTCTAAGCTTTTTACAGAATAAAAAAGGCGAAAAGTAGGCAGTTAATATTATTGTGCGCTTTCATAACTGAAAGGAGAACTTTAAATAGGCAAATGTTTTCTCCTAGTTAGAGGCAAATTCTTGTTATTCCTTTAAATTGAAAAAATGCTATGTGCTTCAGGGGGAAACAGGCACCAGTAACAACAAGCTGTTCACCACTTTTGAGCCAAAAGCTTGCAAAAATACTGAATGCAGAATACAGTCCGAGCTGCAGCAAGACAGAAGAGCTAAGAAAAAAAAAAAAAATCAAAAGGGGAAAGCAACACATCTTTCTCCACCTTAGCCGAGACTTAAAAGAGAACAATTCTTACCCCAAGCTTTTACTTACAAGGCTCTGCTTCCAGAAAGCACTTTTACATAAATTTGCATGAAGTTGATGGGAAATCAAAACCCTCCACTCCCGCATGGGAGCTGGCGGGGTTAATGCGGAGAACCTTTAGATTTTGGCCGGAATAACTCCGTTTTTTTAATTATTATCAATTTTTTTGTTTAAATTATTTTTATTTACAGCGAGGCCAGCTATACATTTCGAGCTGGGCTGCGGGCTGCCTCTCGCAGGGCTCGGCACGAAGCCCCTGACGGGCGCCGCGGGCTGTGTATCTTTAAAAGGTGTCAGAGGAAAAAGCAGCCGAAACGCCGCGCTCCCCACCCACACCCGTGTCACAGCCGCCGCTGCCCACGCACCCCCCCCCCACTCCCCCCCCCCCCTCCGAAACCCGCCCGGCCCGGCCCGCCGCCTTGGGCGATGGAAACCGGGGCTGCCCTTCGGCCCCCGCCATCCTGCGAGGGGCCGCCCCGGCCCGCCCGGCCCCGGCCCCGTCCTCCACCCGGCTGCCGCTGGCGGGCCGGGGCCGGTGCCACCCGTGGGCCCCCGCGGCGGGACCGCCCCGCTGGCAGCAGACTGGCCGGGGGCAGCGTGGAAGTCCCCTTCCCGCGGCCTGCCTTAAAGCCTCTCGCGGGACAGACCCCCCCAAAACCACAAATAAGCCCTAAAACACCCAGCAGCCGCAGCTGCCGCCATCGCCCTCGACCAGTGAATGCCCATGCTGACTTGCTGGGCTAAACCCCTTTTTTTTTTTTCCAGCCGGATAGGTTTTTTGGGGGGGATTCCACCCCTGCTTCTCGGGAAATATTTGCATCAGTATCTACAAAGAATTCTTCAGAGATGGATAAGAAGTTCTGAAAAGTGCTTTGTCTTCAATTAAGGGGAATATTCAGCTTCAGCACATAACGTACATCCCGTATCGGACCATAGTTTGCGCGACAGCTACCCACAGGGCACAACGTTCAGTGAAAAGCTCCAACTCCGCGGCTCATTTTTCTTCAAAGGAAGAGGAATTCAGTGAGAAGATGAACAGGCTGGGCTATGGGGAAGCCTGTTTCATTACATCTTCAGAGTTCTCGCAGCAGCACTCAGTAAAGAATTCATCTTATAGGAGACCTTTTAAATTTAGTGAACCACCAAAATGAATTTCTTCACTATCCTTTGGAAGAAAACCACAGTCCTATAGGTTTTTCATAGGGACTGGTCACTAAGAGATCCCATGTAGCCATTGCTCTGAATCAACTGTACAGTTTGAACGTGCGTGGATTAAAAGACAATTAAACCCATAATTGCCTATTTCCAAGATTTATTATACCACTTCAGATCTGGCCCCTCCTCATGAGCAAACTTCCTGTAGGTTTAGAGAGAACAAGACTGCGTACCCCACTCCGAAGAGTGGCAATTCCTACCCAGTAGCTCCTAAGCAGTGGGCAGTCTTATTTGGAAGAGAGCAATGAATTTGTAGCACAGATGAGATCTAGAGCTCAGAGGATTAAAACTTTTGTATCACGCAGCACACACTCAGATATTTAATAATTACATAAAGGGGGAGAAAACGTTTGGAAAAGGGGCTCTTGAGCTTCTGTTACTATGGCAGAAGAGGTACAAAAATACCACCCCAGGCCTCTATATTTTTAAGGAAAAAAAACATCCTTAGGAAAACAACATCTTGAGCAGTGGCACGGCACAGTACAAACTATATTAACTTGTCATAATATGTTGCTTCTGTTGGTATGAGTTTTGATTGAATAGCAAACTAAGTGTGAGCTTCATAATGTACAGTAATAGCAAAGAGCTTGGAATACAGCCCTTGGGGAAGCACCCCTCGTGGATTTTGTCATTGCCCTTGTTCAGATGTAAAGGATTGCCAACTTCAGTTGCAGGTCACCATTTTGAGGCTTACCCATATCCTCCTCTTATAAAAAAGTGTTATGGTTTGTCATTTAAAAAGTGCACAAACAAACAAATTCCTCAGAAAAGGTGATTCACCGTAAAGCCAGCTATGATCTGAGCGAACAGGGAGAAAAGCCTTATCAAGATCCAGTTTGCTTCATTTCAATTTCAGCTTTTTTTTCTTCATTTCAGTCTTATCTCGCTTTCTGTGAGCAAGTACTGAGCCCTGGTTTTGCTGAAGAATTTTGCACATCATTAGCATCACTTGCTAACTCTTCTCGTACTTCCTCATCTTTAGTAATTTTATAATATGGGACATTTATGGTGCTTGTTATGGCACCTTCTGTGTTCAGGCTCAGAAAAATCCTTCTCATCAGCTTCCACAGAGCGCAATCTGCTGTCGCTGGTCAAAGTGGTACATGTGGTGGCAGGGGGGAAAAATGGCAGGCTGCCAGCGATGAGTCCCATGCAAGCACTTCCATACATCTCATACATCTCTTGCATTTTATAGAGTACCCACTTTATTCTTAGGATGCTCCAAAAGTACGGCAGCATTTTAATATCAAATACAGTTTCTTGCTTGTTCCTTTCCCACGGTGGACCGACTGGATATTCAGTCCATGTAGCTGAGGTTTAGAGCACATGCTGCAGTGATAGCTTTCAATTGAAATACAGGCGTGTTGTGGCAGGACTTTCACTTCTGAATAACCATTCGTCAGAAACAGCGATTAAGTGTCAGAGCTCATGACTATTTTAGAAACCTATTACTTCTATCAATGCATATAGTCATAAGAGATTCCCCCCCCCCCCAGCTGCTAATAGGGAAAGCAAAATTGACTTGGGAAATAGCTCACCTACATTGGTGTTAAATACTAACATGAAACATTTGGTCTAGGAAGCTTCTAACGTTTTCTACTCTACTTCTAACATTTTGTTATAGTCCAACAGAAGTTTACAAACAGCATTTCCCAGTTATCCAGCCGTATGAGAAGTGATGCCGCTGGTCTGCTTTTGCATCAAGACTCAATATGGTTTGCTAACACTATGTCACATTTCAGTAATATAGAGAGACTTCTTAAGAGCCTTCTTTCATCGCTTTGGAATAATATCAGTTTTCATCGAGGTGAATTTTTATTTATTATTTTTTTAAGGATGTCTTTGCACACAATTAATCACCGCTTGCAGTATATTATATCATGAAATCCACACTAATACAGAAAACGCATAAAATATTGGAGGGGAAAGTGGGAAACTGGAGGAACGTTGAACTTGCTAGAGCTGCCTCTAACAGCCTCTTTTTTTTTTTTTCTCTCTCCATTTTTTTGGAGGAGGGTGGGAAGAAAAAGGCACGAAGGCCAGCACATGACTGTCCAGTTGTAAAGCCACCACCTCAGGGATGCTGCGGGGGGGGGTGCAGTACCGGCCGCCCTCCGCCGGGTGGCGACCCTCCGGCTCCACTGCCAGCCCCGGGGTAGGGCCAGCGCTGCCGGAGCCTCGGGGCCATTAGGGAAGGGCGGTAATTACGCTGCTCAGCTTGCTGTGATAACGACGACTTAAAGCAGTAAGCCTTCGGACTACTTTAAAATTTAAACAGCGCGATAAACTATCAAATAATACGTCTAAGAGGATCTTAAAGACACAAGGAGGGTTTTGCCTGGCGATAGTAAAATTTCACGAGGTTCTTTGAGTTTTAGTATGCAACTGAAGTCTTAAGAGATTCATGTGAATAATACCGAAAAGGCCTAAGCTTCTTAGTTCCTCAGAAGTGGAAAATCCTATTCCAGATTTCGGATGTCTGTGCTCGCAAGCCTGCTCCTAACTGGGAAAGAAGAGTTTTGGTTTTAAACAACTAAAATGCTGTCCGACTGAAATAGAAGTGGGATATAACACTTAAGTAATGACTGTTTCAGTGTCCAATTAAGCCCTGAAGTACACGTATAGAGATCTTACTAAAATGAGTAGCAGCAGGGTCTGCCCGTTTTCTAGTAATAAAAACCAACCAAACAGAAATTCTGTGGTCTTCACTCTCCAAAGTTAATAAAAACAAACTGTGAGAAACTGTATAGTAAAACACTTCATTATAATACATATTTCATTAAAATAATGTGATTCAGCTATTCTTTCTTGAGACTTTTCTTGAGATTCTTAAACTGCTTTTATTTATGAAAGTAAGTGTCTCTGTATTTAAAGGTGTCAGGAGTGCGTGTTCTTGCAAGTTTACTCAGTACAGCTGTTGAACTCTTAATTCTTCTTCCACTACTCTAAGGAAAATTAAATATTGCAGATGTTATCCTTTATAATGCCATATACACAGAATCAGTTCCTCATTTGCAGGCAAGTTATTTATTTTTTCCTACTTAGCTTCAAGGCAATCGTAATCATTAGGCAATGCCAGGTTTAAATAAACATGACCTAAAGTGATCGCAAGTCCCAAGTTATTTGAAAGAGATATTCTCACATCAATAGGTGGAAATCTAGGAGCTGCACTTGAAATATTTCAAAACAAACCCCTCTCTTCAGATGCAAACATATTAAAAACACAAATGAAGAGACGGAAATATACCTGAAATTTAAATAGTTCCTATCTTTGAGACATATTTGAACTACACAGGCTACCCTGCCAGGAGTTCAGAGATGTTAGTGCTAACAGACAATCAATAAATTAAAGAAACCCCAGAGATTAAAAAAAAATAAAAAAAAAAAAAACTACCACACACACACAAAAAAAACCCCAAACAGATAAAAATGAAGAAAAGAAATCAGTACTCTCCGAAATAGTTTTATATTTACCCCCTCCAGTTTTACACATCCGATCCCCTCTCTCGCCACAGCAGCGCCCATATGTAAGATTACGAACCGCCTTGTTTGTTCGCGTGCGCCAGCAGCATTTCTGCAGCACGCAGCCCGGACAAGCCCACCTGCCAGGAATTCCCCTAAGGATAACTGCATGAAACAAAACGTAAGAAGATCTGCATCCATTCATAAAAGATCCTTTGCTTAAGGTGAAGCCCATATGGAACAGCTTCCAGGAACTTGGGGTACTTTCAGACTTGATACCTAATGTCTCCAGAGCCCCAAGCCTATGCAATTCCCCATCCTCCGACAGAAGAGTGCACTGAAGAGCAAGCGCCTCTTTGTTGGCCCTGGTGGCAAGCAGACCAGTCTCTTCAGAGCAATCTCTGCTAAACAGTCATTATTGCCTGATAGTGTTTCACTTCACTAATCTTTCCTCACCTCATGAAACCTCTCCTCCTCCCATCCCATAAAAAGGGAAAAATACATCTCGAAAGCCTTTAGTAGAGAGCTGTTACCAAAGTCTATTTGAAACTTAAGAACATTCATTGCGCCACGATCTAGTACAAAAGCCAAGTCCATAGCTCTCATGCCTTTCTGCAAATACACTGTTATCAGTCAACCTCTTTGATGCTTCCTATGCTTCTTGCAATTATCCTCCCAATCTGCCACTCAAAGCTGGGTGTCTCCTCAGGCTTGCATGTGATAAAGGTCCACTGAGGTCAGCAGTCCTCCACCCATGCCACTACCCCATCCCAGGATCTCCTTCCCCCAGATTAAGCCTTAGTTGGTCTGAGCATCTAAGCATTGCCTGTTGTTATAAGACAATACCGACATCCCACAGCCAGCTTGTCACAAGTAGAGAAGTTTTTAGCAATGAGCAAAGAGAAACGTCATGAAATTAAAAGGAATTGGAAAGTCGTGCATCTTTATGCCTCTTGTGTACAGCACCAGCATCTTACGGGACACAGCATATACTGATAGGAAAAAGTAGCTCTCAAACAGTTTTTATTTAAACACTGCAAAATAGTAGACACGAATAAGGTTACCAGTAAACTATGGAAATTTGTATGACAGTTTTTCAAAATAAAGTCTTCTTCAAGCCTAGACCACGAGGAGTTTTTCAGAGCTAGAGGTGGGAGCTGGGAACACTTGCCTGTCTTTTTCACGTTAAAAGCTCTTGAACACATCTTTCAGTACGAGTCATTCAAAAATTCAGAGAGTATCTGAGATCTTTCAGTAAAGAGAAGCATTGGTAAGGAAGAACACACTACATAGTTCTGTTTAAAGAAAAGGGAGTGTGGCACGATAGCCAGGCATACAACCAGCTGGAAGCCACTTTTATCTGTCACACTCACTGGCTATTTTTATTTCTAATTTTTCACTTATAATAACTGTACTTATTACTGGTTGTCTGGTTTGTTTTCTTTCTATGACATGATATAAGAGGAATTAGGGAGTCAGAGCCCTTTGAAACACCCTCAGCATGTGAGAAGACTCTTTCACCGGGATCTTAGATACAAACAATGAAAGAAAAGATGCATGAAACTGAGAGCGCTCGAACAATCCTCCTCCCCAGTCATCTGTTTAGCCTCTGCTATGTATGTTTTGGGTTCTGGTCAGCAGAGTTGTAACTGCTTCAGCTTTTGCACATCTCTAGTTTTCTTTTTTTAAGACTTATTTAACTACCAACACATACAAGAGCAGCTACCCAAGGCTGAATGGAGTTTTTATCATGAACTGTTGTACTGGTCCTTTAACTTTTTATGACTCATAGTTTAAGTATTTGGGAATTCCCCTCTAAATATGAGTTTGACACACTTGCATTATGGAAAGTTATTTTATTCAAAAAGTAACAGAATGCAACATTCATGCAATACCCAGGACTATATTTAGCAACACACAATTGGTCTTTTTTTTTTTTTTTCCAATAGAGCTTCTAATTAAAGACAGATTTTAAAAAGAAACCAAAACAAACATAACCAAAAAAAAAAAAAAAAAAAAGAAAAACACCCAACCCCCCCCCCCCCCCCCCGACCCAAAAATGCAAGAACAAGACTGAATAGCAAAAGTAGCAACAGCATTGAAGGAGACAATCACAGTGTTACACACCCAAGCAAGTCAGGAGTATTTTTCTTAAACTATTCAAACAACGTTAGGGCTGTTTACCTCCCCACCCCAGATCCCCCAGTTGCACGTAAGAGTACGCAGCTTCTCACTTACCTGTGTGCTGAGGTCCCTTCTTGGTGGGCTGAGTAGTAATCAGTGATCACCTGACTAGAGCCTGGAAAAAAAAAAAAAATAAATAAAATCAGCTGACCACCCTTGCTCGCTGGCTTCCAGCTTAAATACTCCTCTCCACAGCACTTTGTCATGTGAGGCAGGACAGAACCAGCTGTCATTGCTTCAGAAAAAGGGAAACGGGCCCCTCCGTTTCCACCTCCTTCCTTCCTCCTCTCTCACTCTTTCCTATCTGTCCCTGCCTCCAACCTCCTCCCTTTTCTCATTCTTCCACTTTGCTCATTCACTGCCCGCCCGGCCAGGGTCTCCCGGGGGAAGTCGCATTCCACAACGTACAAGCATTTCCCCTGCATCTTGAGGTTTCTCAACAAGCTGCCTACACACTTCTACCGGAAAAAAAAAAAAAATAGAAAAAAAAGAAAAAAAAAAAGGGGGGAGGGAGGGATAAAAAAAAAAAAATAATAAAAAGAAATAATCAGAGAGAAACAGAGAAAAGGCACCACATTCCACAACCCTCAGTCAGCCCTGGCAGACTACGAGGCATTTTCAGTCACACAGCACAAAATGCATTAGTCAGAGCTGAAAGACCACACACTTTGTACCACTACCATGCTAACAGAGAATGGTCTGAGCAGAGCTACAGGAAAAAGGAAAGGAGGGGTTCCCATCGGTGCTTCCATTTTACGTGGGGTAGCTACCTAAGTACATGAAAAATTCGCAGGAAAAGGCCCAAAGTTGACGTTCCCGGCAGAAACAATGTGAACGTGGGCAGCGGGGAAAGCTCTCCGCTCACGGAGCGCGACCTTTGCCAAAAGGACTCCCCCTCCAGCAGAATGTGTTATTCCAAAGACTGCAAGACATTATCTAAATCAGAACTTCTATCTCCCCGATGGTTTGTTCGTAGGAAATACAAGCCTAGAAAAAGTGAAAGTAATACTGCGTGATTCAGATTCCCCGAAACCACATATACTTTCAATGCAAACTTTTCTCTTCTTCAGTGCTCCTTATAGTTCTGCATCTACGTCCATCTATGGAGTTTTCTTTTCTCTACTTACGCAGTTTCAACCCCCTGTGTACGCGGAGAATCTGATCAGCGAGGAATGAGAAGAGGGTTCAGTGTGAAAAACCCTCCGTCCTAATCCAAATGACCTAATCGCTCATCTATCTGCTCACGGCTTCCGTCCCCCACGCGCACTTATCTGTTGCTCGAAGGCATTTTAGGAGTACATATATGGCTGAGGAGAAAACACCCCTTTTTTAAAATCACATCAGGGAGAGGCAGCGTGCGCTGTACTGGAGCACGCGCTTCTGTCCACCGAAACCAGTACCGCGGAGTCTCCAGCCCCGAATTCCCCGCTCTGCGCGGGGACCGTCCCTAATGCACCCTGCTAGGCTCAGGGGCTTAAGTCAGCGTCAGAAAAGGGTAGGAAGGCGGGGGGGGGGGCGGGGGAGGAGGTGGGGAGGGAGAGGGGGGAGAACCCTTAACCGTCTGCACTGGAATTTCTCTTTAGGAAAGTCCATGCTTTAATGAAAGACTGATACTAGATACCACAAAGAAACTTTTATTTCTGTACGCACATGACTCAGATACATTTTCTGTGTGGGTTATGTGGCTATGTTACATTTCATCTTAAAAACTGTTTGAAAGAGACCTTTAAACATTAGTTTTAAGAAAAACTTGATGTGTTTATGTACAATGAGTGTTTTTAAAACTGTCTTTTATTGCACAATGCTAGACAGAGCAGAGACACTAATGTCTGTTTTCATTATAGATATAATTTGCATCTAATACTAAACACAATAATCTGTAAAAATATTTATTTCCAATGATTTCCCTAAATAGTTCCCAGAAAAGTAAACAAAGCAAACCCTTCAGCAAAACAGACCCTCTTCATTAGAATATTGTTATTCTTCCCCCTTCCTCCTTTTCTTGATCACGAAAATACATTTAATCACTATGTTATTGACTTAGATGCATCAGTTTATAAAACAAGTGGTAGCTGCTGCTGTGCGGTATTTCAGCAGAGGAAGGCGATCCAGAACTGCCTCAGAGACTGAACACTGTCGCCATTATAACAAAAGCATTAAAATGAATAATTCATGAGAGAGGGAGTACCCTACCATTAAAAGGCACCGACTATTTCATGAGTTGTCCAAAAGCTACCCCTTTTACTGGCCAGTTCCTCTAACTACTTAATTATTCTTCATTTTTCGAAAATGGCATAGAGTAGTAATTAGCAGGAACACACGGACCAGTTTTAGGAGATTTTCCTGAGGAGTAAGAAATGAAAGCTGAAAAGTGAGCCAGAGAAGGGAAAGGAAAAAAAAAAAAAAAGTGTTTATGTTTGATGATAGACATATTAAGGAAACAGGACTTCAGACTTCAAGAGGCTTTTCCAAACTGCGCTTTTGAATCATAGAATCGTCTAGGTTGGAAGGGACCTTTAAGACCACCAAGTCCAACCATCAAAGTAACACTGCCAAAACCACCACTACACCATGTCCCTCAGCACCCCATCTACCTGTCTTTTAGATATGTCCAGGGATGGTGAATGGTGACTCAACCACTTCCCTGGGCAGCCTGTTCCAGTGCTTGACAATCCTTTCTGTGAAGAACTTTTTCCTAATATCCATCCTAAACCTCCTCTGGTGTAACGTTGAAGCCATTTCCTCTCATCCTATCGCTTGTTACTTGGGAGAAGACACTGACCATCCTCCTTGCTACAACCTCCTTTCAGGTAGCTGTAGAGAGCAATAAGGTCTCCCCTCAGCCTCTTTTCCTCTTGAGAAGGAAGAACATAGCCATCTGTCCTTTGCCTTTGTCTGGTACCTTCCTTTTCAGGATCCCAAAGCATCATGAACACACTCAGGAATTAAAAGACCTCATTAGCGAGTACTTGCAGAACTTGTCTCCTGTTTATAGGTACAGAACATAAGGTCTCAAGAAGACTAAACGATTTCCTCCAGGTCATATAGGAAGGCGTGGAGACTGAGGCAAGAACAGAGCTTCATCCCCTGGTTTCCAGTCAAAATTCAGTAAGATGACTAACTTCCTTGCTTTATAGTAACAAGCATCACAAGGTTCAACAGTCGTGCAAGTTTTAACCTAACAAAATGAACTGTCGTGTACGGGTATTTTCTGCATGGATAGGGAAACAATGTGATCCATTAGCCCAACTTTACACCAGAATAATTTACAAACTTAGGTTCTGAATAACATTTTGAAAGGAATTCAGGTTAGAATAGCAAAGTACATCTGTTCATGTTTCAGTGCTGCAGGAAAAGCACATACTGTGCCTGGGAAAGAGATTTATTTATAACGTACATTTTCAAACTTTTCAAGACATTGAAATTTGGTACACTAACATCAATGAAGTTCTCAGACTTCATTTGAAGCAACATCTAGTTCTTACAACAGTGAAATTCAAGAAATTGTATCTTTAAGTCTGTTCGCCAAAGGGACAGCATTCTATAATGCCAGGCGAAAGCCATCCTAAATATCTTTACATCTGTGCATCCCTTTTAGGCTTCTTATTGTCTTGCACTATTGGGATGAATGCAAATGCAATTCTTATTCCAAGGCTCTCGCTGCAACAAGTTCACTGGTTATGTACTAGCAAGTCTATTAATACCGAGATAGAAAAACATGTCCCCAAGGTAGAACATTAGGGGTGGAATCGTAACATTAGGTGTAATTTTGCAAGACCAGACACTGTCACTGGTCAACTTACTGATGCTCCTGGGATTTTCATTTTTAAACCCATCAGCTTGTTTGCAGAGCCTTTGTAGCCACTTTTCTGATTGTGACTTTCAAACTTCTAATTCTCAAAAGGACATTTTTTGATTCCAATAGCATCTCTCTAAGAAAGATGGTCTCCTGATCTGGTATTAGATGGGAGATTTTTATTGTGCCAAAAGTTTGCCCTTCAGTCAACTCAGAGCTGCTCCCACAGCAAGTCCTTACAGGAATAAGGAAATGCTCTTTAGCAACTAGAACGATTTGTACAGTTAAACATATTTTTAGTTTGGAGTCCCCAAGGAACTGTGAAGAGAACTGAACTATAAAACAAATATGAAAAACCCACACTTGGCTGTTAGATATAATTAATATAGCCCAGCTCACAGCAAGCAGGTTTACTGTAACTAATAGGCTATCTCAGCACAAATGACCATTAACGGTTTGATAGCTTGTAGCAGGAAGAAAGAGGACAAAAAGCCACAAACTACTTACAAAAAGTCTTCCAAAGATGGCACGAGTTCACTTTCTTAAAAAAATTGCACCCAAAAAAGCAGTAAAAGGAAGATGACAAGTTATGAACATTTCAAAGTTTATCTTCTTCAAAATAGTTGTCTTGAATCAACATGCAGGAAAAATTCTCTGTTGATGTAAACTAGCATGAGTGTGTCCACCAAACTAGCAACCTCCACCAGGGCATCCAGACTACTGAGTCACTGCCTAAATATGGGTGTTCTGGAGAACAAACAGCATCAAATAAATTCTTTCAGAGAAAACAGTGGCAGAAGAGAAAGATTACCACTACTTCTGCCTGGAGGTAGGCAAAAAGGCTTAATCACGGAATCACGGAGTTTCAGAGTTGGAAGGGACCTCTAGAGATCATCTAGTCCAAGTCCCCTGCTAAAGCAGGACTGCCCAGAGCACATTACTCAGGACTGCATCCAGGCAGGACTCATATCCATGAGCAGGACAAAGTTTCTAAGTGCAGGGAACTTAATCAGCATTTTGCTACTTAACCAAAAGCAGGGAAAGCTGGGTGGGAAGAGAGAGGAGTAGCATTGCACCAAAGGAGACTTTGGTACAGTAATAACAATAAGATCAGTACACAGTTCAGTATTGCATGACTGTCTTGAAACTACATTATGGCCCTAAACAACAATGAATGGAATTATACATAAATACACGTCAAAGTAATGGCAAGGTAACAATCAAGTGCAAAAGAAAAATTTAGAGAAATCAGAGAGAAAAGAACTGTCCAAATACCCAAGCATAATAACCCATCTTATCACATTATGACAAAAGTCTGGTCAGAAGATGTATACAAATTTACATCTAGGAGCTTAGATATGTTTAGAGAGTTTTAATATTTGTTTTGCCTCCAATCATAGTTGCTTTCTAAGAGTCTATAAATTGAGTAGACTTATATCCTAGAGAGCAGTGGTGTTCTGCCATACTAGCTGTTGTTTATTTCTATCAGCAAGCATCAGTCTTACGTAGACTGTGCAATGCAGCACAAATACGGGAACTATTCACAGACCTTTTCTACTGTTCCTCCACAGTACTGACAGTTAACTACGGCTTTTAAAAGAAATGCTAACTTTTAGACATTAATATAAATTAATGTTATAAATTAAAAATAACTTTCAGAAGACATCTGAAAACACAGGCAGACACAACAGTAGTGAAGTGCAGCACAATGATCATTTCCACATTCTTAATTGTTAAATAAATAAAGAAGAGGAGGCATCTCACCACAACTACAAGATCACAGAATGGGCGAGGTTGGACAGGACCTCTGGAAGTCATCTGGTCCAAGCCCCCTGCTCAAGCAGGACCACCTAGAGCGCACCGCCCAGGATCAGGTCCAGGCAGCTTTCGAACGCCTCCAAGGATGGAGACTCCACAAGCTCTCTGGGCAACCTGTGCCAGTGCTCAGTCACCCTCACAGTGGAAAAAGTGATTCCTGATGGTCAGATGGAGCCTCCCGTGTTTCAGTTTGAGCCCATTGCCTCTTGTCCTGTTACTGGGTACCACTGAAAAGAGCCTGTCTTTGCCCTCCTTGCACCCTCCCTTCAGGTACTGAATGCATTGATGAGATCCCCCTGAGCCTTCTCTTCTCTGGGTCACAGGAGAGATGCTCCAGTCCCTTCATCATCTTCATGGCCCTTCATTCAACTCTCTCCAGTAGCTCCATGTCTCAGTTTTACTGGGGATCCCAGAACTGGACCCAGCATGCCAGGTCTGGCCTCACCAGTGCTGAGAAGAGGGGAAGGATCACCCTCTTCGACCTGCCGGCAGCACTCCTACTGCAGCCCAGGATACCATTAGCCTTTTTCAAGGCAAGGGCACACGGCTGGCTCATGTTCAACTTGGTGTTCACCAGGACTCCCAGGCCTTTTCTGCCAAGCTGCTTTCTACCCAGCATGTACTGGTGCGCGGGGTTGTTCCTCCCCAGATGCAGGACTTGGCACTTGCCCATGCAGGTCTTTCAAATGTACAGATCTTTCAAGAAGTTATGAAAAGTTGATACTTTGACTAAGGTGCACACTGCTTTCATCAACACCGTTATTTCTTACTTTCAACTACAGGCCGGACTTTATCAAAGAGGTTTTACTTTCCTTCCCTCCTTGACAAGGAATCCCTCAGGCTCATTACACTTCTCTCTCTCAGATCCCAGAGTTATTCCCTGGAGTAGGAGAGGTAAGATTTTAGTGACAGTTCATTTTTGATACCTTGACATTTTCTGCCTCTTCCACAGTTTTTCAGCATTTTGGGAGAATGGGCTTAGAATAGAGAACTTGGGGAGGCGGGGGGGTGGTGTAGTAAAACATTTACATAATTAAAAGTAGTAAACTTGTTCAGGTATTTCTTTGCAGTATGTTCTCGTGATGCATTTAAACATAACGAACCAACGAAAGCACTCTCTTTGAGTTTGGCTGACGAACTCTTAGCATCCCATTGGAGTCTCTGAAGTGTCAAACTGTCATAAGAAACTAAGGACAGTAGAAAGTGTTTTCTTTTGGGTCTCGTTATCAGACAATCTCCTGCCAAATGGGCTAGCTAGTTACAGAACAAACAACTTCCCTGGTACAAAATGAGTAACAACATATTCTCTTCAGGTTTTATGGGTGCGAGTCAGTTCCTCCAGTCCAGGTGCCTGGTGCCGTGTCTCC
Organism: Vanellus vanellus; assembly: GCF_965231255.1. Lineage (NCBI taxonomy): Eukaryota > Metazoa > Chordata > Aves > Charadriiformes > Charadriidae > Vanellus > Vanellus vanellus. The sequence goes on along the minus strand of NC_138905.1, from coordinate 124,535,994 downwards.
CCTGGCCTCCTGCAGCCAGTCCTCCAAACTCCAAAGGGCTCAAGATCTGCACCAGACCTGTCCGCCCCACACAAAGGCCTGGGACACACTGCAGCACCTCCAAGAGCACTTGACAACAGCGTGTAGGCAACTGAAACCCACCCTAAGCGCCCAAATGACAACATGGCTCTTGTTCATGCACATAGTTAAGTAAGTTGGGCGAGACGTGTGGGTAAAGTGACACTCCGTCCTCTGTGCTGTTAATCAACAACGAAACAGTCCAGAGAAGACAGAAGTCGAGAGCGATAGGGAATAAGAATTACTTGACTCAAGCTTTGTTCTCCAATTTGCAACCAACTTCCTTCTTTCCTCCTTATTGCAGTAATCCTTCCCTTCATAAAAGGCAACAAAATCTCCTTATTCACACAAATGTATACCTTGTCTGTCCGAAAGCAAAAGCAATTATGTTCAGCAATAAACTAGAAACTATTTATAATTCAACAAGGAACGGGGGCAAGTCTAGGCCATTTTACGACTACATAAAATGGGGAACAAACTAGGAGACCTAGTGTCTTTTCTTATAGCACAAAGTTCACAAAGCTCCCTTCAGATACTGGCAGCACAAGCAAGTTAGCCAAAACCTAGCAGGGCCCCACACCTGTGCCTCACATCACCGATGAAATTTCATAGAATTGGTCACACAAAAATAATTACATCACCAGTGCTCGGATTTTCATTGCACCTTTTCCAGTGCCCTCCATATTTTCAATTCTTGTTTTATACTCTGAAATATTTACAGACCCATGACTTCTTCAATTTAAAACAACAGAAGGAAAGGTATCCTCAAATATTTTTTCTTTACTGTCAATACACAAATGAAAAATTCAATACAAAAGCAATGAAAAGCAGCTCCAGACCAACACATCTAAGGAAGAGATGAACTTTATCGCTTGGCTCGGAGAGACGCAGGGATACTGGAGCTCTGAAGTGCCCCCTCGGGGACCAGCAGCAGTGCAAATATACTGGGATGTATTCTGCTTCCTCAGAAAGGCCAATCAAGGAACACAGTACCAATGATTACTCTCATTTCTTCTGCAATGTTATCATGGAATGCTGTAGTTTCAGGCTTTCGGTGTTGAGACCTTCTGTTTGATACACAATACTAATTTTGTGATTGTAGCATGAATGGGTATCCTTAAAGCCTCCTTTTGGGGCTTAATGGCTACTAGGTGACATGCCTGTGAATAATCTCATTCTGGTGTATGTAAGCACACAAACAGGAGGACAAAATATCTTTTTCATACCTGGACTGTTCCTATGCAAGTGAATATTTGTTCCATGTATACAAAACCGGGAAGAATATTTGTCTGTAGGAACATCTGCTCAGTATTTTTCAGCATACTAATACCTTGTTACAAAATCTCAAGCAATGATTATACGCAAAATGAAAAGTCCTGCAGTGATTCCTAGTAGAAGAGGTGGAGGATTTCAGGGGTTCCCTGTCTATTGTTCTTGTTCAGTGTTATCTAACCAGGAATATTCAGGACAACAAAACTTAACAGCATAAACACAGACTGACGACCAGCAATCAAGCACCCTAGTCTCCAGACTTGTTAGACCAAGCTGTCTTACAGCTATTCGATGCTATAATTAATAAGCAGTCATGTTCTGCACAAGAACTACACTTGCTTTTACTGGTGCTGTATCAAAAAGTTAAATAGCGTTACGTAATATCAAAAAAGTTGTCTTTAAAAGAAAAACAAAAACAGAGTTGAAGTTATCTGGTCTTTGAGAAACTGCCATTAATTTTTTTTCCCCTCTAAAAAGTTTCAACAGCTTATTTCAAAACCTTATCCTCTACAAATGCGAGGCATTAATTAAAATTCAAATAGCCTGTTCACAGTTTTCATGGCTAGAAGCCTAACTTTTTCAATAGCATGTCACTAGTTAAATCAAGTCCTGTTTAATTTGAGAATCCCAGGAAAACAAAAGAAAGGGGAGGACCTTGGCAAACGGAATGAAAGCTAGCTTTCAAGTAAGGGTGCAGAGGAAGAACAGGACAGAGAGAAGGAAGATGAGTTTTCAGTCCTACCAAACGTAAAGTTTGTTCGTGCTAGGCTTCCGTTGCACCTAACAATAGGATCAAAACACATGATTTTTTACAGAGATTATCTCAATTACTTTTAAAACGTGACTTTCGGGTTGTTGGAGGTACACATGGACTGGCCCAGTGACTAGCTTTTAAGAACTCTTTTTAATAAGTTATATCAGGTAAACTGTATTGCTGAACTAGTATTCCCAGTTACTTAATGTTTTGTGGCATCATTAACAAGGTAAAAAGGCATACAGGTCTGCAAAACACTAGTACTTCTAAATACATTTGATGCACAAAAAAAGTTATCTTAAAGAGCATGAAGTTGAGCACTCAGAAGGCAGATGGGGCCAGACTGAAGGACACTTGTGCAACCTTAGGTCCATCTTCCTTTATGTGTGCACACACCATGATAACAATCCTCAGTTATTGTTCAAAACCTAGGGTTATTTTTCTTGTACAGACCCATGCCATTCAGTGCACAAGATCATGAGCTGTTTGTTCAGTGAGCAAAACGATATTTTTGATTTACTCTGCCATTCACCACACGGCCATAGACTTTCCTCCTGTAACCCATTCAACGCCAGCTTTGAGAGAGAGTGTGCAAATTTCTTCATGGGTTTATGCATACCACTATATGTATACTGTGAAAAGGACTTCCATCATATTTATAAGCACCGTCTCCCTATGAAAAAAAGGAACAAGAATTGTCTTCATTTCACACGTGGGGAATTGAGGTGTAAAGAGAGTAAGGCCTAAAGAACCACTTACTGCGGTCATCCAATTTAAGCTACAACAAAGAAGACGACAAAAGGTGCAGGATGGCCTAACAGGCTGAGCTGTAAACTGCAATGCTTCAGCAGCTGCTTCAAAACCACCTCGGCCATCCCCACAGCTAGACACTCCGATGGCTCTTGGCTAGGGGGCAATCACCTCTGAGTAAGCTGTCTCCAGCCAGGAATTGGAGACCTTCAAAATGCACCTACCACTGACCTCACCAGGGGAAAAGACCGCTCAGCACTGCCAACAATCAAGCAGTCACACACTCTGAAAACAGCATAAATGAGGAGGGAAACCAGCTTTTCAACAGCAGTGAAGGACTCGATGGAGGGTATCTCCCAGACCTCTATGACAGAGGCAGGAAGAGAGTCCCAGGGCAGCACTCAGTTGCCCATCCCTTAAGTCATTCTTTCTTTGCAAACTTCTCTCATTCACCACACATCTTTCGGGGTCTGTAGCTATCCAATTTGATGGATCCCCATGCAAATCCACCTGAAGTAGTGTGTGGAGGAAGAAGTCCCTTGGAATAAACATTATGTGAATGTGCAATTAGATCCTCTATCATGGCTATACAATCAGAATTACAGTGAGCTAAAATAGCATTGCCAAAGCTAATTCCAAGTTTCATTAATTTTTAGCACCTGATTTTACTATCTTATTATTCAATGTATTTTTGTTCAGTATATTTTTAAAGTCCTAGGAAAAAAAACATAGAACAAATACTTTCATGGGAAAGTGGCCTGACCGCAAGATGGAAGGGTTGGATCCACACTAGACCTCTATTGTTTGTACTAATGGAGGGAGTAGCCCCAGCAGTACCATTTTCTCTTCCATATGAGCCATTATTTTGACAGTGGGTCAGACACAAATGACATCCGACAAATAAGAAGAGATGATAGGCCATGCTCAGGAATCTTCGACTCTGCATAGCAGAGAGCAGCGTACTTGAGTTGCACACAACTTTTGACCTGTTTCCCCATGAATTCTGCTTTTACACCCTTTGTTTTTCCCTTAGAAGAGTTGTTCTTCATTCCCTCTTAAGCTTCCAAGCACCAGCCTTAACCACTATTACGCTCTTCCACCATCTCCAGTTCCTCATTTCATCCCAGTCTCAGGTCCGTCAGGTTTCCAAATCCCGGTTCCTACATCCCTCTTGGGACTTCTTGCTCAAATCCCCTATTTTCCCTGCTCAAGTGGCCACCTCCCATCTTCCCAGTTGACCTCAGTTCCCATGCTTCTCCCCCAGCTGAGATCTTTGTCCTAGACTTCTCTTCTCAGGGCCCTTGCCTCAGCGTTCTTACACAGATGAACTCCAGCCCCAGTACACTTGGTCCCCATTAGGACCATTCTTTCCCCAATTTGTACTTCACAGTCCATCTTATGTGTCCACTGCATAAACATCACGATTTCTCTGGCAAAGCTATAAGATTATCTTAAAGAGGCTCTTTGATCTCAGTTGAAACAGCCAGGGTCTGCACTACTAGGTACAGCAGGTTATTTCCATGTTTGGGTATACTTGTCAAGAGCAAAGTAAAAGGGCAGTATCTCACCTCCAAGTCTCAAATGCCTATCTCATAGTACAGGCAAAACAGCAATAAAACTATGGAAAACAGTCACAAATAGATGAACGTATTTCACCTGACAATTTAAATCCTCACCGCTCTTACCTTCAGGAAAACACACCCAAGGCATGTGACATGGACATGGAGATGTGACATGGACAATTTATGCGGTGTGGTGGAGTCATGTCCTAAAGAAGAGCAGGCTCCTGTAAGCCTCTTTCGATCCTTTACCCTCCAGCATGACCAATTCTGTTCCATGCCCTCCGGCACAGACAAGGAATGAAGTTGGCCAGGGTCAGGTGTAGACCTTCAGTACAGTTGTGCAGCTCAAGAATTTTGTTTTGTACATCTGGTTCTGTCGACCAGACTCAAGTGAACTGCAGTGATGGGCCTCAAAATGCAGTTGAACAACGCCGCTTTCAGAGGCACAGCTATTGGAGAGGGATGAATAAACACAGTACAGTAGCCATTAAAAAGAAAAAAGCCACCTCTTACAGTTTCCTTTTCTTGGTCCTAGAGCACAGATCTGTCCTGTCTCTCCCATGGGACTGCTGGGTCCCCAGCCTCACCTTTCCCAGCAGAGCACTTCTGAACAGCTGGTGGGGCAGGGTGAGCTGGGCATTGGTCCCGTCTATGCCATCTAGCTGCTTCACACCGTACCTCTTGATAAACGTGGCAGAGGAGAAGAGAGGATGTTCCCAAATATCAAAAGTGGAAACTCTGAGCTGTACAGTGGTCTTCTACTTCCTGATTTTCAGGATCAAGCCACCAGAGGTGATTACAACTAAATCCTAGCAGATGTCTATAAGTGAAAAAGGATGTTTCCTTGATGAAATTTACAGTTCAGGTTTACAGCGCCACTTAAAGCAGGCTTTTATTATTTATTACAATTGTTATTGCATTTTGTAATTATTTTGTATTACATGTATTTTTGCAAAATGCAGGGTTTTTACAGTTTTTAATGTATTGAAAAACTGACTTAAAAGTTCACATGAATTAAATTATTTGGGTATAATTACACTTTTATTCTTTTTAAAAGAGCTCTTAATCCACTTGACAAAAAAAACTTTTTGTTTTAAAAAACAAAGACACTGAGCCAAAATATGCAAGATATTGTGCTGGCATTCCATTTTCACAAAATAAAAGCTAAGTATATTTTTCTAACAAAGCTTTCACAAATTATTCCTACTTTAATTAAATCCCTCTTTGCTGGAAACTAACAAAATGCCATTAAGAGCACAAGACAGTTATTATCTTTCAGTCTTTTTGCTTCTTGTATAATACAGTATTACCTAAGTTTCAGTGATTCTTGCTGTGTTATCCACCTCTCCTTTAAAGAAAATACTCTGTAACCATAGCAATACTTTCCCACCCTGGTATTATTTCCCGCTGGCTTGTTCTAGGCTTTTGCACGTAGCAACCACAGCAATCCCTGGGCCAAACTGTCAACTTCTTCTTGGCAACTCTTAGCAAAATTAGCATATCTGTAAGCTACCAAGGATGTGACTTTACATTTTCAAAACAAGATTAATACGTATGGTCTGAATAAACTGAATATTTAAAATTGTAACACTACTGTGTATGATATTCTAGTATCACAAATACTAGATGTTGATATTCTAGTTTTATCATTTATCATCAAAATCTTCTAGTTTTATCATTTTCTACAGAGCAGTGCATCAATCTCCCATTAGATAAAAAGCAATAAGCAGCTTTGTAACATCTCACTATTATTCACTGAACTCACAACAAGACATTAGGTTCACGCTTCAAACCTACCCCACTTTTAACCGAAGTCATGTAGAGGAACACCAGCTATACCATCTACGCTCAACCAACTGGACTTCAGGTTCACAAATACAGCACAGATTCTGCAAGGCCTGAGACATGCTTTAATTTTGACACCTAAGCACTCACATAGCCCAGAGAAGTCACAGTATGCACCAAAGGATTTCCAGACTACGCCACAGAGGGCTGATCTTCGCCATGCGCACAACTTGCTAATGCTGCACATGAAAGCAGCCATACCAGTGTGACTTACACGTGGAGTTATTTGCAGAGGGATACGCATCAGGAGTACAACGAGTCCCAGTCAACCAGCCCCAGATTCCTTATATTATTTCACTACTCTTCATCATGTAATGCCATTAAGTTTCTCCAGTCTGAGTTGACTATCAATGCTCTCTATCACTCCTTTACTGTAGAATCTGTAACTGAAGATAAATATTTTTTTTTCCAAAAAAAAGTAAAAGCACATAACACAACAAGGCCCTAAAAAAAAAAAAAAAATCACTTAAAACTAACGGAGGTTGATTTGGTTGAACACCTTTTAATAGTATTTTAACTTGTTGTTAATCACAACAAAAGCACTAGTATATTTTGAGATTTATCTAAATTTTGCAACTAATTGAGTTAGTTTTCATAAGCTGAAGAGAAACGTACAGTCAGTGAATTGTGGTGAAGCAGCACAAAGTACGTTTGTGGGCAACAGTGATTCAATACGTTAGTGTATTACTGTGCATCCGCTCCCCACGCATTCTCATCCCACTGGAGTCAACAGGGCTTTTGCCACTCACTTCTGTGACAAAATTTTATGCCCACTCTTCATTTGTTCATATGAATCACCCAATGATATTCCCTTAGTATGTTCTCTGTCGGGGTAGTTCCTCAAGAGGAGTTAGATACACAGGAGAGCTACATCTACAAATCAGCTACAGAGAGAGGCATTACCATTGAAGAAAAAACATTTTGTCTCAGTCACAATGATAGAAACAACCAGAGGAAGTTGGACAGGTATCATATACGTGTGTGTATATATGTATAGACACACCTCTGCCCTATATTTTTATATGTGTACACACATATATATAAAACATACAGGATATATATCAAACAAATATTCAAATAGCCTAATACATTTGTGAGAGGTGGCAAAAAATAAAAATTAAGGTTATTCACTAAGCCAATACCAGCTACCTATTTTTTTTCTTTTTTGAGTCTGAAATGCTACAACAGTAAACAATGGCGAAAAATAATAAAATAATTTTTATAGAACAATTATTCCAGGAAGGAGAGAGGAGACTACAGATTACCCTTCCGTTTTAAATGTTGTTGTGTGAAAGCAAATTCTAATTTATGGACACATCACTTACCCATACACATGCAATTCTTCTACAACAATGAGCCAGCTGGGGCTACACACTAGAGGAACACACCCTGGTCAGATGGGCCAATATAGGAATATAGGATCACATTCCCAATGAAAAAAAAAAAAAACAAAACACCCCTTTACATCATTGTTGCCTCTGTTTTTAAAAAAAGGACTTAGGTCTTTATGCATACAGAAAATAAAACAAGAGTCTAGATTTGGAAAAGGAAAGAAGAGAGATATAATTACTTTTATCTACAAAAAAAAGACAAAAGGAAGTTATACTTTGTTATTTTGGTACTTTGCCTAGCACAGACATATATTTGAGTAATATTCATAGAATTTACTTAGGCTTTCTTTTTAAAGAAAAAGGTGAAAATTTTTAATTAGTGTTTCCTGTGATTTAGCTGTGATCACTAAAAGATTAGCAGAAATACAGAAAAGAAATGGTAATTTTGTCCCCAGAGAGCCTCAAAATTAAGATTGTTATAACTAGCAGAGTAGAAAAGTGCCCTATCACTGTACAGTAAAATACTACTTTGTACTTTATCAGCTGTTATGCTCAATTTGTGGGAGGATTTCCAGACAGAATCCTTCAGCTGAGGATCACAAATTGTAAGTGAAAAAGGAGACAACTTCATTTTCGTTTTTCCATAAATGAAGAAGGCAAAATATTTATTAAATTTGAATTCAAATCATGGAGGGTTAAGATGTTGATCAAATGCATCACAAAACCCAAACATTACTTGCTTTGTTTAGTTTTATGAGGATACAGTGGGAAATGCCATTCTCTCCCATAGAGGATTTTCTGAATGTACCGACTTCATCGGTCTATTAACAACGGAAAGGAAAAAAAACATTCTTTAAGCAGACTAGCATTAAAACAATACTTATTCTTAATTTATGGGGAAACATTTAAATGGTGTCTGAAAGGTCACTGTAATGAGGCCTTTACAATTAAAAGAAAGACACTATTTGCTAGTTTTAAAAAAATACAAAAAGATTAAAGGGAAGACTTTCACAGCTTCCAGAAGGTAGACCCTTGGGCAGTTATCCTCTTAAAAGGCGGCTTAAATATTTGTCCTGGTTTCTTCCTTTCCAGTTTTCTGAAGTCTCAGAACACTCAGAAAATCTGCTGTAACTGGATCGCGCATAGGGCCAGCAAGTGATCCAGTAACTGCTGGAAAAAAAATAAAGAAGTACTCAAGAAATCAAACCAAGAGTGAGCTCTGGGACAGACAGCAGGTATTTGGGGAAATCAGAAAATATTCTTTGCTTATAAGTCCATTACTTCCAAAAAAAATTCCTTTGTATCCCATTCTTACTGGAAACGTGTGAACAAATCCCTCGGATAAACCAGCTTTGAAACTTGCAACGCCAAATCTCAGCAGAAGAAAGACACAGCCCTGTTTGGGACACACACGTTAACCATTGTGGATGCAGCGTTCCTATTACAATGTATTATCACACTGTATCCAAGTTTATCAATCCTGGCCTCAATTCAAATATGCAGTTAGATGCCTTACTAAGTGCTTCGCTAAACTGAGCCTTTAATGCTATTTAAAACTAACTTAATATAGAAAAGAGCTATAGATTAACTGATACATCTATTGCCTTCTATTTAAGCACATCGCTCTCTGGGGAATATAAAAATGAGGTGGGGGGCGCGGGGGGTGTGAATCGCAGTAAGTTGTGTTTAACCTGAAATTGCAAATTCAAACACTAGACCCCAGGCTGCCCGATTCTTCCAGTCTCACATAATCTATTCAATAGTTAAGTCTCGCTCCCTATTACTCCTTAATAGGGGTTGTGCCTTTTATTGAATTCCTCACGGCAAATCATCTAAAACTGGCTTTGAATGACCACGTGGCTCCTGGAGCTGATTTGGAAATCCAGAAACCAAGACACGCACCAGCAGTTGGCCACAAAATGACAGCTTCATGCAGGAACTCCGCTGTGCGGGCAGCAGTGCCAGAATTCAGCACGCTCCCATACCATCCGATGTCTTCGCCGTGAGACCCTCCTCTGTCCTTGCCCAATGCCCTATGTCATTCACACTTTCCCACTCTCGTGACAAGAAGAAATTTAGAGATGAGATGTTCCCGAAGTACAGTGCACACACCATTAGCGGGGTGCTGGCTACTTCAAAATGATAAATGAAGGCTGCCCGCACAGCCCAGCGCCTCCTTTGAAGCCCATGGGAAGCTTGCACGAAGCCAGGAACCGCTGCCACACTGCTGGCTCACTGCAAGGGTACAAAAAGAGGGAAACCCCTACCCTCTAGGGATTTTCTAAGGGAAAGCACTAAGCATACGTAAGCTTCAGAGGTTGGTGTGGCCATGAGTGCTGTTTCCTAGAACAGGGGAGTTGCAGATTGAGGCACCCGGCAGGAACCCCTGGGAGGAGGAGGTTGCCTAGGGCAGCTGAATGTCTGCTACAGCTCTGGGCAAGGAAACCATCTGAGGAACATCTGTGATCATCTCATCTACTGCATATCTCTGATTCAGCCCACAAACACCATTGTTTCATCACGCATTGTTTTTTTTCTTGGAAAAACCCCAACATTTACCATTTATTAGAAGATTTTGCACCAACATATACATCCAAGGAAGCAGAATTAAAGTAACACATGCAACCTCGATGTTAGTATTTCCCAGTCCTGGCGGCCTGACCTTGCCCCCTTAGCATGTCTTTCAAAGTGCATTGTGTATGTGCAAAGTTTCTTCAACTTTCAAGGGGAAAAAAAAAAAAGTAATAATCAAGCCAGGCAGTCAAATTCCTTTTTTGTGGCAGCCTAGTGACAATTACACACCTGAGAGACAGAGTAAGAGCATTAATACTCTGCTGTGTTACTTGAGTCAATCAAGAGACCAAAATCAGTGCGTGGGTATCATCTTTGGCAGCGCCCTCGGGTATCTTGTGTCCCAGGCAGTGTACTGGAAAGCAGCAGCATCCAACAGCTAACCCTGTCTATCCCTCACCTACTGCCATCTTGTCCTAACTACCAGTCTGTCTTAATGTTTCCCTTTCTTGTGTTCACAGCAAGTCAGGCCCTATTTCTTGGCTGTTTTGCTGTTTCTACTTGACATGTGAATCAGAACTACAGACAGCCTTCACTCACCCATCTTCCTCCGCTGCACGGTGCATGAAAGGGTCCACCTTATCCATGCATCCCATGCTCCAAATGGGACACACCGGTGCATTTAAGATTAGACATGCTAATACACAGTGGTATGCCAAATACACTCACATACCCAGTCCTTCTTCAACCTCTATTTTTCTACGTTTAAAGAGGCTTAACTCCTTTTATTTTTACCCTATTTACTGCCCCTCTCTGCCAATCAGAAGACACTTTCACAATCGAGTAACTCCATATTCCCCAACATACATATTGGGTTTAGTTTTTTTTTTTTTTTTTTTTGAGGTAGAACAAAAGTAGTAACTTCTTCCAAGTGGTGCACAGTGCAGTTCTGGAGTCAGGGCAATTAGGTCTACAACTGACAAAAGAAAACGACTTCACATCCCAACTGAAGAGAGTGCATGGAACAAAATGTAATGCAAGAATGACACAGCTGAAAACAAAACAAAGACATGCCATTTTCCATAACAATGCAGATGTTAAGATATTGAAAATATTTTTAGCAAGTACTAGGGAACACAGAAAAAAAACCTATTGGGAATAGAAGTCCAGACCTACATTGTTCCCCTGTTTTTCATGACGTACAGTAGTGTGATTCCCCCTCTTCTATGAATTTAAACACTTAGCTCTGAAACAACCTCTTCATTTTTCCAGAAGAATATCAACACGTTTACTATTTTTAAATATATAAGGACTGTCTACGGAATTTTACCTGAAGCAACCCATTCAACTCTCTTCAGCTGGTTTTCTGCTTTCAGAGGCCTGAATAATCTGTAGACGGGCCTCACCTCAGTCAAAACAATGTCTGAGCTTTCACATGCCTACTCCATTTTTCAGTTTGGGTTCTAGTATGCTGCACACTTAAGCATTCAAAAACTCAAAGTAATGACCCTGTTCTAGCACATCCTTTATTTTGAAGTCAATTTTACACTGCAGGAGTAGATCATGTATGCTCCATAGGTCATTATCATCCTTTCCCACTGCCCTCTCCTCTAGAAATTGAGTTTATCTACAGCTGGGCAATCTACACATCCTTCAGTTGCCCAGAAAGCTAACTGCTGCTTTTCATTTGCATGTGATTCAGCCTTCTACATACGCACCGATGAATTACACAGTAAAAGAGGAAGACTCACTACACCGTGACAGTACTGTTGCAGTCCCAAGGCATACCGGATTGTAAGACCTTGTGCCTTGCTTAGCGTCATTCTGGGCCATCCCACCCCAACATGCCCTCCACAATGGACCCCTGCTGTGCATTTGGCTTTGGCCTTTCCCAGCTCCCAATGACAAGATCATTTTCTTGCTTTGCAACTGTGCTCCCACTCCCCAATTGGTGAAAACAAAGCACAAATACAGCATGCGGGGCGGTTCTGAATTCCCCCACCCACCCCAAAAATGGTTTGCTAGGGTAAGCAACTTGATATCCCAGGGGGATGTAAGGGAGTCCCAGTACTCCCACTATGTCTTGATTTTCCAGTTTCCAACACTTCCTCAAAAGCTGGTGTTCATGGCCACCTAAGAAACTGGACTAGCTGAGGAGTGCAGACAGTGCCCCCAGACTCTCAAAACTCCGCTCCACACTCAGAGAGATGTGATGGCACAGCACTGCCAGACACCATGATGCTATACTGCCCCAGCCCTGTGTACATCTTGTGAGACCCCGACAGCATCGCCCTTCATCCGCACATTGGGGCTCTGTATCTCTTAGCAGCATCCAACAGCTGCATGAGCACAACACAGTCTGTGCAAGTCCTGGATGCTCCCTCAAAGCATCAGACTTCCTGAACATACGTTCCAGAACACAGTCTGTACCCTCATCTGCCCTCTGGGATGGGAAGACAACTGCCAGGAACGGGCAATTACTGCTTAGATAATTCACACCGCTTATAAGCGGCCTTAGTTATCCCCAGCAACAACTCACACATAGATAAGGAAGGGACCCACACAAACTGAATTATACTGGTGGTGACAACCCATGCACAGGCACAGTGTTTCCTGAGGAGCAATATGTAGTGACAACAGAGGGGCTGCAGGGAAAACAGTGGCAATAGCAGGCTGCTATCTCCAAATCCATGTTCTGCATAGAAGAAACCATTGGAAAAAGAGGATTACATGAACAGTCCTGTCAAGCCACATATAGACTTCAGCAGCTGAGCAGCCCTAGTCTAGTTTATATTGGATAGGAATACAGAACACTTTTTTTCTCCACAAAACCAAGAAAAAGTCTTTAGGCTGAAGCTTTACAGTCCTGTTTCTGGGAGGATAACTTGTTACAGGGTACCATCACGCACCAGGAATACTTAGTGGCTGCCAAAGCCGATCATTATTGCAAGATATAAGAGGCTGAAAAAAAAAAAAAAAAAGGGGGGGGGTTAAGTGGGCAGAAAGTGCACGTGTAGGGGAAGCTGAACAGCTCTGTGATGATCCTGATTTGTCAGTTGTCCAACACAGATCAATAGTTCCAGCTTTATTAATGCAAAAGCCAGCATTTCATATCACATCCTAAGGGAAGAAATGCTGTTTGCATCTGCTCCCAGATTTGTCAGGCAGCTCTGCTAGGACTTCTAGCACATTGCACAGTTAAGAGTTTCCAGTATCTATTTACCTACCATTGCCATCATCCATGACCCACAGGCAGGGGGACAAAATAGACTACTTATACAAGAGAAGGAGCTTTGTAAGGCCTGGTTTAGTCTGCTTGTGTTTAGTTATAAACTACCAGACATGGGTTTCAGAAAGATCTGCCAAGATCAACCAGAAGGTGAAGGACCTGTGGAAGAGATGAATGCCTGCTTTAATTTGAGATGACATTACATTTCCAAAGTCATTTCAATAAACCAGAACATCAGAAGAGAGTTATTTGACTTGTAAGCAGCTCTAAGCAGGGTTTGAAAGGCTCCAGAAAGTGGTTCTATAAATACAAAGCATAACCTGTGAAACCCTGGTTTAGTACAAGGTGACGTACAACATTGAGTTACTTCATAACACAGCATCCCAAAACATAGCTTATGCATCAGATATGAATAGAAGGCATAAAACTTCAAACAGGCATTTTAAGTCTCCCCCTTCCACAGCTGGGAGATCGAGGCCTGCAAGCCATCAGGCAAAACAGGGCCTGAATGCCGAGCAGTGCAGCTCTCGTCCCCTTATGAGGTCCTCCATGGACACCTGCTCTTGCAGTTACCCAGCCAGGCTAGTACCTGTCCCCTCCAACAAAGGCACCCCAGATACGTGACTGCAGGTGGTCAAGATCACAGAAGGAAGTGACAGTAGCCTGTATGGGTGTCCTCTAGTTTAGGAAAAAAAAGAAAAAACAAACAATCAAGTCCCTAACTTAAGAGAAAGATGGAATCGGGACTCCAAAAGGACAAACTGGGAACATGGGAGGTCTCAAGAGCTCCTAGATTTTTTTTTAGGAAAAAGTAAAATTTTTCTAGTTTTTCCCTACGTAAGAGGAAAGTACGGGTTGACTTAATTGCAAAGTGTAACGTTAAATGTGAGTAAGCATAGATCTAGACAACTCATTTTTAAATAATTACAAAATGCAAGGAGTTAGAGAAGACACAATTCAGGACAGTTTTCTTACTCTTAAGGCTCATTCAGCAGAATCAGGTCTAAAGGAGTGCTACAAAACTCATATGCCCTAAATAAGCCGACTTATCTCCAGTCAGGCCTGGTATTTCCCCAAATTCCCGCACAAATAACATACAGTGAAGGCAAACTGTAATGCAAATGCAAAGTCACACTCCTCTAAGAACACAGAAAGTTGGTGCACGTCTGAAGCCTTGGACTGTAACCTGGACAGCAGCTGCTTTCATGAAGGCGTTAGATCACTGAAGAAATCACTTCACGTGTGCCTTGCAGACAGTGTTATGGCAATAAAAGCTTAGGACAACCGCCAGACACCTAACAGAAATAAGGTTGCCGAACTTGCTTTTTCTATGTATGGCGAGATCCGCACTAGAATACATGGAGATCGGAACTGCATGCAGAAGGTTCTGAAAAAAGTGGAGAAGCAATAGAAAAAGCCAAGTGATTTAAGGGATAAAACCAAAGTGCCTTCAAGTGGGACTTAAGGATTTAAGTCTATATAAATTATCAGTGAGGATAATTTGTTTGAACAGAATACCGGGTCAAGTGATGGATTCTCTGTCATCCCCTTAAGTTTTTGCAAGACATTGAGCACAGCAGAATCATTGCTGAGCACGTTGCTATGCCCTTTTGCACGCAGGAGGTTTTAAAAGACAGCGTAAGGATCTTTCTGTCCTTGAAAACAAGATCCTGAGGGCTGTGCTAAAGCTGAAAACTGAAATCTAAAGAAAAAAAGTAACATTTTAAGCAAATAATGTACTTGCTATTTAAAGAAAGCCACTTTCAAAGACTAAGCATTAAGAGTGGGAAAGCACAAGCATTTCCAAGTTCCAGGTAAGCATGACAGAAATTTTAGGAAATAATTGAATTTCTATGAAATATTTCACGCTCTTTCGTAATTGGGGAAAATTCATCTGAATGTCAGTCTCGCCTCCTACCAA
The DNA here is from genome assembly GCF_965231255.1 of Vanellus vanellus. NCBI lineage: Eukaryota > Metazoa > Chordata > Aves > Charadriiformes > Charadriidae > Vanellus > Vanellus vanellus. The sequence goes on along the minus strand of NC_138905.1, from coordinate 124,520,762 downwards.
TCATGACCAAAATATTGCCTGTTACTTCCCATCAGTGACACATGAGTACTGGCATTTTTATTTCAAAATTTGTATGTGAGGACAAAGTGAACACATTAGTAAAAGGTTGTGGTTAGTTAGGTAAACTCCCCATGGTAAATTTAGTTATTTCCTGATCTCAAAACTTTCGTAAGACACAAAAGGCTTCTGCCATTCTCTACCTTCTCAACGTATGGCAACTCATTTCAAACCAAAAGGAGATAGAAAATCTCCCCTTTTGCAATAAAGTAATTAATCACTGTCTGTTAACATTATTTCCTACTTTTGTGTAACTTTTTAAAGGAATTCCCCACATTCTTCTTCCAAACTTGGATTTTAGGTATAATATTAGGAAGTTATTAACATCAAATAAAAAATTTAATTCTATGCCTCAGAAGACCATAGTTCTCTGCACATCTTCGCATACTTCCACCACCATCAACCCCCTTCCAGCATAGGTAGAAAAAATAACATAGAAAATGAAAACACACATAGAAATGTGAAGAAAAAAAAAAAATATCTGTAAAAGAATAGAAGGTCAAGAAGTACAAATATTAAGCCCACCCACATTAAAAACTGAGAAATGCAGTTTAATCAACCTATCATTCAGGTTTCAACAACAGGTTTCTACAAGAATTACGTGAGATACAAATAACGAGTATTACAAATGTGAGTTTGGAATTTAGCTTCAAAATACACAAGTATATACATCTGTATTGAGCTTACTGAATGAGACTAGGTAGACTAATTACTGATATGATGGGAAAGAGAGAATAATGAATTAAGAGAAAGGAAACGAGCACACAGCAAAGGCTTCATCTCTTGTCTAGTGTTCTACAAAAAAAGCTATTTTAGAAGAAAACAGTGTCTCTGCTCTAAAAGTCCCCAAAATCTATAGATTGTGAAGCATCATGTATATCCTTTGCAGCAAAAAATAATTATTGATTTAATAATAGCCTGGAAGCAGACCTTATGCAACCACACACAAAGGGATAAGGAGGAAGGCCTCTGAAGTTGCAAAGGTAGCCTTGTCCCCATAGAAGTCTCAACTCTTTCCAGAACAGAGATGGGGACGTACTACAAGAACCAAATTCCTTGAGTTAAAATGAATTAATTAGTGGCAAGTTTGTAACAGCACCACTTAATATTTTAGCCACGTACCAGCTTCAAAAGTCTGGTCAATTCAGGTAAGATAGAAATCAGTTCTCTGGCAACAGTTTTCTACATGGCAAAACAAGACAGATTTTTTAGAATGACAATAAAAAGTAATTACTACGTTATGAAGCCAATGACACCAGCCAGCAAGCGTTTGCAGCCCAATTATATGTGAGGCACCCTGAGAAAATCCCAGCTAAACTATTTGGATTCTTTAGCTTCCAATAGTCACTAAAAACAGAAACACAACTCAAGCACTGAAATGCTTGCAGGGTATAATTTGTATCGAGTGTACACAGTTTAAGCCAATATAAAAACCGAGGTGCCATAACCTAACAACAAGGCGTTATTCTTAACCATTCATCTTATTTCTCCTATTCTGATACATCCAGCTACCGTGGGCAGGGAGATCCAGCTCTTCACCAGTGGCCAAACCCAGCTTTGCTGCAGACACAGCAGTCAGAGAGGAACATCTGCCCTTCACTTATAGGACTGCAGAAACAGCAGAAGGGACAATTCAGCCGGCACCATCTGCACAAGTCATAGCTTTCTCTGGAGGGCAATTTAAAAAAAAAAAAAAAACCCAAAAAAAAAAAACCCCACACCACCCTAACTTGGAAATTCAGAATTGCCCTAGAAACCCCAATCATTTTCCATTAGCCAGGGAGGAAACAGTCAGTATTCCCACTAGGCTAAAGATAGCCTTTGTGAATGCCCCACCAAAGTCAAAGCTAACGCCCTTCAACTAATACGCCAGCAGAAAACAGCGCTGCCTAAAAGTGGGGAAAAAAAGTCTAGCATGACAAAGTGGGAGCATAAAATAAATTTATCAGAGGGGGAGGAAAAGTATGATAATAATGAACATTTCAGTAAAACCATCTTGAGAGAGATTAACATTTAGTGTCAAAAAAAAAAAAATTTAAAATTTACAGTAAAGCGACTCTGCCTTGGAAGGGAAGGAAAGCGCTAGATTTTCAAGGCACCATACAGGTCAAATGTTTTTATCAGTAAACGTGCCGGAAAACTTAAGTGACTCCAAATGGTAACTGTGTAGTCAGCTTCTTAAAGTAAGAAAAGAGAAGCTTCCTCGTAAGAGTCTCAGAGTAATACAGGCTGGTGATGGAAAAGGTAAAAGAACATTTGAGGCAACTAGAGCAGGCAACAAAACCATCCATGAACTTTAATAATAAGACAGCAGCATTTCTTTCATCACATAACCAAGAAAACACACAACTGTGACTCAAGGAAAGTCCTGCACTGTTTAAGAAACATTTGGACTAAGAGACAAAACTTTTCATCACTTCTGATACACTTCTGTATAAAATAACAAATCTGGGGATTGAAGATCCATAGCATTTTCCGAATAAAATATTCCCCAGTTCAAATGTGGACATATTTTGACAGAGCATGACCACTAAAGAATAATAGGGAAAAAAAACTCAGCAAGCAGGCAGCAATCAAAATTCAGATTAAAAAAGGAGTCATGTGTAACAAGACTCATTTGACAAAATGACTGGTAAATGGACCTTTTTAATACTATCTGTTCAGGTACTCAGTCATCATGTCTTTTGCCTGGGCTACCTCTTCCCTTTGTTTTTTATTCCCTGGACCTTTTGATAAGTTGTTGTCACTATCTCCGATTTCATGGAATGTAAAGAACCTGCTGGACATGAAATCTAGGCGCATGTTCTTATTTCCTACCACACTACTTAACCTCCACTGCTAGCGTCAAAATTTTTGGCCAAGTGTCACTGCCCACCAAGTTTCTTAATACCTGTGCTTTTGATAAAGGCTACATGTTTTTCTTTCTAGAACTTCATTTTTTACACCATACCACCCCCCAAAAGCCTTACAGCTAAGTTTGATTTAATTCTAACTTCCTAAGAATTTTCCAGCTTTATATCATCCATAGGTCTGATCAGATGTTCACTGTGTTCCAAGACGTTACTTAATGAGAAGTAAAAAAAAAAAAAATGAAATTTCTGTGGGGCAAAACTTTCTTCTAACTTAAATCATTAAAATGAAATCAAACTCAAAGTAATTGTTAAACCAGTCACAGTTTAAGAACAGCTCAAAGTACTTAAGCAAGTACGTTGTCCATCTGGCTTCAAATTCTCAAGAGCTTTCTAAGTTTTGCTGAACCAAAGGACCAATTAGCAGACTTCTTGGAATGACTGCTACCTTCTGAAGGTTTCAAAACTCATTATGAGCACTACTACCACTCTCCCCCATGCCCCAGCCCCACAAATGCAAACCAATCCTTTTTTTAGGCTGAAATTTTACAGGTCTGTCTATGAAAAAAAAAAAAAAAAGATGGGTTTTTTTTTTTTTTTAAAGTGTTTTTTCCCCCCACTAAAAGACTTTGTAAAACAAAAGATTCAAAAGATCTTTTTGCAATAAATTCTTGCAATTATTTTTTGGCTCTGTAGGACAATGCTGGAGCAATAGCCACTATTTTAAATAGAAGATTCTCTCAATAATAGAGCTGTGTGTTTCACCCAAATGATGAAACATGATTCTATGCTGGAATGGACCAACTTCTGCATGTTGGACCCTAAACATAGAACTAAAAAGTGACATTTGGCATAGTTGTGAAACACATATCTGGTTTTACCAGATCCTCTCCCCTCAACTGCCCAGTATTTAAAAAAAATATATATATTTTTTTAATTCACAAAGTTACACCTAACCAGTCATCTTTCCTTTTATAACATTCACATATAGACCAGGTTCAAACAGAAAGGGAGGTTACAGTTCAGTTTTAAGTCTTTCCACTCTCAGTCACTATCTACTAATCTGTACTGGTGAAGTTAAAAAATAAATAAAGTGACTGCTGCAGCGGAGGCAGCAACAGGCAAGGATTTACACAAGTTCATTTGGACAATGTTCAGCAGATCTCAAGTTTTAGCTGGATACAGCACAGGGATGTGGATTACTGGTAGTCTTTGGGACTTAAAATTTAAGAGACAAGGCTGATGAAAAGGATGAGGAAGCATATTGCCCCAGAACAGTTACTCTCTGGATGCTGCAGTTCCTTGAAATGCTGCCTTGCAGACACTGACCCAAACACTAGATGAAATAAAAGGCTCTGATACAAGCCACGCACCAGTGCTCCCAGCTGATAGCAGACTGGTCCCCAAAGCAGAAACCAGAGGTCTGCAGTAGATAGCGAGGCTCCTTATCTAGGCAGTGGGAATAGCTAGGTCTCAGAAGAACAATCCAGAGTGCTCGGCCAAAGCTGGAAACAACCCAGGCCTAACCGAGTGTAGACACTGATCTTAAATCCTACCTTAGCCTGGACCTTATGCTGTAGTAGAGGGCCTTACTTCCACCCGCCATCCAGAACCCAGAATCATCTCCCAGGGTCAGGTACCTGTGCTCATTCTTTGAGCAGATGAGCAGGATGCTCTTTCCAAACAGTCTGATGGGAAAGACAGTAAGTAGCTCAGGTACTTCCCTGAAAGGACAGCCTTGAGACTACACTACACTACATCACAATCACATCTCTAAAGTTGCTAACCTAACCCTCAGGCTAGCAGCTCTGTGGGGTGGGCAGCCTTGCCCTTCACTCACTGCAGAAAACCACCCCAAAGAACTGGACCTCAAAAACTGAGAGCAAGTGCAGCCATGACTGGCACCAATGTGGAAAAATGAAAAGATTCTTGAGGCTTTTGGCTTTTTCCAGCAACCATGGTCCCAGGAACGTTCTAGATTAAACCAAGCGTACAACAGTTTATGGCTTATACTACAGTCTTAAGAGATCAGAAAGCATTCAACAGACACCCCTCTCCCCCATGCTGCTCAAAAGCATCTTCAGCATACTCAACAGGAGCTTACGCTTTTTCAGGTTCCTAACTCAATATGCAGATGCCCCCATTGGCAAGCATTTGAGATAACATGTTTTAAGAAGTTGCTAGTAATGGCTTGGTCTTTGTAATTGATCACATGCATGTTTATCTGGTGAGGTAAAATCGTGTTAAACTGAATAACCCTCACAAGGCCCTTCTCATCAGAAAACTGATGCAGCCCACTACCACTTCAGGTAGTCCAGCTTGTTCTGACTGAACAAGCAAAACAAAAACTTCTTTAAACTGCATAAAATGACCAGATTTGAGTCAATGGAGACACGACTGTTATGTCTGTGTCTTTAATATGCTGTTAAATATTCATTCCAATTATAAATTATTTGTGCATGAGTAAAAGAACGAATGATGTTTACAAGTTTCAGGAAACACTGAGATAGGTCAATATAAAAAAAAAACCCAACAACTATAACATTTGTGCAATTGGGTGATGATTAAAGGTAAAACCGCAGAGAAGCAAAGAAAAAGCAGAGAAACACAAACAGAAAAGAAGGCGTATCTAAAAGGAGAAAAAGCAATCTGCAACACTTTCGGTCTCTTAAATTAGAGGACTTGCAATTTCTTTGCATTCTGAGGAACCAGCAGGATGCAAGGCTGTAGGAGGTGATGTCAGAAGTACGCCTGCTCTGGTCAGTAGCCTCAGCAGAGGCTTGATAAGCAGGTTTTTTGTTTTGTTTTGGGCTCCGGCTTCCATATTATCAGAGGTTTCATAAGAGTTTACAACTTTATTTGTGAGCAACAGAGACTTCATATAACTGAAATCTGAGTCAAGGACAGCACGTGACTTTCATTTTGACTTCAGAATTATTATTATTTCTATAATAGAGTGAACAACTGCCTCAATTATCAGGAACACTAAGAACCATCCAGATAAAAACTAACAAGTACAATCAATTATTTGTAAGGCATTAGAGAGTAACTACAGAGCCAACCACCCTCCCCAAAACAAGAAGTGAAATATACCAAGTCTAGTTGATATTAAAAAGGAAAAAAAAGTCATACGTATGTAGACATTTCATAACACTGAAAATACACAACCTGTCTTCTCAGAAGATTTTGCATCAGGGAAGTATAACTGAAATAGTTTCCAAAGAATGGATTAAATAAAAAAAAAGTCCACTTCTTGAGTTAACACTGGAATAAAGCTTACTTGAGAAGCGTGCTTGGATGGTGCATTTTCTAATCTATTTAAGGCCATGCGTTATGGTTTAAAGTATGCTTTTAAAAAGATGTGAGAGTCTAACCCTCTGACTACATTACTAGTGAAATTCTGTTCCATGGTGTCTCGTACCAAATTACTTTCAGAAAAACATTAAAACTTATTGTCATCTGTGCTGACCAAAATCTCCTTTAATGTCACGCTGCCAGTGGTTCTGCTTCCTTACCTAACTACACTAAGCATCAAATAAAGAGGAAAACAAGCTTTTTCTTACACTTTTTTTTCCTTTGGTATCATACTCCATTACAAGAAATTAAAATGAAAAAAATCACTTTTATAATTATGTTTTGCTTTTGTTGAACACACAGGAACACTCTAAAGAACATCCAAGAAGATCAAAATAACTGAGCTAACAAGAGGACTGATTCTACTCCCATTCTTGAGAAAGAAAAGCGTGTTGGGGGTGTTTGATGGGGTACGTAATTAACCCCTTCTTTCAAACAGGATCTATTGCCTAACTTTTGTAATTAAAAAACTCCATATGATCTCTTTTATGACTTATCTTTTACGTCAGAAAAATCTTTGATTTTACGTTATTTTCTTAATCAGAAATGTGTTTTAGTCTCATTTTTAATATAGCTGTTAGCTTTGTCAGGCAAGTACAGAAAACTTTGTGGGACAATCTGATCTTTAAGAAGTATGAAATAGGCACTTCATTAAACCTTTAAATAGTGTTTAGCTACTATTGTCTTCCTATGTATTTTTATCCTAGTACCACTGGAAAAAGAGTGACCTACTAAAACATCTAGAAAAATCAGGTCTGACGCTAACATATAGAACAGGTATATTCAATAGCCAACTTCGATTTAGGGAGCCCAATCCATCTGCAGCCAGTTTGGACAGAGAAAGCCTTCTCTAAAGGGTAATTCAGAGCAGAAACCAGCTTGAGCCCTCTGTATCACCCACTGGAGAAGCTGATTTATTGTTACGAACCACAGAAACCCAAGAAAACTCTAACCCAGGACAAATAGTTAAACTTTGTATATACCCCAATATCCAGTCCCGTAACTCCTTACAGGGTGTAGTGCTGTGTTTTGCACTGATTCTGTACCTCACAGCTGGTTGCATTCACACAGGCTCATAAGCCTTACCACTGGCAGACTCTTCTTCCATTTCATTTGTTACCTGGTTTGGATGACTACACAGTTCTCGTTCCATAACTACTACATCCTTTTAATATTTAAATGCTGTTTTCACATCTAACGGTCAAGTCATCCTTTATTCTTAATAACCTATTTTCTCCAAGTCCTTACTGAGACCAAGTATAACACAGCTTTAGTCCTTGTGTGTTTGGATAAGGAAAACACCTAAGTGTAATCTCACCATATTTGTAGGAAAAGAGGTTTCATCTTCCATGTCCATGACTCAAAAACTGTATTTTTCATTTTATTATATAGGTAAGCATTTCATTATAAGGGTAAGCCTGCCCCCAACTTTTCCACTTCATTTTTTCTGCATTTAGGTTTTTAATTCAGACTATCGGAAGATAAACTGCAAGGAGTAACAAATGCCCAACTTACTTTGAGCAAGTACAAAATTAAAGCTGAATACTGACACCTCAGAGCAAAGAATCTCAACTCCCTTGAATAGGCACTAAACTTCACGTATCAACGTGGTATAATAAGGACTGGTACAATGTCCAAAGAAATTATTATGCCCAAGGAAAAAAATTCTCCTTCTCCACGTTTTGTTTTGGTTTTTTTTTTTTTTTTTCTCCACCAATAATTCTGTTATGCATCTGGAGTGGCACGTGGTCAGCATTTTCTTTAGGGGATTGCAATTTGTCTTCATTTTACACACTAATAGCCATATTCAGTCAGACCAAAGACACATGTATCCCCCATACTGTGTCTTTAGCAAAGTCTGAGAGCAGAGGTCTGGGGTAGAGCACTAGGACAGGGAAAGCTTGCAGGGTTGCACCTCAGGACCCCTTCCCAGCCCTCAAGGACTGGGCTTTGTGTTCTTCCGAGCAAGAGATGATGCTCATGCACTGAAAGCCCAAACCCAGATAAAGTTTTAGTGTGTACAGTGACTCACAGTTAAACTATGCACTATGAAAAAAAACACAACCTCTTACTTGTTCTGAATCTGTCACTTGATAATTTTATTTGATCCCCTCTGGGTCTTGTACTACAAGACACAGTTAATGAGTATTCCCTGTTCATTTTTTCCATTATACTCCTATATAGATTTTTATCATTTTCATCTTTAGCTATTTATTTGCCAGGCTGAAGATTCTTAATCTATTTAATTGCTCTTTATCATCACTGCCACCCATTTCTAGTTCTATTATCTCTCCTTTTTTTCCTCACCCTTCCTTTAAATATAGAGATCTGAACTTCACCCAGAGCTCAAGACAAAAGCAGAGGCAGTTTGTAGACTGGCAGAGCAGGCTTCTTGCCTCATAGTTTTTTGGACCAGTCCTGAACATTTAACCAATGCTTGGATTTACCATGGTAAGGTCTCAACCACATCACTTCCTTTGGTGGTAATAGTTTATAGTCTCAATAATAGCAGGATTGCTCTCACCTGCATGCGTTACTTCATAGTATCAGCAGTAAGCTTCGTCCCCAGTTACTAAGCATCACAAGATCCCTCTTTGGCTCTTCATAATTAGCTTTCATTTTTGCTACCCTTATTAACTTAAGAATTACTCTGCACTCACTCTTCCAGATCACCAACGCATACGCTGACTAGTGTTAAACCCAGCACAGATACATGCACAACTCTACCGTTGACCTCCGTCCCCTTTGTGAAAACAGGTCATTCATTCCTACCATGCCTTTTAAACAACTATCAGTCTAGGAGAGGACTTTCCTCCTACGTCAGAGCAGTTTCATTTTGCTCAGCACCTTCGGTGAGTAGTTCTCAAAAGACTTTTGGAAGCCCAAGTGTACTGCATCAGCTAGATCACACTTACAACCTCAACAGTGTCTTCAAAGAACTCTACCAGACCCATGAGGCTGTTCTGATATATATACCAAATTTTTCCATTAATCCATTAGTTTTCTTATTCACTATATTTACCAGCAAATTGGTTGGTATGAATGCCAGTCACACTTGTCCTATTCTTTCCTGTAGGCTTTCTGAAGATCTTTTTAAAAACTGGCATCACCTTTGGCACTCTCAACTTCACTGCTACCACAGCAGTGTTGTGCTGTTAACCACCACTGTTATCAGTCCAGCAATTTTATACAGAGAAATCTTCTAGAGCTCTTGGGTGCATCCAGAGTTGGCAATTTGCTGTAACTCATTTTTTTATCATTTCGTTAAAAAAAAAAAAAAAAAAAGAAAAATTGTCCCCAGCAGCACTTTGATTTGGACCAGGTGCCTCAATAGGACCTCGTGCTTCTCTCCTCAGGAAGAGATTTTGTTCAGAAATCTGAGCTCCTGCACAGTGAACATGAATATCTCATACTCTTTCAGCTACAGTGCAATCTTCTTTGAGCTCTTTTAGATCTTAGTTACCTATTTGGCCCAACAGCCTTCTCTTTTCTGATGTTTGTAAAAAGAGTACTTATGACAAGCTTCTCTCCTTTTTACAAAACACTTACCAGGCATTGACTTGTTTTACTGTTTATTTTAATTCACCTGATTTCCACCTTTTTTTTTTTTTGACACAAGTCTTTGAAGGATATCTTTCTGTTCCTTGCAGCCTGCTCAACCATGCTAATTGTTTTAAAAAATCTTTTTAAAGGGCCAGAGAAGCAATTGTCAGGGGATATGCATTTGTTCCAAGTCTCTCCATGCTGGCTGCAAGCATGCACTCTTTTGACTGTTCTTCTTACCAGGCTTTCCACAGAAACCCTAATGAGTGTCCTGCTAGCTACCTTCTCTATGGTAGACCTCTGCTGTCAATAACTTACTTTAGAACTAGGCATTCAGTCCCTCCATCTTGTCTTCTAGTCTTCTACCATTTGCATAGGAACACTTCTCTTCTGGTTTGACTGCCTATTCTTCTGTGCCCCTGTCTAAATTGGACCCAATTTATTCAGGCAGTTCTTCACTGTTTTCTACATGACTTTCATCAACTTCTGTCCTATGTGCAGCAATGTTAAGGACTTCAACCCCAGAGGGTGTGTCACCTTGGCCTGTGTGCCCTTTCTGCTTGTCCTCATGTAGAGTATTGGGATTACAGTGCAGACTGATGCTGCAGAGGTCTTTTCTTAACCTTCCATCTAAGCAACTCACGTGCCGCTTTCCGCACTGGTTTGGTAGCCTACGTCACCAGTACTTCTCCACCAGCTTCTCCAGCACTAAAATACAGTCAAGATTCCTTTTGCTGTAAGCCACCTTGGCATGTACTTGGAAGGTTATTACATGCTCCCTTCCAGCATCATAAATCCAGTTAGTTGCACATCACTTAACTAAGCGAAGCGTGACTCCACCGTGGCAGGAGATGTCCTTCTATCATCTAGAATCAACACCATGCAATGGCATTCTTAGAGCAAACTTACTTGGCCATCACCCGAGAGCAAGGTCTCATCTACAGGATGTAATTTCAGGATCATTTCTCCTTTACAGGTCTGATGTCCCCATACATTAGGACCTACTTCTCATAGAAGCCCAGTGGCAGCCTGGGCAAAGATCACAGAATCGCTGAAGTTGGAAGGGACCTTTAAGATCATCAAGTCCAACCATTAACCTACCCTGACAAAACCACTTCTAAACCATGTCCCTAAGTACCACATCTACCCTTTTCTTAAACACCTCCAGGAGATGGTGAATCCACCACCTCCCTGGGCAGCTTATTCCAATGTTTAATAACCCTTTCAGTGAAAAAATGTTTCCTAATATCCAATCTAAACCTCATCTGACATAACTTGAACCCATTTCCTCTTGTCCTATCACTTGTCACCAGGGAGCAGAGGTCAGCCCCCACCTCTCTACAACCTCCTTTCAGGTAGTTGTAGAGAGCGATAAGGTCTCCCCTCAGCCTCCTCTTCTCCAGGCTAAACAACCCCAGTTCCCTCAGTCGTTCCTCATAAGTCTTGTCCTCCAGAGCCCTCACCAGCTTTGTAGCCCTTCTCTGGACACACTCCAAGATATAGCAGTGGAAGCACATGCCTGGAGGTTTACTTTATGCATTTGCCAATTAAGGATACTCTCCTTACACATACACTTAGCATGTTGCTGCTTTCACAAGAGATCAGTTATAGTAATCTACAATGGGCATCTTGCAATGTCATAACTCTCCCTTTGGTTTAACAGCTGTATGAATGCTCTTGAGATTAAGAAAAAATTCTACTCTCTTCTGGTAACAAGCTCTAGCCTGAGAAGCCAAAGCGTCTAAGTTAAATGGCCTCAGACACACTCCTTGTGTTTTAAGCTTACTCTCAGCATATTCCACCTGAAATTTTCACTTTGTGCCTCCCTCTCCAAAGACTTTGATTCAGACCATCCTCTTCCTCCTGATAGACAAACTATTGGTTTTCTAAAAATCTGTGTTTGGTACTGGACTGGTTGGTACCTGTTATTTCACAAAATAAATAGGTAGAATAAAATAATAACTCTGTCTTCCATTCAGCATCATTAATCCATGGGCCTAGTACATTCTCCAGGTTCCCATGAACCATTTTCAAGACAATCCTATGCAAGTACTAAGGAGTGAGAAACTTTAATTTTTCCTGTGTAAAACCCTGGTATCATTAACAGACATTTCCGATAACTGCCAGGCAATCATGCTTTATAATCTAACAGATTACAGCCATCTTCACGGTGGTGTGAAATGACTGATTGCGCAAGCCCTTAAACACAGTTTTCTTCAGACAACAGAACACGTAACCAGCCACTACTTTCAGTTCAAAGCAGAAGCGCAAGACAGTTTTACTAAGATGCAGCATCTGTTGCACTGTTAACGGGAGCTGTACTTACAAATACATCCTGCATCACATCAAATAGCATTCTAAATAACCGAGATTCACCGATTCAAAATGGGACCTTACACATTTAGATCGCGAATTTAGATTTCTTACTATGAATTGTACTTTCAGTTACAGCGTCCGCTATATTTTATTAGTTATAATGTACACAGCTTTCAACACAAAAGAAGCCTTGAAGGTTTCCCCCCACACACACTGTCACTGCTGTATTTATAGGCAAGATTATTAAACATTTTTATTTTATTGTAAAGGATAAGTTGTACTATACAGTAAAGAAAAATCCCATACTGACTGATTCATGAAATGGGACTGATTTTGCAGTTGACAGAAAATGGTTCTCCTTCCCTTTCCACCATCAAATCTAATTTAAAGTAACCCAGTGTAGTACAAATATATAGGATACGTAGTAATCTCCCGTAATGGCAGGGAAACGCATCACAAATTGCTGAATGTTATGAATCATCTCGTGAACACATAACTTATATGCTGCAAAAGGCACTTTAACAAGTAGTTTCATTCATTTATGTCAATACTTTATAATTAGCACAGAGAAGTGTCTGTAAATTGAACTCTTGAGCATCTCACTGCTTAGTTACCAGTTTTCTTTTATTTAATATTTTGAACACTTGATGTAATGAAAGACCCCATTAAAATTTTGTACCAATGACAAATGACATTTTCATTTTCCGCTCCAAGCGTGTTAGCACAAAATAATGAACTCAACAGTGTTCAACAAACCCATAAGCATATGCTGACCTGTACTACATAAACAGTTCAATTGACTTTATCAGGGCTATTAATTTAAGCTTTTAAAGTATCCTTAACTGTTTTGCTCCATAAGAGATAATAATAAAAAAGAACTACAGGGCTGTATAGAGATTAGTGCTGATGCTTTTTTATCCCCAGCTACGCCTGAGGAGGTCCCCACTCAGACATAGCAGGTGACAAGCAGTAACACAATGGCCAGATGCGCTAGAAGAGCTCTCCCCTGCAGAACAGCCCTGAAGACCTAGATTTATCCCCTCCTCCTTATTTATTTACTTTTTTTTCTTTTTAAATTGAAGTTAAGAACTGCGATAGCTCTTCAAGGTACTCTATCGAAGGCACACTGTATTTTGGAAGTGTTATGATGGCACCCACAAACCCCACGCAGAGATCAGGGTCTTCCTATTCACCAACAGACACACAGTCTCTCTTGGGTGCCAAAAGCTGTACCTGAAATACAGTTTCCTGGATGTTTTTTTTTTTTTTTAAACAGCGGGTAGAAAAAAATAATTTTTATTTGATTCCAGAATCTCAAGATGCCAAGCTACTATAACTTCACAGTTTATAGGTGACAGCTGGTTGGTTATACCTAACAGGATATATGCTCTTAGCCCATTCTAACAGTGAAATAAATCATTCTGTCTGCACCTTGCTTTGAAACTGGGGCTAACTAAAACTGCCCGAGGGCAGTTAGTGCAGGTAGCCAACACAGGGCGACCTGGTCATCGCTGGGCATTTGTGGTATAACTACATTAACTCAGAAGCAATTTAAAGGTTTAGACAAAGCGTCTTCTAGAATAAGAACAGCCAAATGCATAAGTATAAAAATTTAAACCCACGCAGTGACAGTTGCACTTTGACACTTCTTACCAGAATAACTTCCCACTCATCAGTTCTAAAAAACCTCAAGCTCCAGCTCTGAGTTTGTCCCATCCTCCACGGTTTCCCAGGAATCCTGGAATGCAGACCTACGGGCTGATTTCTACAGGCTGTGCACACTGATGTAAACATACAAGAAGAGCTTTGCCTCCCTCTAACATTGCTAATTAATGAGAAAAATTAATTGCTAAGGTAACCTAGTATTTCCCTTTGCTTTGAAATATGAAAGCTAACCAGGAAAAGCTAAGCTCTTGCTACGTATGACTTATTTTTACTTTTTTATTTTTAATAGAAAATAGTGTTGTAAAACCTTGGCATTTTTTAAGTCTTACAAGATTTAACCCTTAACAACACATGTGCATCACCACTGGACAGTTATTTGAAATTACGTCTTCTTAATTACATCTCTCTAATTATCCTCATACTTTCAGTTCTTCAGTGCTCATCAAAATAGTACTGGTAAGACACCCAAAACATCCAGACATGCAAATTCTCCATTTCAAATACATTCAGGACTATAACCGCTGCTAGGTTTATAAATATGAAATCTGTTTATTTAAAGGAAGGAAAAAAAAATCTTCATGCAACTTAGTGCTCCAATTCTTTATGATTAAAATAAACCATTGAAAGTGCAGGAAAATCTCACCTCTCCTTGCACACTGCCTTCAAAGTATTTTTGCTCCTTTTACTAATCAAATATAGATTTTTTCCCATGACATTTTGATTAGGCTCTTACTGTGACTACATTAAGTGATAATTGGTCCAAAAATACCTATTGAGCCAGAAACATCCGAATACAGTAAATACTGGGAGCACCATAGGTAGTTGTATGAATCACTTCACATACCTGTGGTTTTCCAGGTTCCTGTGCTTAGTCATGAGTACACTCTTCATTTTCTCATACATGGAATGTAGTTTCTTCCAATTTTTGTTCTTGGCTTCTACACTGCCACCTGTAGTCACACAAGAGAAATTAGCCATACTTTATGCTGCAAATCCTATTATCACAATGTTTCAGCTTACTTGTTTTAATATATAACCATTCTAAAGCATTCCCCTTTGTAAAGGTGTGTTAGGATACTCAAACTGAGTTATTTGTAATTCTCTCTTTAATAAATCTCAGGAAGGAAGAAAAACCCCAATCCCAACTCAATTTAACCCTAGAGAACATTTAAAACTCTCAAAGACAGAGATAGGCTTTACAGATTTTTATATTATCCTTGTCACTTAGTGGCCACATCATAACCTCAGCAGAACAAAGCGACTTGTGAAGTCGGAATACAAAAGACACCTGCACTTAATTACTTGGTAAATACAAAAAACTAATTTGATTTGTTCTTTCATCTGAAAAATGAACATAGTGTTACAGAAACATAACCTCCACGCTCAGCTTAGTTACCTTACATAGGCTGTAAAGAAATGCATACAAAAAAAATTAATGCTAGTATCTCATAGAACTAAAAGTGATCTTGAACTTTTTTATGCCACGAAAACCCACTTAATTTATTCCAAGCTCACTGCACTTTGAGCAATATGCCACAGGTTCTACCGAAGTAACCATCTACTTCAAAGTAAGATGTAAACAACCAGTACCCAGAGCCCTCACATTAATCCTTTCCTGAAAATATGACAAAAACGAAAATTCAAGTCTTCCTGGAAAAAAGCAAAGCTTTCTGGCGTTCCAAACAGGGCTTTCATCGAATAACGAAGTTTCGGAGTACGAGCTCTTGGGGGAACGCTGGCTTTGGCGTGCGCCTGCGACTCCCCCTTCTTAAGAATTGCTCACACCACCCCTGGAAGCAAACCCCAAATGCTCCCCGCCACGGCTCTATCTGGGAAAAAAAGAAAAAAAAAAAAAAAAAACAACAAAAAAAACCCCAAAACGCTCTCAAGTCATTAAAGGACAGAAACTAACTCATTTCACCGCGCCGCTGCCAGCACAGGGATGGCTACGGCTGCCCGGGTACCCGCACCCCCGCAACTACCCTGTGTCAACTGCAACCGCAGCCTCGACCAGAAATCTCAAATTGGAATAGAAACCGAAATTAAACCCGATTTTTCCCCAAGAACAAGTTGCTTTAAAAATAAATAAATAAATAAATAAAATCCCAAGCGCGGGTGAGGCTGCCCGCGGCCCCGAAGCACAGGTCCAGGTAACCCCCTCTCGCCCTGCCACCGCCGCCCACCCCCGGACGGGAAGGTACCCCCGGCGGCGGGGACCCCCTCCTTCTCCCCCGGGGACCCCGACATCCTCCCGGCCCGGCTGCAGCCGCCCGCCCAGGTGGGCTCCGGGCGCCGCCCCGCCAGCGGGTTCCACGGCCACCCGTCGCAGTCCCCCGCGGTCCCCCACGCCCGCCCCCCCCATCCCCCCGACCACCGTGACACCCCCCGCCCCAACCACACACACACACACGGAGGCGCCGGGCGAGGTGCCCCCCGCCGGAGGCTGGAGGGGGTTGTGTGTGTTGGGGGGGTGAGGGGGTGTCACCGCTAAACCCGGAGGGCCGAAGGTCCGGCGCCGCCGCTGCGGGCAGCGGGCGCTGCCCACCCACCTGCGCTCGCCGGGCTCCTCACGCCGCCGGCCGGTGCCGCAGGATGAGGCGGCGGCGGCGGCGGCTCCTCCTCACCAGCGCGGCTCCCGCCCTCCTTCCCTCCCTCCCTCCCGCCGCGCAGCCAGGGGGAGCCGCGCGTCCCGGGTGCCGCCGCGCCGCCCGCCCGGGATTCCTGCGGGAGGGAGGCGGCTCGTCGCAGCCTCCCGCTCCTTTTCCCTTTCCCTCTCACAGGCACGTTTCTGCCGGTGCCGCCGCACGGCGCCCCGGCGGATCCGCAGCGCGCACCTCCCTCCTTCCCACCCGCCCTCCCTTCCCTTTTTATGGCGGGGCCGGTGGCTCCCGCCGCCGCCGCTACCGCGCGGGGGGCAGCGCCGCTCCGGCAGCCGCGCCGCTGCCTACCCACGGCCGGCCCGCCCCCGCCCCCGCCGCCGCCACCGCCGCGCTCGCACCGCCCGCCCGCCCCCCGCCAGCCCACCTGTCCGCGCCCCGCCGCCGCGGCCCACGCCGCCGCCCGCCCACGCGCCGCCCACGCCGCCGTCCCCACTCACCGCGGCGGCCTCCGGGCGGGGGGAGCGGAGCGGAGCGGGGCGGCGCGACCTCCGGCAGCGCGGGGCTCTGCGGCTGCCGCCGGAACGGGCGGCGGGCGCGGGCTCGGCAAGCCCGGGGCGGACGGGGAGGTGGGACGACGGGGAGGGGGACGATCGCGCTGAGCCCGGCGGAGGAGGGAGGCGGAAGGCGGCCGCCCCGCCTCGGGGGGGAGAGCGGCGGCGCCCCCGCGGTGGCCGGCGTGGGGCCGCGCTGGGAAAGCGGGGCCCTCTCCCACCGGTGTTTCGAGCCCCCGAGGTGTCCGGCTCCCCCCCCGGGCAGGGAGGCGTCGGTCAGGCGGTTCAGGAGCTCCGGGTGCCGCCGTGCGCTGACACCCGAGTAAACGAGTGGTCTTGGCCCGTCACGAATGATTTACATGTTCAGGGACACGGTGGAAGCCCGGTTCGTGATGGCTCTCCGACAGCTGATGGTGAGAGGTGACCTAGCTGGAGGTGGCCAGCTCTTAAAAAAAAAAAAAATGAAGTCTCTTTTGCAATACTTACACATTATGCAAAAGCAGCAGGTAAATACGTAATAGTAAGTGTTTGGAAAATGTCTGTATCATACCTCATGCTGCAGCAAAACTTCAGGCTGCACGTGCCGCGCTGATGGAAGAACAGCTCATCCCTTACGAATAGTTTTCTCCTTCTCTGACTTTTGCCTGATGTATTTGCATTTCAGAAACACACGATGTATTTAAATTATTGGGTTTGTGTCTTTTTTTTTAAATGGGTTTCTCTGTGATATTGACATTAAAAGAATATGCTTGGTAGTCCAACCAAGTGAAAAGAGGGTTGGGAGGAGTTGAGTGCCTTGATGCAGTCATTCTGAGTGATAACTGTTTTCAAATTTGTATAATAAAAATCTGTTGTGTTCAGTCTTTTCGCAGCAATAGATTCCACTTTGGCTAAGACAATCTTTACCTTTCCCAAACATTTTATTCTAATTCTATATTTGGGGACCCAGCCTTTTCAAAGTAAGCCAGAAGTCCATGCAGTCATGTTACAAACTATGATATCACACTGTAGTCTAGTGATATTAAGAAGTAAGCTAAAAAAAAACAATAAAATCACTTGCCTTTGCCCAGTCTTCTGCAGAATTAAGGCTATTTTCAGTTCCTCTTATGTCTGACAAGTGAGACACCAGACTATCTGAATATTTAATGAGTAGTAAACTGGGAGTCTGTATGTAGTAAAAGTAGCAAGTATAACACACATTTTTTAATAGCAACATAGACAGGTACTTATCTGAAAGAAGTTTAAACAATACAATTTCACAAAATTAATAAACAATTATATATAAGCACATCTGCAAGCTATTCATAATGTAAAAAGATCAAAATCAAACAAGATTTTCACCCAAAAAAGTGTAAAAAACCTGTAGAGATAAGGACAAAAATTGATACAGGCAGTTAGAAAAAGCATTTTGACTCTACTCCAACCAAGGAAATGGTTCTGGTCTTTCACTCCAAAACCTAACAACCTAGTGGCACATTGCTGCAATAATTCAGCAGACAATGTGAATGCTGAAAATTCGGGTGTCATAACTCTACTTACAAAGGCAGTTGTTAAACATAGAGCACAAGCTTTTACATCTAATGAGTAATAAAGTATAGTTTATCTCTAGATTGAATGTTTATCCTCTTTCTCTGTGAGCTTATGAAACATATTTAAAAATAGGATGGGTTTTCCAGTTTTGCCTTCACAAGTAAATTGTTATTAAATGTAACCGGCAGATATCAAGTTACTGACCAGTAATTATCACTCTGAAATTCCATAGTTACCTACAGTAAGGTCTGCCAGTGACTTCAAGGACTGTCTTCAAACAGTACATCAGCAATAGAGACCACACTGACGTGCCTCCAGGCTAGAATTCAGGCATTCTCCACTAAATCTTCCATAAACTTATTGTTTTGTCTGCAGGTGCCTTTTCTATAACTATTACAATTGTATTAAATTCTAGCAGAAAGTTCTTGTCTTTTTCACTGAAGCATGTCCACTGCACAGGCTGTTCCCTTTACAAAAAAAAAAGTCATCACTCCTTTAAGGTCTTGCACAAAGCTGCTCTTAAATCTAGCCCATCGCAGGAGAAACACTCTCTTTATTCTGATTTTCAAGCCAAGAAAACAAGCATTTGGTCACTTCACAATGAATATTAATCAAATGCTATCATATTTGCCTCGAGTTTGTGAGATGCAGAAAATTAGATCAATCATGCATAGACTCTTTCTTTCCCCCGCTGTCCTCTTTCCCACCCACCTCCCAAAGAGCTCTGCCTTTTTTTCTTCAGCAATTCGGGTTTGGAAGAATAAATTCCATTGTTACAATGATTCAGAGACAAACTGAAAGCCAAGTGAAATATTGTTCTCCCAAATCTGACAGGAAAACTTATAGGATGGAAACACCCAGAAGATAAAACCCACTTCTTTTATAATATGCTCCAAAAAGCATTACTTGTCACTTTCTTCTTGCTCCCAGAATATATACAGCAACTCCTGGGTTGCTGTAGTACCGAAAATTTCCAGTTTTCCAGATGACGAGCTGTGACTCAGTACTCCTACTGATATACCTCAATGCACCATCCATTTACTTTATGTGATGGTAAATCATCTCTCACTTTCCTTCCACCAGAACTTATTAAACACCATCTTGTGTCTGTGGGTCTGATCTACCACACCACGTTCTACCTCATCCATCTGAGACCAGATCAGGTAAAAGCTTTTCTACTCTAGCACTTTTTCTAGACCAGCTCCTTGTTTCAGTTGCTACTCAAGTGCGCTTACACCTCTGAGAACACGGGCTGTGCAGGTTGTCACCATAAATGCTGCTTTCTCCACTGCCCAGCCTGGACCATACTTCTGTTTATTGGCTAAAAAAGTCTGAGTGGTCGGCACAGAGCTCTTCCGTTTTGTGACAAGGTAGTTTCTAGAAACCACTTCTGGGATAACTCTGGTTTTTCCTCTACGTGCAAAATCCCCTCGAAGAGTCGGTGAGGTGACGAAGCGAATTTTGATCCATTTATAAGCAAAAGAATGACTTCAGTCGATGCTACGGAAACCAGAATTTGGCGTAATAAAGCTAACAGCTGGTTGAGGAAGAACAGCAGTGTGGGCTCTTTGATGTTCACAATGAACACACACAATCAAAGACGAAGTTAGACATGATGCTTCTGAGTGGTACTAAGGCGTTAAAACCGTTTAATTTACATTTACCAAGAAATTATTAATTATTAATTACATCTACCCAAAAAATATTTTTATAGGAAATCCATTTTATTTATGGCTCATAGTAGCTGCAAAAAATGTCATATAAAACATTTAACATGCAAGAATATTATCCTAATGAGAAATCTGTATTAAATAGCCCTTACAAACTATGCACTGCAAAATGTACTGCAAGCAGCTGGAAAGTTATCCTAATTTCAGGCAGTCGTCTTGCTTCAATTTGTGATCTACAGTGAAAATCAACACAGTGCAACGAGGGTACTTTAATAACTTGAACCTCTGTGAAAGCTCTGCAACGTTCCCAAAAGGACATCAGAGACAAAAGAAACATGGGCAGAGCTATGGCATCAAGAGTAAAAATGCTGTTCTAGTTAAAACAATTAATTTAGTATTAACATCTGCTTGGAGATGTTCATTTGTCAGAAAGCACTGAAATTCACCCCAGAGAACGGCAAAAGTGGAGAAGAAAGTAAGTTCCCTGACACGGGATTCAGCAGAGCAAAGGAGGTGAGCTAGCAGTGGGGAGGAAGGGTTCATGGTGGCAGTGGGACAAGTGTGGCCGGACCTCTGTTAGGGTAAGAAGATGTTATAATCCTGCAGACTACATCTAAGCAAATGATGCTACAAAGGCTGCGTTTCCGGCCAGGGCTAGAAAACCCAGAAGGCAGCGGCTGCTCAGCTCCCCTAGAACAAGTTCTCCCTCGAAGAATCTGCTTTAGCTGAAGTCACCGGGAATGAGTAACAGTTGCCTATAACAACAACCAATACCCTCACGTTACATCTTTCCTCCCAGGTTAAATTATCATCCTTCTATTAATAGGACCCTCAAAGGCCTTTTTCTCCTTCTTTGGAAAAGAATATCTGAGAGTTACGTTCAGTCATAAGATGTTAACAAAACGTGGACAACATTTGCGGAGGACAGGCTTTGGTGAAATTGGCTCTTCCAATTTGATTACAATCTTTCCAAACTCATTGTTTCAGAGATACAAACTCTCCAATTACCGGTTCAAGAAAAAGAGAGGGATTTTCCTTCATATCAGTTTCTTCATTACTGACTGTTTCCGGTCTCCTCTCAGTGAATACGCTCAGGCTAGCAACCATCCAGCTCGAGCAAAGGACGGCTAGAGTGTCAATTCCATGGAAACACAATCATTTAGTAAACCCCTTCCATTTCATCTGCTGTCCTTTGAAGTGTTTCCTTTGCAGTCTGTGTAACAGGTCTGTGAGCGGTACAGCTTGTGAATTAAACACATGTCGTAGAATCGATATTCTTTCCTAGAATGGTCCTCACCATAGTTCTGCTCAAGCCCTTACCATACTCTTTTCCCAGCGGATTTCAGTAGATCTTGAGTCACTTTTATTTATTTCCCACAGAAAAATACATGCCTTTTGCTGGAACCATCTCTAAAAGGAAGCCAAAAAGCAATACGGTTTCCATGTAGATTCCAATACGGGTTTTCAAAAAATTGTATTTTTCATCTAATAAAGAAGAGCTTAGTTCTAGCAAATGGGGATTTTTTACCTACTTCGTAACTTATCATAGCTAACTATGGATATACAAATGAGATGGCCACGTAACTCCCTTGGAAATACATCCATTTTTGTCCACATCAACAGTTGAAGTCATATTTATCTCTGCATTTATTAATCTGTTTTCTAATGCGACCATTTCCCTGGACCAGACCTAGTTAGAGACACCATTGCTTATTAACAGCAGCGGCAATAAAACTGACATGTATTTCTAAAACCTGCTGTGCAAATCAATATAATTTCTTAATTGGTTAACCAAATAGCTGCCACGCTAATGAGTCCCTGCAATCCTCTGTGAACATCTCTTTCTGCCTGGTTACACTTCTTTAGCAACTCCATAGCCAGATGAAAGAGAAGTTACAGGGCTCTGAAACTTTCTGCTCTCTGCAGTCGTTACAGCTCGTAACACTGTGATTTGTGGACTGCTTGTCTTCCATGGGCTTGGATCTCTCTTCAAGGCTTTAGAATATTTTCTTAACATTTATTTCTAATGAGTCTGCCTGTAACTCTCCATGCAATATACACATTTATAAAGTGAGCATTTTATAATAGCGATGAATAGGATAATCACATGATTAACTGCCTAAGGAAGAATTGTACAACATCTTGGAGGGGAAGGACTAGAGAAATCCCAAATTTTGTATAAGCAAGTGCCAAACTTAAGTACGGGTCAGTTTGATATAAATAAACTCCCCGCTCTTTCTGCAATAATGCTCTGAACTCACAGATTGTGAAACTGAGTTAACACCAGTGCAGTGATAACGCTTGTTGTGTGAGTACCAAACACTTATCAACATTCAATAGGCATCTTCCAAGATATGAGTATCTGATGGTCCTAAATGATAAGAATAAATATCAGACACTGAGCCAAGGCAATCTAATAGAACTCTTACAGCTGGGGTGGCATGTCAAATGATAAAATATAGCCTCCTCACTGGCAATTGTTTCGGTTAGCCGAAACAGTTTTGTCAAATATATGGTGTTTTGCCAAAAAGAAAAGGCACCGATACAGCTTTTTATAGTTTCATACCAGACAATTTGCCACTGAGGCAGCAGAGTATATATCTGGACCGTCTTTTCCTCTCTGCCAAGTCAACCTCATTTGCTGGGTTTTAGATTTTAATTTAGCCCATTCAAGAGGGAAGCATCAGCCACGAAATTCAGACTGTGGCTCGGGTCACAACTTCCCCGGAGTCTGCTGAATGTCTGTACCGGTGCTTCTGGTTTAGGATCCTCTTTAGACTTCCTCTTTCCTATTCATAGTCAGAACAGGGCAAAGAGTCAGGTGGTATCTCCTATTTTGCTTCTGATCAGGTCGAGCCAGAGTTGCATTCCATTTCCTTGCTTGCTTGTGAGGGCTGCATCCGTGATGAAAATCAGCAGAGCTGTGAAAAAACATGTACTAACACTACCTAATCAGAAAGTGGGCTTCAGGTTTAAGAGAGTAGCCCTTTCCTAATCATGGATTTTTCTCTTTACTTCTGCATGCTGAAGGGTTGTATCTTAAATATGTTAATAGAGAGTGTATTCCTCATGTGAAGTGGGTGATTTCATCGCTAGGTCTAATACAAGGTTGAAATTATTTTACCACCTACATTTAATCAGGGACTCATATGCCCCAATTACTTCACAGGTGCACAAAAATATCAAGATGAATAAAATTCCCTACACGTGGTTCAACATCCTTTTCCAACACTTCCACATGCTGAGTTTTCATTTGTTGTTAGCAATGACTGATTTTTAAACAAGATGCAGTAGGAGATGGAACATTTTATTGCCAATTAGAAGATGAATGAACAACTCCTGAAAACGGGTTGGCCAAGTTACAAGGCACTAGCTGGTAACCACTTTATCAAACAAGAAAATCAATCCACACACACACAAAAAAACCCCAACAAAAAACAGGAAGAGAAACAACTTGCAATTGCTCTTGGAAATTGCTAGTCTTAAAAGTAAAATCTTCAGGCTCTGTTCCTCTCCTGAGATTAATTTTCATAAAGGTTAAATCAATACCATCAAAGGCAAAAAATGAAAGCCGGACAAAGAATGCTATCACCGCTTCTGTTCCTTAGAGTTGCCATGGATCATCTCTTTATTGTTTCAACCAGTGTATGAAAGGTAAGATTGTGAATGCCATAGGAATGTCTAGAAGTCTGTTCTGTTCCTTCGACATGACAGGATGCCGTTCCTCAATGGTCCTGAGATACTACTGCAATGGACTTTATTAATAACAACTCATAATGCACAAAGATGACCTGTCAAGCTATATATGTAGGAACATAGTATCATATGTCAGAATAGAGGATCACAACTCTTCCTTTTTGGTTTTAAACTCAATGGGATAGCTTAGGATTTGATTCCATGAGTCTGTCACCATGCAGGTCCTTTGTCTGACTAGAATATGTTGGAAATTGGGCATTTACTCATAAGGATTTCCTGAGGAGCCCAGAGAAATAAATGTTTCTGTGGTCAAACCTCTCAATTTTCCTAGAGTCACAGAATGGTTGAGGTTGGAAGGCACCTCTGGAGGTCATCTTGTCCAACCCCCTGCTCAAGGTGGACCACCTACAGCCAGTTGCCTAGGACCTTCTCCAGACCGCTTTTGAATATCTCCAAGGACGGAGACTCTACAACCTGCCTGAGCAACCTATGCCATTGGTCAGTCACCCTCACAGTGAAAAAATGTGTTCATACGGAGCCTCTTGTGTTTCATTTTGTGCCCATTGCCTCTGACCCTGTCACTGGGTCCCACCAAAAAGAGCCTGGCTCTGTCCGCTTCCCTTCAGCCATTTAAATACATGGATGAGATCCCCCTGAGCCTTCCCTTCTCCAGGCTGAGCAGTCCCAGCTCTCTCAGTCTTTGCTCATAGGAGAGATGCTCCAGTAAAACATCTTTGTGGCCCTTCCACAGACTCTCTCCAGTATATCCATGTTTCTCTTTTACTGGGGAGTCCCAGAACTGGACCCAGCACTCCAGGTGTGGCCTCACCAGTGCTGAGTAGAGGAGAAGGATCACCTCCCTCCCCTTGCTGGCTCTTGGCGAATGGTGATTTTGCATCAGCATTTTCTGTTCCAAGTATTAAAATGAATTTGAAGGGGTCTTGGTATCTTCTGCTTCTGGGGAAATGTGCAAAAGTAAGATATCAGCAATGAACAGGGGTGAGCAGTGTCAGGGAAGGGGACAGAGACTTGACTTTGTGGAACCTCTGGAAGAAACGAGGAAGCACGTTGCTACAGGCAGCTCCATCACAGCCATCCGGGTGCTGTTGACTGCAGAAGCTGAGAGTCTGCCTCGCTCCCCATGCACGATCGTACTACAGTTCTCAAACAATCTTTACAGTGCTCATTTAGGGAACTCA
The DNA here is from genome assembly GCF_965231255.1 of Vanellus vanellus. Taxonomy (NCBI): domain Eukaryota; kingdom Metazoa; phylum Chordata; class Aves; order Charadriiformes; family Charadriidae; genus Vanellus; species Vanellus vanellus. Next base: position 124,495,732 of record NC_138905.1, on the reverse strand, counting down.
TATTTTGCTTTCAAAATGATTTGGAATTGCTTTTTTTTTTTAATTGTGCCGTTCTTTTTTTAATTTATCAAGAAAGCCAAGGGAAACAGCACTATTGCCTAAATGTCTTTTTCCTATGGTATCTTTTTAAAATTGCTTGGACAGGAGGGAGAATATTTATATATATACTTAATATATAAGAAGATTATGAAAAGCACTAACAACTTCAGCACAGGGAATTTTCGGGGAAATTAATGACTAGCTGAGGTTAATGGCCCTCAGCTTCACATTGCCCCATCAACTCTCCCAGTCAGTCATTAATTCCCAGGAAATGCCTTGTGCCTTGATTGTTATTGCTTTAATACATTAAATTTAAGTTAAAGGCTTGACTTTATGTTTAGCCACTATAAAGTAAAACACAAGGAAGTGTTCCCCACTGGACGTATTCACTGTCAAATATATTTTTATTTACCTTATTTTCTACAGGTATTTAAATAGAGGATTTGAATACTCATTTACCAAGTTGCTTTGTTTTTACCACTCATAATAGTACACAAAAAATCCTCCATACATCTTTGTCATGTATTTAACATTTCACTAAAGATATCTTATCTGAGTTCACATATGACTGAATGCACAAAATATAGACATGACTATATTTAATGATAAGATGAAGAAACTAAAAATTGATCCGAACTGGTTTTGTTGTATCTAATTAGTATCATACTAGTTTTATTATCACAGAAAAAAGACACTATGATTATTTACAAGCTCCAACAGAAAGTAAAAAATCAATGACTGTTTTGGACCCAATTGAAAGGTTGAAATCTGATGATGCCAGTTGTTCTTGTGAAATTTCTGCCATTGTGACCTCCCTCACAGAGAAAAATGCTGTGGACAGGGTTTTTTTTTTCCTGCCATGATCCGATAAACCTGAGTTGGATTAAAAAAAAAAAAAAAAAGCCACCAAAGAAAAAACACCTGGATTTAGAGTGAATTCTGGTCTAAAAGCATGGTTTCCAGCAATGCTGAAAATGTCCTAGGTTTTTTTTTTTCTTGATTCATTTTACATGTTACTTCATTACTCTTCAGCTGTGCTTGGCCACATTTTTAAACACAACCAGTTCACTTTCCTTTAGCACGTGAAGATAACAGATGAAGAAAAAGCTTACTTTCTTCAATAATGCACTCAAACACTTGGTGTTTCTATTTCATTCAATGGCCTAATAATGTACTCTTTCCACTGTGGAAAATAGTTGCACGTGGGCTGAAAGAATGTGTTTCTGAAACTTATTTTAACATTTCATAGACAAACCTTGTTTCTGGTGCTGCTTCATTAAAACCAACAGACTTATGATTGGGATAAATCTGACTTCCTGTAATGTGACTGTATACTAAAGTGAGGTTTGATTTGATGTGTACATAAAAGCACATCAGAATCACTACTAGATTTCTGCATTAAGTTTTCAGGGGTCTGGGAAATGTCACTCAGCCGCTGTCATGCATTGTTCAAGACAGTATACTCTCAAAAGTCCTTGGGATGTGAGATGATGCTAAGTCAGGCCAAAATACGAGACAGAAGCTGCTTATGAAGGGATTCAGACAACTTACTCTGTATTTTGACTGATACTCTCCTGTATAAGTCACCTGAACTATCTAATGCTCATAAGGTAAAATGAGAGAGGAAAAAAGAAAGGTTATTGTCACTTTGAATTTGATACCCCTCACTGGCAGTCCTGCCAATGCAACGCTTGTAGTCTAATTCTGCACTGCAGTCAATTCCCCATCCTCTAGGATGAGGGGCTGGGACAAATTGCACACTGGGGTCATGCCGGTGTTGGAAGCACAGTGCAGAGACAACCGCGCTGTTCATCCATAGTTGGCTTTGAGTTGGAGCCAAGGAGGAGCCAAGCTAGAACCCAAGTGGTTCATGCAGAGCTGCTGGCCACCTTTTCACCCAGCTATAGATGACCTGGATTACTCACCTCGCGTAACACACAACTGGCTGCAATGGTAATGAGGTAAAATCTCCCAAATGTCCCAGCCCAGCACTGTTAAAATGTACACACAATGGAGTCAGCCTTTATGTCATCCCATCCCCGCAGGAGGAGAACTGGGGAAAAAAGCCACCGAGAAAGAAAAAGAGGAAAAATGGGAGGCATCCTGAATGAAGATGGTTTGCAACCACGCTGAGCCCCACTGCTGAGCCCCTTTGGGCTCAGGATTGGGGGATTTCAGTGCATTGGTCCACCCCCTGGCTCTCATGTGGACAGCAGCTTCATAGCTGGGAAGAGCACTTGGACTGCACGTGAGCCAAGCAGTAGGGTCAGATAAGATGCATAAATGTGAGGTGCCTTATAAAAATCTGCAATTTTGCACCTGCTTTCCTGACTGAATAATCTCACCACACAAGACAAAACTGCTCTAAGTTCTTCATTTTTCAAACCAGTGTTTCTTGTCTTCTCCTCATGAAAACTTTGAGATGTATTGCGTAATCCATCTGGGCATTTACATTACTGGTGTCAGCTGTGCCTCTTCATAAAGTTGCCAACTCTGCCCTGGATGTGCCATCTTCCCCTTTCTCAGCTGGCTGTTCTTCCTCCGTCTTCCATAGCATCCTTATCACCGTGCCTTTGCTGGGCTAGGGGACATGATCATGGACACGCATCACACCGTGGCAAGGAGCAGGGGAAAGGTGGTGGCTTTGGGCCACATTGTGAGCCTCAGGCTGTCCTGCAGGACCTAGGTAAGCACCCCACAGGAGACACACGTTGCTGGCTGTGTGTGTTCATAGCCTCGCTCCACTCAGCAGATGCACCAGGTCCTCTACCAGAGCCAGCAGCTGGCCCTCACACGGGGCTCCGAAGCAGGACAGGGCCCTGGTGTTGCAGATGTGCAACAAGACATGGAAGCAAAGAAGGTTTGGGAATAGAGGGCACAGGAGAGGCACGGAGGAGAAAGTTTCTAGTGAGAGTGGGGAAGAAGTTGACAAGAGGGGGACATCAGTCTCGTTCAAAGAAATGCAGTGAATGCAACCGGTCAGCACAGCTCTCAGCACCTGAAATTTTCGGAATTTGTTTGCAGTGGGAAAAAGTGAGACTGTACTGGGAACTAAACCATAATTTCCATCTGATTTCAGACTCTGCCTTTGTGGTGATGGAAGCAACCTTCCGGATGTTAGCTGAACAGGAGCTTGGCACGAGGAATTATACCCAACTCCTCAGACAGCTTGAAGCGAGGGCTCTCTGCGTGGTTGTAAACTGATCCCATTCATCTCGGTAGGGTGTTCCAGCTGAAGGCTAATGATGATAATTGAAATGTTGACATTAGCTATTTAATTGCACAGCAAACAACTATCGTTCATCTCTATAGCTTTTTTACATTTATAAAAGGAATTTCGTCTACTGCGGTAGGTAGATGTAGTGTCAACCAATTGCTAGAACTGCTACAGATCTTCACCTCAAAACTGTCTGAATCAAGGTATTGCTTAGTTTGTAGAAAAAAAAAACCACTCAATTTTCCTATAGATACCACAAATATAAACATTTCATAGCTGCTAAAATTGCTTGCTACATGCCCAGCCAGCTGTAGTAGTATTCACATTTAATATTTTTCAACAATTGGTTATTATTTATTAAATATTATATAAGAAATTTTAATAGTTCATCCTATAATAATGTGCTTTATAATATTTTCTAAAATATATTGAAATTTTCCTCTGTACAAATAATGGTACCAAACCAGAAACTGAAAAACAGGGGGCACTCTGAGGTAGGTTACATTGAATCTAATAACAATAACAAAAAAGCTAATAACAATAATAAACAAACGGCACAGCTACTCTCTGAAGGCACTGGGTTGCATAAGGAGCAATGAAAAAAAGCCGTATGTGAGAGCCTGTCTCATAATTCTCTGCTTTCTCTTAACATCAGCCATGGCCAACATGTTGCAGACTTTTTTCAAACAATACAACTGTTTCTAATTAAAGTATAGTCTTGGCTGATCCAAAATGGGGAGGTTATTTCTCGGGAGCCACAGGGCACCATGGCCCCCTGATCTTCCTGCTTTGGGAGAGAAAACCCTGGGCCAGAGGGGTGAAGCGAGGGCAGGGCTGGCGGTGCACTGGAGGACCAGGCACCAGCAGGACACCCCTGCTGCCTCCTGGGGGTCCGTTTCAGCTCGGGGAGGTCCATGCGCTTTAGGGGACACCCGTTGCAAGCACAGCTCTGGCACAGTGAGATGTTGAATCTTATCGCCTGTTTTGAAGCCAGGCTACTGTGTTGCCTCCAAGAGTCTCTTCTTCAGCATCACACCTGGGACTGCAACCCCAACAGCCGTGAAGGGAGCTGATGGGCTGCAGGTGGGACTGGCTCTCCTTCTTCCTTTTAGCTCAGGAAAGAGATGGTTGCCACGTGAGTCATGTTTGCAACCATTTTATTAATACAATTTAAAGACAACAACTACCACAACCCCCTTACCCCCCCAGTCAGTAACATGTCACCAGACACCTTTCGCACCCTCCCTCTCATTTCATCCCTTCTAAGTTTTTCCAAAAGATCTAAAGCTGGTAACACTGCTGGCCCAGTCATATTTTCCTCTTGTCAGCTGGTACTATTTACTTAGTAGACATACAGAATTATATCTGGTCTTTTTTGTTGTTGTTGTTTCAAATGAAACGTGGCTAAATACAGCCTGAAATGGCAAATAACTTGCTGTGAAGCTACAGTAAGCAGTTCAAAAGAGCATTCTGGTAGTAAAATTATTTTTAGCCAACTGCGTTCTCTATCTCTCTGTCTCTTACCATTGCCGTCGCTCTTTAAGCAAGCTGCTTGTTAACATTTTAGAAGTAGCTCACAGAGGCCTTGATGTGGTTTAATGTGCTCTTTGCCTTCTAAGGACTCTACCTGCAAGTTTTGTTTGCACACATCTCTTGTTAGGCTAGGTCATGTGACACCAGGGTTCTGTACAGCTCGCCCAATAGCCTAATATATATTGTTATATAGTTTTGAATTACAGTTTGGGGCCTGTGTCCTGCAGTCCAGTACTGGATGCCCGCCTTTTTTTAATATTAGCAACCAACCGACATCTAGGCAAGGACTTTCTGAGGATGCCAGCACAGCATGGTTGAAATCTACTTTGACGGGATATCTTGAACAGAGAGTTTGTCTTCTAGGATCAATAAAATGAAGAAAAGAAAAAAAAAAAGGGTGCTTTTTCTAGGTGTCTAATACTGTCTTAGTTTATTTGGCCTCCTGAGTTGCTTCTCTGTACCACAGCTCTGCCTGGAACTGCCTCACGCTGTGCTGCACTTTGGCACAATCCAGGTCTGATAGGGAAGCTTAGCCCATGGTGCCTGCGCATGGGGACTCCACTTCCCTGGTGAAATTCAGTTCCATCCGCAACCTCCTTTCATACTTTCATATTTACACAAAGGCAGCCTTCATCCTCCCAACTCCATTTGATCTTCCGTGTTGTCCCGCCACACAGCTTAGCTCCTTTTTATTCAGACCCTCCCCAGATTCACTTCCATTGTGCATTGTAGATGCGGTCCCTTGACATAATGAACCCTCTCACAGCTGTAGAAGTTATTGCTGAATTGCCGTTTCTGTTTAAAATGTCGGGATTAACTGTTACCCCGCTGGTCATCTGAGCAGGAAGAACTACCTAATGGGCTCATTTGCTGCCGCCTGGTGCATGGGAGACATGAGAGATTCCTGCAGGGCAGCCGGGCAGCACCATGGCTTCGTAGGTTGAGAATGAACAACTCTGGTCCCTTCCCTTCCTGATTACCTGCCACCACTGCCCTACAAGTATATTTAAATGAGAAAATATGAATTTGAGGCTAATTATAATTTTCCATTAATAAGTCAAGCCCATATTTTGTACAGAGAAAAAAACCCCAAACCCTAAGTTAGTGCTTTAGTGCTAGAAATAATTTGCTAAGCAAAAAAAAAAAAAAAAAAAGTGGTTGAGACTTTACAGCTTCAGGATCTGTGCCTTTTCAAAACAAATATTCTGGTTTCACAATACTTGCAACACAGCCTGATCAATGCTAGCATGCCGCCTCATGTATGGATCACTGGTGCTGAAACTGCTCTCGCTGGAATTTTTGATGTCGTTCTACTCAAAGTCCATAAAATGCATAGAGAACCAGAATTTTTGAAATTTGGGAAGCACAGGTGGCTTTTTTGGTTTGGATCCATACTCAGTCTAGAAAAGTCCTATTAGCTTGAAATGGATTGACTAATGCAGTAAAAGATATTATGATTATGAGTAGAAATAAGTTCTGCAAATCTTATAAAGTTTCATCAGCTGCCAGTCTTACTGTAGCATTTCTTTTCCTAGAAAAGAGATCCTGGTTTTGAGACATTTGTCTCAATTAGCTTGCTTGCCAGTTTAAACACTTTTACCAATTTAAGATAATTATGTATCATTTAAAAATAAATTTACAGGAAAAAGGTCCTATAAAATTATTTGCAATTAATTTAAATAATTAGCCACAGCTATTATAACATGTTAGAATGACAGCATCTGCAGATGATATCAATTTATGATTTGTTGATCACGGTTCAAAACATAGGTAAAATCCCAAGAAATTACAATTCAACATTGATAGTATAAAATTTATTTCTGGGAGAAATATCGGGCAGAAATCATAGTTGGGAGACCCAGAATATGTTGCTTGTTTTCACTTATTTTAGGTAACACGAGGACATGGCATAGAGATTAGCCTGATATAAATGTGGGAGAGTATTAAGGTCAAGAAGCCTCCTGTACTTCCCGGAGAAAACATTATTTATGATCCACTGGGAAGAGCGAACCTATGTTACAGTGAGCAAACCATCTGGTGAGGAATGAGGGACTCAGACACCTTTGCAGTTTAGTAGACCCAGTCTTTACATTTCCTAGGGCCAGGACAGCTTCTGTTGATACATTGTCTCTATCCAGGAATATAAATATTAAACTAAAAAAAAAAAATAAACTAAAGGCTGAAATGCAAGTTTGTACAGTCTATTAGTAAGATACTGTTACTAAGACGGGAATTCAATTTCACTCTCTACCCATCCCTAAATAGGTTTCTATTCTGTGTAATTGGCCTGAGAAGAGAAACAGAGTTGCTTGCTAAAATATCTATTTTCATGTACGCATTAATCTAGTGGGAATTCCCTTTAATCTTTCCTTTTTTGTAAGACTTCACAGACTGGATACAAATTGTAACTTTTAAGTAAGTGGTCCTCTTAGTGCCATGGCAGTCTCCCGCTCCGTTAAAACTCTTCTGCTAAAACTCTTCATGATGATGCTGAGGGTGCCGCAATTTCCATCATTGTATGCAGTATTGGAGGCGCACAGGGGGTCCTGCATTTTTGGGTACCAAAACCTTTGTTGTCTAAAAGATCTTTTCCAAATGTTTGTTCCTTTTAAAGCTTTTTGCTTTCAAAATGTAGCTTTTCTAGCTTGTTCTTGGATGTCTTTTGTTTCGTTTTGCTTTGTTTTGTTTTAATGAGAGCAAAAATTGTCGAATACATTCTTTCAGTCTCGGGTCTGGGAAAGCTCTGGTAAATCTTGCCAGCAGGGTACACACAAATTACCACTGATCCTAATTTTCTACCTGTCTGGAACACCAGGAAATCGGCGAAATACCAGCCAATTTTTGTTCCATCATTTCCTTTCCTGGTTCATCCTGTGATCTTTTGGGCCAACAGCCGGTCCCTGATACTAAAAAATATGAAAGTCCTGCAGGTCTGTATTAATTCTGATTCCTAGCTTCTCTTCTGGAGAAAGAGGATTACATTCTGGCTCCATTGCAGCCAGCTGCAAGACACCTGCCCACCTCAATGAGGCCGGAACTTCACCCCGAAATTTCATTCCACGCTACCTGTGAAGATCCTGCACTGGGGTGTGCAGTGTGTCCCCAGCTGGACCTCCGACTGCTGCTCTGCCAGAGCTCTGCAGGACCCCAGTGGGAGGAATCCTGCAGTAAGAAGGGTAGGGCATGCCCTTCAGTGGTTTTAGTTTTCTAACCAGTAAGTGGACATAACTCAGGGAGGTTGCTACAGCAGTATGTCTTGCAACTTCTCTCTTCTTGCTTTTTCTTTAACAAGTTAGACCTCAGTATGGATTTTTATCTTTTTTTTTTTTTTAATTATTTATTATTAAAAATGTACCTTCTATCTGCTTTTCCAAGTATAAAAATAAGATACGAATACTTGCATATTCCCCAAGATTTAATCTGCTGTGTCATATGCTTAGGTCTTTTACTGCTCTTTAAGGAAAAAAAAAAAAAAAAAAACAAACCACAATGGACTTGTTTGTGTTATTTTTTTTCTGTAAGAAAATGAAATTAAAATGCATCTGTATTGAACAATACAATACTGTTGTGTATATATATATATGTTCATGTGTATGCATATATACATGTATACATACATATAAATACACACACATGTGATTTGAGTTTGCATGGCCAAGCATTAAATTACAGGCTCGCTCTCTTGAGATAAAGCTTTTTTTTTTTTTTTTTTTTGACCTTTTTTAGCTCAGGATGATACAGCCTTCACACGGCTGTTGAACTGAAGGAATGTAGCAGCAGTGTCAAGTCCATGTCATGCATACATCATGGGACTTAGAGTGTCATTCAATCCACAAGAATAGCTCACTATATGCGCTACACTGAAAAAAAAAATCTAAATGTGACTGTACCGAAGCAGTGATTTAAAAAATCTTTGTGTGTTCAAAATTCACTTCTTTTGATGTCAGTCCAGCCAAGTATAGTCTCATGGTCATATGCCTCTCACAGTTAACTTCCTCTTTGATAAAGTGATGAAACCCAGCCTAAAATGAGATATTCTGTGGTTTAAGAACTTGTTCAAAATTTAGGCTGTGCATTGTCAGAGCCGTGTTTTCAATAAAGGATTTTTGAATTCGGAGAAAGCATCAGTTCCTGAGTGCCTCCGCTCGTACTTTCTCTAGGGACGGCAAAGTCCTTTTCAGGAGCATCACTGAAGTCCAGGGAGAGAGCTGGGCAGCGGCGGGGGGGCAACACCCAGGTGTAGACGTCCTGAGCCAGACCAGCCGTGCCCTGTACCATCATCCTCTTGTCACTCTGCCTCTGTCCACCAAGACTGCAAGCGAAACGTATTTACAAATAACAGAAGTTGCTGTACCATGCGATTAGTTAAACTCTTTTTAAAAAACATGTGGGCTGGCCCCCTCTCCACCACAAGCGGTATAAATAACTTGCTTCCTGGCTGTCGTGTTGACAAACTGAACTCCTTCCACCACCTCCGCCACCCCCACCTTCTCCCTTCACAAACACATGCTACTTCTGCCAGCACTTCAAAGTTTATTTCTCAAACACTTTCTTTTTCTCTTGGGGGGGGGGGGGAGGGGTGGGGAAGGAGGGAGGAAAGAGGAATAAGTGTGTTCACATAGGTCAAAAATGTCAATTAAAACCAAATCCTTTCTTGTTGTATGCTGGGACACGCAGGAACTAAGCCCCAACCTGTTTTGAAAGCAACGCAAAATATTAGCATGGAGATGCTCTGCAAAGATTAGAAACCTTGAATTTCAGAAATCCTGCAGTCTTTTTTAGGTGACGCTGAAGTGGACAGACATCCACCCAAGTGTTGCACAGAGGTAGATGCTTCCAGCCTGCGTCTGACAGCTCTCTCAGTGATGCTCATTTAAACTCCTACTCCAAGGATTTATGCTCTTACTTAAAGGCCAGCTAATGACTGACCTTGTGAAAATCCCTCTTCAGTGCCAATGATTCGATCAGCAGCATATTGGAAGGTAAAATATTCCCTAATTGAAATGCAAAAGCCTTACTTTATACTGCATACACAAACACCAAATACCTTCTGGCAAGTACTTCATGTCCAGTGCTTTATGCAGAAGGCTGAAGGATTCTGTCATTAAGACCCAGAAATACGTAACGAGTTTTCAAGTGACCCACCATAAGCACGTAGCACGTCAAGTGAACAAACTTAGTGGTAAGGAGGTATCTCGGTATCTCTATCTCTTGTTCGGGAGTCTCCCAAATGCTGACTTGTTTTTTACCTATACGAAGCATCTGATGTCACTTTTCTGTGTGGGTGGAAAATGCTGTACAAAGGTTAAACAAGTTCTTTCATCCTTGCTCATGAAAGTAAGCTTGTATTGCATTTCCAGTAACTAAGGGCATTACTGTAACAGATTGGGGATTTACTTTATGCATGCGTGTGTACCTCTGGTGACTAACTGGCCATGTGTTCTCTCCCTTCCTCTTAAACTTGCTCAAATTATTGCTTAATCTGAATGCTCTTTTGGCCTAGGTTTATAAAGATAGCGCAGCCAACATTTCCAGGTATCAGTAAGTAGGCTTCGTAGCACAGGGCCACAGAACCTGTACCTGCTCTGCATGCCACAGAAAGGAGTTTTTAGAAATTAAAGTGTAAAGACTACACTTAGGTCATAACAACCTCATGCAGCACTGCAGGCTTGGGGAGGAATGGCTGGAAAGCTGCCCGACGGAGAAGGACCTGGGGGTGTTGGTGGAAAGCCGGCTGAATATGAGCCAGCAGTGTGCTCAGGTGGCCAAGAAGGCCAACAGCATCCCGGCCTGTATGAAGAATACTATGGCCAGCAGGACTAGGGGAGTGATCGTCCCCCTGTACTCAGCACTGGTGAGGCCCCACCTCGAGTAGTGTGTTCACTTTTGGGCCCCTCACCACAAGAAAGACATGAAGGTGCTGGAGTGTGTCCAGAGAAGGGCAACGAAGCTGGTGAGGGATCAGGAGAACAAGTCTTATGAGGAGAGGCTGAGGGAACTGGGCTTGTTCAGCCTGGAGAAAAGGAGGCTGAGCGGAGACCTTATCGCTCCCTACAACTGCCTGAAAGGAGGCTGTAGCGAGGTGGGGGTCAACCTCTTCTCGCTAGTAACAAGCGATAGGACAAGAGGAAACGGCCTCAAGTTCCGCCAGGGTAGGTTTAGGATGGAAATTAGGGAAAAGGTGTTCACAGAAAAGGTTGTTAAGCATTGGAAGAGGCTGCCCAGAGAAGTGGTTGAATCGCTATCCCTGGAGGTATTTAAAAGACAGGTAGATGTGGTGCTTAGGGACATGGTTTAGTGGTGGTTTTGGCAGTGTTAGGTTGATGGTTGGACTTGATGATCTTAAAGGTTTCTTCCAACCGAGACAATTCTATTATTGTATGATTCTATGACTTGCATCCTGTAAAATACCTTATTTCTTCAGCCAAGTGCTTAAACAGAGAGCTGTCACTGAGTGCAGCATAGGAGCGTGCATTTGCATTTAAGCGTAAGAAAAGTCCCACTGGCAGTAACTTAATACTAAGTAATTGATTACGAATTTTGTTAGATGGAGACCTATAAAAAGCTGGAATCAGTGGAGTTACCTCAGTCCATATAATGCACTAGAACTATCTAAAAAGCTTTGATTTTTTTTTTTTTTTTTTTTTTTCTCCGCCAGAAAGGCTGTTTAACACACATGCCAGACCGGGATGGCAGAGAAAGCCTCCCCGTGGCTGCGATATGAAGACCATGAACAAGTTGCCCTCAGAGGTGCGGCTGAAGGTTGTGGAGCTTTAGGCAAGTCATTTTTTGCTAGCGCAGTTCCCGTACCGCAGGAGGGTAGGTGTATCAGCACAGAGATCACCACAGCTGCCTAACGGAGGCTGTGCGAACCAGGAGGGCTCGCAGCCTCCCACACTACCTACTGCTGCCAGCTTCACCTGAGCTAACAAGTTCAAAGGCAGCTCAGATGTGCCTGCATGAGCTCCGGTAACTGCTCCGCACCAACAACCGGAGCATAGTATAGAGGCGTGAAATGAAGAGTGGGAACAAACAACCTAGATGGCCTGGCAGAAGGTGAGGCGGGGAGCCTCATGTCTTCCGGCGGGGCTGTGGATGGGAATGAACCCAAGAAAGGGCTATGTGCTTATGTGGGAGCGTCTGCAGAACACACGCACATAAAATATTGTCTAAAAATTGAGGAAAAACGTGGTGAGAACCTTAATAAGGCCAGATAAATGGCAGCCCGGCACATACTGATGAATAAAAAGCAACAACCGCTAGCAGAAGGGATTGGAAAGTCACAGACACTTTCTTGACTTATAAACTGTGACACTGGAAAAGGGTTGGATCACTCCTGACGACAGCTCTGCGGGAAAGCTTCTGTAGAGTATGTCATCTGTGCACACACACAAAAAAAAAGACAAATGATGTATTATGAGACGTAAGACACAGGGTGGAAAATACATTATAAACAGCATAATGTTATAGGTGAATGAATAACACATTGCCAACTGGGACGCTGCATTCAGTTTTGGTCAGTGCTTTTATGGGAGGTAATACAGTAACAGAGGGGATTCAGATAAAAAATAATTAAAATAAATAGAGGAATGAAGAGTTTTCTATAAGAAAAGATAAAAAGGATTAGGGCCATTTAATTTAAAGACAAAATAAGAAGGAATATATTAGAGGTTGCAATATGATGACTCTAATTCAAATGAAATATCCTGTGCTCCTATTCAACATTTCTCTCATTCAAAAAGGAGAAACATTACATGATAAAAATCCGTAAGGAGTGATAAAAGACTTCATTTTTTCAAACAACACAAAAACAAAATTATTCTCTGGAACTCTTTGTTCTAGCAGGATTAAAATGGACTGAACACTTATAAAGAAAATTAGAATATGCAAATTCATTAAGTTCAAGAATATTTTTCAAGAAGTTATATGCACCATCTTTAGATTAAACAGATCCTGGTCTGATATCATATGCCAATTCCAGCGTACATTCAGGAGAGGGAAAAGGAAGTACGGGAGGGAGAGTGCCATGAAAATAGTTTTTCTATAACTGATGGCATTGCTACTTCAGATGTGATATCTCGTGCCCTGTTGATATTAGATGCAAGAGTCACAAGTTGTTCATGAAGGTAAGATTCACCCTTTTCTGGTGGCAAAGCTTCTGGCCCTAGCCTTGCTTTGCTGTCAGCCAGCAAATTTTGAACTGTATATTTGCATGCGGAGAACCCACTGCCGATGCAGACCCAACTCGTGCCTGCCCTGTGCCTCAGGCCAGAATAACACAGAGGAAAAAAATCCACTTCTGGTGTGAGGAGGAAAAAACATTTTCCTGACAAATGATTTAAAAGAAAATCATAATACTGAGAGCTATTTGTAACTGTTTTGGAAAAAAACTGAACAAGTCCCAGTAGAGACAGAGTGGCAGGCAGAGGGTGGAGGAAACACTGCAGAGCTAATTAATTTATTACATAAGTCTGTGGCTTACCAAGCGATTATCACTCCATATAAATGCCGTGAGCAAAAAAGGAACATTAGAGCTTTCAGGAGCATTGACCAGCATCGTTTTGGGAGGGTAGTACTGGTGTAGTACCGAACCTCCAGGAACAAGTGACTCACGACACGCTGCATATATTGGCCAGATTTTTCCAAAACCAGAAGCTCTTCCTTCCCCCTACATTAAAAAGAGAACAAAACAAAACAAAGCCCCCCAGATCTCCAAGCCCATAAACAGCACAATGAGAGAGAGAAAGAGAGAGAGAGAAAGAAAGAAAGAAAGAAAAAAAATTAAATCCCCTGGTCTTCGTAACCCAGTTCCTCCTACATGCATTTCCCACAAACTGTCAACATCCCACAGGAATCTACCCACGTTACACATCACAGCACAATGCTCCCGACAAAGGCATCTCAACCCATGATGTTTCAGGCAGCCTTTCAAACCGCCTTCAGTGTATCTAGGTTCACCAGCTCTGTAATTAGGTGTTAAGTTTAAGCAACCCAGGAACTTATGCAGGGAGATATTTCTTTGGCTGTTCAGCATGATTTATGCCTGCATGGTCTAGCTGGAATGAACAAAGGTTCGTCCCATGAAGAAAAAGAGACCTTCCGTATCTCTAGTAGGCTCCAGTTCAGTGAAGCACTTAAACGTATGTTCAGGCTCACCCCTATTTAGAATAGCATTTAAACAAGCATGGGTTGCTCAGCGGTCCTTTCAGTTCCAGGGGACTAAAGCATGCATGGAACTGCTCTCCTAAACAGGCTTTAATTTGTAAACAACATCAGTAATAATGTTAATAGTCATCATCATAACAACATCTGCTCTGTTTGGCTTTACAGGCCAACACCAGACTTCAGAAGTGAACTGTGATAAATTATGAGCATAGGTTCTTGCCATGAACAAAGCAGGAAAGATAACGCTTCGAATAACATCGATTCTTGCCAATACGCTTTTCGTTGGTTCGGGCCAGAGCATTGCAGGGTTAAAACGACCATTATAAATGCCTCTTTGATGTGTGATTGACTCTCGGCAAGTGATTATTCCTACTGACCCAGAGAACTGAAGGCTCCCTCATATATTTCATTTTAGTCTCTAACATCAGGAGTTAGGACAAAAAAGGTGGAAAAATATCATTCGAGGAGACCAGGAGACAAAATATGACCAAATGTAAGACAAAATCTCTGGGTCACGCGAGCAGCCAATTCTACAGAGGGCTGTATAACATGGTTTCAGATGTTTTGCTAATCATTACACTGGTATGTGTTGAGAGAAGGGATGTTAATCACTCTTCTCGTATTCCCAAACATTTGCCCAGAATGGGAGTAACAACAAATTTGGCAATCAATTCTTGAAGTCTCAGCACCTATCATACTCAGCGTAACTCACTAATCTGAACATGCATCTGCCTCTGTTTTCACCGCACATACCTTAATTGCCACAAAACCTGATTTACATTGTTATCTCTTTGGTGTATTAGATGACTTCCTGCGGCCCTTTCCAACTTTCAGATGAACTTCAGATACACTATATGCCAGACAACACATTGTAGCTCTACGGCTTCCAACGCACTGTTAGGACTGATACTCCGATATTCCCCTTATTTTATTTGATTTACTTCCCTATATATTTCAGTTAACAGTTTTGAGAAAAGTATGAGCCATTAGCATGCAGACCCCCATAGTGCTCAAGGAGACCCACCACACTGCCATAGCTGTAGGTCACTATCCAACTGCGCTGTGATAAAGAACAATAGTTAGTGCTTACCGTAGTGGTATGTTTTTTCCAAGCGAATTTTGTTCTTCTGAATCTAATCTTCATTCACGCTTTCTTGTCTTTCAAGGTAAAATGCCAACATTTTATTATTGGTTAATGTTCTGAAGTAACTTCACTTTCGCAGTCGCATCTGAAAAAAACAAAATCCTTGCACTTACTATACGTATAAGCATGTATCTAAACACAGATATATGCATAATAAAATATGTAGAGGTATCTTAATTATGTTCTTTAGCCAGGAAATATTCAAAATGACAAAATAGCAAATTCAGCGGTCGAAAGGCTCACATATTTCAACTGGTATACTGTGCGATTTTTCCATTTGATCTTTACTGTGATCTTACGCAAACCACAACATTTCAGGAAATGTTCTGATCTTTCTAGTCAGTGATTGTGAAGTAACATTTTAAAAGAGAGTTTTCAGGCATATTACCAGTTTCTTATTCCATGGAAATGCAGGGGAGGAGAAGCAGCACTCTTATCTTACTTAGTCATTCAACATGGTATTAATGATACGCTCATACATCTAATAACATTCTGGGGTTTATTTGTATGTTAATATTAATTTAAACCAAATTTAAAGAAAAATCATAGTAGTGAGATTTTTTTTTTACATCTGAGTCATCCCTGAAAGGACAGCATAACAACATGTGGATGTTCTACCAGATGGTCCCAAACCTCTAAGCCTTAATATGTGCCTGAGTGTAGCACCAGACCTCAAAAATCATGATAACTGATTGAAATGTGAAACATCTGGGTTTTTCTACATTTACCTCTAAAAAAGCAAGCTTGCAACCCCCCCAAATATAAACACTTATTTTGGGAAAAAAAAAAAAAAACCAAACAAAAAACAAAACCAAAACCAACTGTAATAACTTTTTAATTGTTCAAAGCACTTTTGCAGTATCTTGAAATCAGGGAGGTTGCAATGGATGCTTGCCCAGCAGACAGGCTTGGGAGGAGGACACGGGGCCAGACATCTTTGTGTTGGCTTCCTGTAGCTCCACAACTTACTTAGTGCTGTGGGTTCCCATCCACCGATTCCTCTGACTTCGCCAGCTCAGTTATTACACCCTTGCAAGCTGCTGAGCTGGAACACAGGGCTCCTACCCGCCTTGAACCAGGGGTCTGCAGGCAGCCAGGCTGGCAGTGCCTGGCGGGAGGCAGCAATAGGCAGCGTCACTTTTGCAGGACAGGAGAAGGCAGAATCGCGGAATCATAGAATCATTTTGGTTGGAAAAGGCCTTTAAGGTCACCGAGTCCAACCGTTAATGTAGCACTGCCAAGTAACCACTAAAACATGTCCCTCAGCACTACATCTACATGTCTTTCAAATACCTCCAGAAGGCGGGAGGGGAAAGTGGCCAGAGCTCCCTTTCCTTTCTTTTCTCTGGAAGTCAGCCCAGCTTGTTTGCACTTTTCAGCCTTGCTTTAAAATGGTATTTTAAAAGCTGCGTTAATTTGCTTTGCAGGTTTCTCTCCTTCTATGAGGCAAAGAGGAATAAAAGCGAAGAGCGCAGCCCCGCTTGAAGGAGAGGCACCACTTCATTTCTGTATAGGCACAGTTTTCTTCTTGTGTCAGAACACTGCTTGAGGATGTGGCGCAAAGGGAGGAGAGGGTAAGGTGGATGAGCTCCAGTGTAGTTCATGCCCAGGTTACACTCTGGAGAGATGCAGCAACACCTGATAGACAGATATGCTCAGCCCACAGCTTTCCCATAGTGTGCCCGCAGCTCACAGAAACCAGGAGGGAGGGGACAGATTTGGCAAAAAAGAAGTATGGGGTTGTTGACATGTTTTTGTTTGTTTGCTTTCTGTAAAACTCATGCCGACATAAAAAGCCAACATAAATTACAATTACTCATCATATCTGCAATTATTAGGAAGAGCTGTTCCCAGTTTCAGTCCTAATTATGGTGCTAGTAATTTCAGATTCTTTTTTAACATGTTATGAGGGATTGCACAAAACCTGCCCATGAAAGCAAGCAATGACCATAAAGGTGTAAAATTAGATAATTACAGTCTGAAACAAAAGAAAAAATGTTAGTACTCAATTCCCTCAATGATAATTAAAACTTACATCTGATGGCCATAACTTAAGTATCTACTGAGGAACGGAAGCCATTTTGTTCCTTGTTAGCCCTAATTTACATTCCTACAACAGCACGCTGGAATAGAAAGACAGACCAGTGACCAAATGGGAAAGCCTGCACAGTCTTGAAGCAAAACGTGCTTGGGATTTAAATTCCCTTTGCTGCAATACCAGTTTCATTAGGACCTATCGGCTCTTTGCTTTCATTCAAAGCAGGTGCAGAGGCAACCAAGTTCAGGTTCAAGAGTCTCTTGAAAGGCTCTTCAAGCCCACGTGCCTTTCTCTCTCTTTGTGGTGTGAGAGCAGTGGACCTTTCAAGCTCTCCTGTGCTGCTGCGGCACACCTGCTACTGAAAAACTCCAGCGGGAAAGACGAACAGCGAAGCTGCTTCCATTCTCCATTTTGGAGAAAAGTCTGTTGTCAACGAAGTCCTCCACAGAAAGCAAAAGAAGGATGATCATCACCAGAGCAGTGCTGTAGGGTGACGAAGCCTTGGCCCACAGCAAATACGGCGTCTCTCTTTGGTTAAGACTGACAACGAAACCCTGAACCTTCATATTTTTTGCTTCCTCCTGGGAAGGCACGTTTGGGGGCTTCTCCAGGAAGGCTGGAGCCCTTTGAGCACAGCAGGGTGGGACCAGCCTGCCCGGCTGTGGGGGAGCCAGCAGCCGGCCCGCGGGTCCCTGCACCGGCTCCCAGCCCGCCCCACTTTCGCTAAAGGAAGACAGTCGGGGCTGCGCCACGGGGGAGAATAAGGCAAAGGAGAGGACAGAGCAATTACAAGAAGCAATGATCACATCTCCATGTGTTTATTTACACTTCTTTTCATAAATTCCACCGGCCACGTTCCTAATCCCCAAGATTCTGAAATATGCAGCAGAAGAGTTATTTTGCCTGGAATGGGACACGTTCACCAGTCACAAGCCATTACTTGGAAACCCCTTCACAATTAAGCCTTTATTAAAACTTTTCAGGATAAATAGTAGATAAATTTAGACCAGGTTCCCTCCCATTTTTTGCCAGCAGAAACACAAGTTGCTATGTGCCCTGAAGGACAAGTGATTTGTTGCCAATAATTTAACAGAGGGCACCTCACAAAAATATTCTCCCTTGATCTGTAATAAGCTCCATGTCCCAGGTGTCTGTGTTTGCTCACGCTCCTAAAGCCGACAGGTGAGAGAATGGACAATCTGTATTTTTTGGGATTTTTCCCCCTTTTAAACAAAACCACTTCTAAAATGGATTAATCCTAAACAGGAGGCAATACCTTCTCCTTTAATACTATTAACTCTGCAGGAAAACAAATAGCTCCACAGAACATTAGCAGCAATCAAAGGGCAAACAATCTACAATCAATCAAAATAAATGTAAGAGATGACACAAATCTGCTTTCACTTACAGTAAATGAGCGTATATAGATATCTACAGTGGTAAGTAGGCTTCTCAGAAGTTTCTTCTGAAGAAAACGCATAAAACTTGGAAATGCCAAATAGTTATCTTATGTCCCACTGTTCAGTCGCTCATAAACTTCATGTACCTTTACTGTGAAAGTAACGTTGCCATTGATTATTACCGCAAGCCAAACATTTCTTTGAAACTATCACATAAGGAATACATTTGCGATATTCGAAATAGCTAAAAGTAACCGATCATAGAAGCAATTAAACAAAGCCATTTGTTACTGCATTATTCAAAAGTCCTGCTACCACGCAAGGTGTACTTCTCTCACAGTAGGCGAATCCCAGCCACACTGGCCCCCTTTTTGCAAGTTCTCTTCCTGCGTTGTTCCAGCCTGGCAATCGCTTTGCATATTGACGTTTCCGTTGAAATAAACACGCGTAGAAATGAGGTTCCTTGGCATTTCCAGAACTTCAGAGTGTTTTCAAGTGCACTTCCTAATGCCTTTTTGCACTTGTTAAAGCCTCGTGTGTAATTTTAGGGCAGAAATATGATTTCTCAACGACACGAAACATATGCCTTGTGAAGAATATAAATTTTGCAACGTGTGGCATAATATCTGCTCAGAATGTGCTGCTGTTACAGAGAGGGTCACACGCTTGTTTAACTTGAATGTAATATTATTCTGTGAGTAAGTCACTGTGAATGAAGGGATCTCCTAAACCAATAAAGTACTGTACTACAAGCTCAATAATAACAGAACAGGGTTCGAAGAGCTGCAAGCATTAAATAACATGGTAAGATGGAGACGGTCAAATATGTAAGGTGTATATTTAACTTAGGAGTATTTAAGAAACTTTCAGGCTGGTTTAGTTGCTTATCAAAGACATCTTATCGCTGCTTTGCAAGAGGTCTTTATCTTACTGAAAATTAGCTTTTCAATAAATTTCTCTTGCCCCTCAGCCCAGATCATTGCAGTAAAATTGCATTGATCAAGGAGAAAAATTACTGTCTTTCCCTGCACCTGACATTTCTACCGTTCCATTTTTAGTAGGTTTTTCTTTGATTTGCTCAATTATTAGCTGGTTTTATGCCTGTGAGAGTGTATGACAGAAGTGAAGGGATGCATACCTAGTGATACTCAGCACAGCTTTATCATCCTGTTTTTACACCAGCATAAAATCAGTATAATACAGTGATAAATCAGGCCTGTAACAGCTAATCCTTTGTATCTCATGAACGCATAGTTACCCTCTGGTTTTTTTAGGTACTTCTAGTTACTGTCATAGTTGCTCGCATAGTTGCTTTTGGGTTTTTCATTAAACTTACTGTTCTGTTTCACCAGTCCCTTACATCTTGTGAAAGCCTGTCTGATATCCAGTGTACAGAAGCCTGAATTCACTTAGTTTTGAGAATATTCATCAGACTGGGGGATTTGGTTTTGCACATTCTCTGTCAGAGGTATCTCACAGCTGTGGCTTACTAAACCCAAATGCTCACATTTGTTCATCACACAGAAGACAACAAAACTGAATGGATATGTGCAGCCTAAGAAGTAAGCTTTCGTAAGCCAGATGCAGGAAGACAGTTCTGGCTTCTGGGATGCCTGTGTGTAGGTACAGGAAGGATCTCTCCCATCATGTCAGGTTTTGACGACTGCCGCCGCAGTGCATCTGACTTTATCAGCACTGTTTCGACAGCTGGGCTGCCATCACTGTTCAAGCTGCAGTTTCGTGAGAGCTGTCACATACGTTTTGTTTTCAGCTGGCTTCATGTGTTTTAAAATCAATCCGCGGCTCTTGCCATAAGGAGACATGTGTTTCTTAAGAGGAGAATGATGAGGAGAATGATGTGGGAAGAGAGGCACCTTGAACGCTTGCTTCCGGGGGGGCTCTCAAGGATGCGATCTCACAGCTAGAGCTCACGATCTCCTCTGGATATCTCAGAGGCACTTCCAAAGGAGCTCAAGCCCGTCTGCATCCTCTCTGCTGTGGTCCCGTCCTCCTGCCCTGCCTGCTCCCTTCCACCAGGCTGGGTGGGCTCTTGCCTGCATATGTGGCAAGGGGGGAAATGCATTTCTGCCAACACAGCTGAAAACAAGGACTGCAAGGAAGCATTGAGCTTTCTGCAAAGTCAGCTCCTGCAGCCAGCCCACGCGGCTGAGCCCTGGAGCTGGTGCAAGGACAGGACAGGAGAGCGTGACGGGAGCGAGGGAGCGGGCAGGACAGCGGGCAGCGCCAGCTGAGGTTGGCTTAACCTGCCACCGAGCTTTATCTTCTGGTTATGGTTTCACATCTTGCCGAGTCCTGCCCAGGAAGAGGGAGGAGGTCCTGCTCCTCATGCTCTCTCCTCCCCCAGCCACACGCTCCCACCCCATTCCCCTTGGGGTGGCTGTAGCAGTCGGATAGCCCTGGGGCAAATCATTTCAGAGAACTGACCCAGTGGAAATCTAACAATGCACATAAATAAATATGCAAATAACAGAACAGTTTGCTGCCAGATATGTCAACCTGTCAGCTGAGCTGACTCACCCTAAGGACCACAGTTGCCAAAGCTGATACGAGGTGGGTGGAGGGTACCTGCAGCTGAGGAAAGGGGGCAGGGGAACAGGAGCAGGACCTTCTTTTTCAGTGGAAGCTGGGCACTGGCTTGGCAGAGCTGCTTTTAATGTGGAGGCACCCACTCTTGTTCTGCGACACCTCTGGTTGGGATGGAAGGGTGCTTAACTGGGGGCAAAATTCATAGAGGCAAATTTCAGCTCCTGAAGGTTAATCCACCACGGTTGATCCTCTTACCAGTGGAGGGAGATGGACTTCTCTGGGTGAGTGATTGAAGATGCCCTTATCTCAGCTGTGATCATGGAGGGAGCCCAGAGACACTACTTTCTCTAGGGACAAGGTTGCCTTTGTGAAAATCTGTAATAGCAATGATTTTCAGCTTATCGCAGATCCCTACAGTTTTCCTTTGGAGGGCTGAAGGCTGGTAGGATGAGCTTTACCCCACTGAGCAGGTCCTTGCCTGGCTGTCTGGCCTCCTGGAAGCCCCTGCAGAAGTCATCTGTGAGCTCAGGAGTCTGTGGACCACAGCCAGAAACCCACAACCCCACAAAACTACACGCTCAACTCCCTCCACACAGGCAGGGCAGCAGAAATTAAGAGGGAGCAGTAGTGGTTCTGCGCTACTGCTGTCACTGAATTAAAGATAAATAATTAACAAAATCATTCTTTTTTTTTTTTTGATATGTGCATTTAAAATTAGAGAATATCTGTATTTAAATAAAACGATCCATGTTTTTTACCACACACTCATGATGCTTGCCTTGCACATTCCCCATAACGACTTGTATGATTTATTATGACAAACCACTAGCCCTAGTAACAGCAGAGAGAGATCTTTGGCAGGAAGATATGCTACATATTTTAAAGCTGGTTTATACTAAACATGGATATTTTCAGTCCAATGCAAGGTAGAGAGAAAGTCTCTAATGTTTTTCTAAATGGGTAGGGTCTTGATAACTTAAGAATACCAAAAATCAGATTTCTGAGCCTCTCACACTAAAAAGAAATTTGAAATAAATTTTAAAATAAAAACCCAACAAACTTCTCAAATATTCTCCAAAGAAACCGTTATATTTTGCTGTCATGGAATTTCACCACGACTTACTGAGTTCTGTTCAATTCTAGTTTTTCACATAAACAGTCTTTTGTCCTCTAATTTGCACAGGGCTGAATTTTCAGAGTTCTCTACCACCTTTTCCTATTACTGAATTCAGAAAGATTCCTTTTTAAGTAATCTTTCCTGTTATACACTTATTCTGAAACCATTTAACTGCCTATTAATTAAACTAAAGATTTCAGGATTGCCTTGCATGTGCAGTATGTGAACAGGTTCAATTCTCTATACTTAATAAAGTGCTGAAAATTTTGTGTGCGTGTGTGCATAGGAGGAAATGAGCAGTGGCTCCTAAGTTGGTGACATTTGGAGAGTAAAAAATGTGGTATGCTTGTCTCTGCTTTATGAAATTCTTAGGTCTCAATAGTCCTATCTCAGATGCATATGGAATGTCAGTATAGTTTACCTCAGTTGACTCACCATTTTAATCAGTGAAAAACTCATCACCTGTGCCACGTGCTAAAACATTGATAAATAATATACGTAGAAATCGGTTACTATTAACGTATAAGACATTGCTAGATTAAGAAGTTTCCATTATACAGACGAAATTTGTATAATTAAGATCATTTATCTGTAAAAAGAATGAGGGTTTGAAGTTGCCCATCACACAACACTGTAAAAAATTATAAACAAAACCCACACTGACACAAAAAAAAAGAAACCCAAGCCAGAAAAGAGGAAAGGATACATTTCCCTACACAGGCAAGATAATGGAACTTTGGAGCTTCTGAAAATTCTGCTACACACTCAAACAACATGTTTTCTTTATTCAAGATTTATTATCCAACATTAGGATGAAGACAGACCAAGAACGTTATGCGAGCAACTCAGTGAAACTTGCAGGACACAGCTTTGTCTTATTTACTTTGTTTTAAACATCTGCTCAATGCCATGAACACACAAACCTGTGCTCTATTTCAAGTTCTACTGGATAATTCAGGGCAAGTCATTTCATGTCCTCGTGTCTGCATTTCCTCCTGGCAATAATACACTGATCTCTGTGTTAAAGGGTACTGGGATGTAGTATTGAAACTATTAAGTATTTGATTATCTCTCCCTGAGCATCATTGCTCTTGCCTCAGGACAGCACAGAAGAGAAATGACAAATACATACTGTTGTCCAGCTTTCTGTGGCCCTGCTTAGGAAAAAAAGTTTTGTCAATTCAAAGGTGTTGCTCATTGACACACCAAGCACTAGGGGTGAAATTTTAGTTTTATTAAAGACAATGTGGGTTTTGCCATCATCCTTGATAGAGTTGGGTTCCATTTGTCTTTGAGGGGATTCTGCACACCGCTTCATTTCAAACTACACTTATTATGTATTTCAGCAAAATATCAACTTGGAAGGAAAAAAATCTCCTCTAGATGATTGTTACCCATGAGGAAGGCTATGAGGAGGAGCCCTTTTATCAAGAAAACTGAAGGATGGCAGTCTAGCTTAAAATTTACAATGGAAGTAAAATAACAATCTAAATTGTGGACATTATTATGATTCTACAATACACATTGTTGCTCTATGCCTGTGTTTCCACTGAGGTGTCAGATTTTTAAAATGTTGCTCAAGAAGAACAGGCAGTTTATTGCTAATCCCTGCTCCTGTGTTGTTTTTTTTTTTCCCAAGCTGCAGCAATCAAACGAACAAGAAAAGTCATTTGTACAAGGTGGAGTAGATATCTGTTAACATGCATGCTGATTTTATAGTGAAGTAGAAGGAACATAGCTTTAACCGCTCACTGAAGAACACTCTTAAACTTGCATTTATTTACATAGCATCTATGGCATTTAGCTGACTGAAGAGAATTGATTAGCAAGAAGGCTGTTAAACAGCAGTCCTATAGCAGGCACTGCACTGAGGATTAGGGGTTTATTTCACTAATTGGTGCCCTCCTGTAGTCTTTATGAGTCAATTCTAAGAAATAAAGGAGCACTCAGAACTGTGTTTAGAATAACAGCAGAGCGATGGTTTTCACTGCATAGAAATCCCATAGCTGAGCTCTTTCAGAAATAAGTTTAGGATTTTCCAGCTGAATTATTCTTCTCCGGTGAATTCTTGCTTGCAGCCCTATATCCTTACCGCCCTGCTTTGGCAAACCCCAGAGAGCATGGCATGCTGAAAACCAGACCTCTAGGTGCCACGGTAGCCATAACGTTGCCTTAATTATCCACCACGACCGCCTGGGACATAGCAGCCCAGCACCTTTGTGAGACCAGAGCCATCCGGCAGCAGCACCGTACACGAGGCAGGCAGGCACGGCTTCCACCCCACGGAGACGGCAGCACAGAGGCTCGTTATAATGTCATCTCTGCAGAAGTGCAGCGTGTGCACCTGCAGGTTTGAAGGACGTCATGGGAGCACGGTGGCGGCTGCAAGGTGGGAGCCGGGGAGCTGCAGGACAGCCACCGAGGAGCAGGCACCTCTTGCAGCTGAACTGAACTTGTACAGGGAGGACTAAAGAAGGAAAGAGGTTACAGCGAGTTCCTCCATACCTTCTGAAGGATGTTTTATCATGGATAGGCAGAAATAAGGTTTTCATCTCTGTGTTTTTAGTAGTAAGCTGAAACAAGGACGTGCTCACGTTGAACCCTGAAGAGTAGTGTTGGTACTAAAATGGTGGGCAAAAGGACTACCTGGTTCCTGGAGGGTTCCAGGGCATGGAGAACACCACTAGAGGGCTCACAGAGTATTTAAAGGGTTATTACATGTGGTACGTGAGAAATATTCTCATTTTACTTTCCGTTCCTCTGTTTGTACATGCAACGCATTTCAGAACTGAACCTGCTAAAGAGTGCCTTTACTTAAAAGTCAGCTTCACGGACTCTCACAGGCTCACCTCCATATGGAGACACCACCACCCTCTGACCCCTCGTGTGTAAAGAACCCTTCCATGTAAAAAAAACTTAGGCCTGATCATGCTGCTCTTTACCCAGTAGTCACTAACCAGAGGCAGCCATTCAGCAAAACGACGACTGCCATTAACCGGCGCTTCCAGAGGACTGAACGAGATCAGTGCATCAGGTACAGCGATATCGGTGTATCGCATACATCAGTGCTTCAGAAAGAAAAGAAAAAAACCACAATCTTCTTTCCCTTCTTCTTTTCCCATAGAAACCAACCAAAAAGAACTTTAGTAAAGATCTCTGGAAAGAAGACAGACTTGTCCCTAATACTTGTACCTTCCCCAATTAGCAGATTCGTATAAATTCTGGGACAATAGGCTGTCAGGCATATGAAGACTTTGGTATATTGTTCAGGGGGTCAGGGAGGCTGGCCATCCCTACAATAAGATAGGAAAGCTATTTGTGGCAACCGATAAATAGTGCTAACTGCCCCTAAAACACACTTCCTCTTAAGGATCAAGATTTACCTTTGTTAATGGGGGAGAATACAAAACCAGTACAACGGGTTTTCTTTTTCCCCTCTTACCACTCATTAGCCCTGAGGACCTTGTTACAACATTTGGTGTTGAGAGTAGCAATGTTCTAATATATAGCCCCAAACTAAAAAATGTGAAGGCAATAATCACGGGAGAATTTTCATCGCTAACTAAAATGAATTTCCTTCTTTTCTCTACTCTTTCTTTTCCCTTTCCTCTCTGAAAGAGGCTGCCAAGGGAATTATTATGATTACTCTGCATGTTTTGCAGATGGTTGGCTGCTGCACGGGGTTCTTGAGAGAGGTCAAGATCCTATAGCATGCAGCTTGGATGCTGCCCTCCACACCAGCTGAGCTATGGAAGTCCTTAGTCAGCAAAACTTTTGCTGACATGCCTAATTGAAGTCTCTGGGACAAGTCACCTCTTCAAAGCTTGGACTGAAGCACCTTCCTGAACTGGGACTTGATCTGCTCTCCTGGAAATATTCCACTTTCCAGGAATGGAAATTAAAGGAGACTTTTAATTTTTTTTTTTCATGTATTGGTATATACACATACGTACACAGACACACGTATACACATAAAAGCTGTAACTTCAATGTGTTCAGAAGCCACGTTCAAGGATGTTCTAAGTTTCAGCTAAACCTCAAAAGTTTTCTCCTCAGGGATACTAGAGGCACGGACACTGGTTCTGTCATGCCAAGAGTGTGCGGACAGGAAGCCTTCCTGCATTTTGCCTTTGTTATATGGCAGGCAGACAAGCAGTTTGGAGAGCCCCCAGTCACAGGCTGGTGGGAGCAAGGAGGCTTTGTGTTTATTTAATCTGTAGCCTTTTGGTAAATAATTGCTAAATCCACCTTTCTGGTACCACTCCACAGTGAAGTGGGAGAGAAAAAGGGGCAATACTGAGCTAAAACTGTAACACCCACTTGTAGAGTCCCCCACTTTCCATATATACGCTGGCAACGTGGACAGGCTGTATTTAGCCCCTCTCCAGGATTGGGCAGATTAAGGATCAAAACAGGAACAACAACTGCCCCAAAGGCTCTGTTTGGTTAGGCTACTCACCTCCACTCCTCCTTTTAAAGAATGAGGATGACACAACATATCCAGACTTTCAGCCTCAAGGAAGGGTAGAGGATCAGTTGCTGCAGGTTGTCTAGGGGCCAACCAGCACAGGTGGCTGATAGGAAGGCTGTGGACCTGGGTCAGGAGCAAGCAGTGCTGCTTGTACTAAGACTTTCCTCCTGTCCAGGAAGGCAGGCTGGGATAACAACAACCCCAGCTGCCCAGAGCTTGGGGAAGGGATCCAGGGCTTTCACTCTGAGGGGAGACAGAGGCAAACAGTGCTCTGTCATTCGAGGTCCACAGAAGACCAGAGCATCACTCTATTCTCCTCCACGTGCACCCCAGAAGAAAACTCCTGAAAATCTGTCTTCACTACAGCAGTATCACCCTTCAGGACAGGAACATGTTTCCCTGACACATCTGTTTCACAGGGACAAGCGCATAGAGGTGAATACGTTGAATAAACAGGCTGAGATTTGCGAAGCCACCTTGAGTAAAAACTGGATTTTCATATCCTCTAGGTACTTAGACTCTCTGCCCTCATTAGCTGAACTGTTCCCACACAGGCAGTCCCTGCAAATGTAGCGTTTTACAAGTTTGAGTTTCAGATTTATTGTTTAAAACTAGTTTGAAACCAATGACTTATAACACAGATATATCTGCTCGTCTGCGTTAACAAATCATAGTTCTTGTAATCTGGGGTTGTATGAATCTTAGATTTTTAAAATGCAAATTACATATTTATGCGAGAAGTTGAGGGATCCACTATAGTTTATTTTGAGGTGGGCTTTTTCATTTTAAACATTTTTCACAAAGATGCATACCACTATTTAAATACGATGAGGTTAGCATAAACCAACAAAAGCAAAGAAATTGTAAGCTAAGATTGATGATACATTCCTAACTCATGCTGTTGTGCCTAATTATTGCAGGACTGCCAACCAGCTCATAGTAATTACATACTGCAAACAGAGCTGTGGGGGAAAAAAAAAATCATTGTTTTGGGTTCATATTACTTTCACTGAGCTTTACTGGCATGTTTGATTCGTATCTCCTCTCTATGTTTTGAGCTCATAGAGCCTGCAAACTCAAATACAACCCTCCTGATGGATCGGGAAGAAAAAGGCTGGTTTTCCCTCCAGACTTTTGTCTAAAGCACGATGACAATCTTGTTCCATTTTTTACCACGAAAACATGCTGTTCTTGCTTCTCTTTGCGTACCACTCTTGGCCAGCCTCGTTATTTCCAGAAAAGACACCAGCCAGTCTTGTTTCTGCTTGTAGACAGCATGTGAGAAAAGGAGGGGGCTTTGAAGAGCCAGGGGAGAGAGCTGTGTTACGCACAGTGACCGCAGGTTTCTGTCGGTCTCTTTTTTGCTGTTTCCTAGAGTTCAAAAGCAGATGCTTCTTTCTGTTCTCTTACTGGATATGAGTATAGTTTCAATCCCAGAGCAGCGGTATCTAGAGAGGAGTTTAATCATTTTTACACTCATATGTCCTTAACCCAATTTAGATGGTCAAAGCACTCTGGGACAGCTCGTTCGCTCAATACGTACACAGTCCCTATCGCTACAGGGTCCCACCTCAATGGAAAACATTAAGTGCTTCTCTGATATAAATGCTAAATAATTGATCACAAATCCCTAAATCATGCAATGCAATGCAATTTCTTCTCCTTGATTTTGTTACGCTATTATTTATATCAGCACACAGTATTGATATAAGAAATTTGTAATGAAGTCCCAGAGACGCTTTGATTTAATGTGGTTACAGGGACTACCATTGCAAGCGGCAACAAATAGCTCTAATGGATTTTCTAGTACCTTGTTTTCATCATCCATAATAGACTCTCATCTGCACTGGTCGGAACTGTAGGACGCCCGTGTCTTCTGCACCCAGACTTTAACAGATCTATATTTTATGGCCCTACAGTAAAAGTAATTGCAGGTTTTATAATGTCTGTGTACTGCTCCGACTGAAAGCAATCCATTTAGAGACTTCCGGAAAGTTGAGGTGTTTCGGTTACAAATGCATGAGCTCTGGTTGCGCAGCCAGCTGGTTATCAGCCTCCTTTTAATGGGGACACACCCCAGACATCTAACTTTCTTTTCCTTTCTCCACACTAAAATCAAAGAAATTTTGGAACACGAGGTGTTTAAGCTGAAAGGATCCTGCCCCTGAGTCTTATCTGTTCAGAGGAAGTGCAGAAACGTGGAGGCTGGTCCAGAAGATGCTGGCAGCTGGAACCACCAGCGAGGGCAGCATGCCAGCGTGG
This sequence comes from Vanellus vanellus, assembly GCF_965231255.1. Taxonomy (NCBI): domain Eukaryota; kingdom Metazoa; phylum Chordata; class Aves; order Charadriiformes; family Charadriidae; genus Vanellus; species Vanellus vanellus. The sequence continues at coordinate 124,466,799 of NC_138905.1, read as the reverse complement.
ACGCTCACCCTCTTCCCACATGAGACCTTTCGGCTGCAGCTCACAGTTGACAAAAATCAAGAATCGATTTTGACTCACTGTCTGACCTCAAATTAGCTTTCAAAAGCCGTGCAACAGTTCTTGACAATCTCACCATAGGAAAGCAGGAACTAAGGCAATTGGAGAAAAACAAAATTGCTTCTTTTTTTTCTTTTTTCTTTTTCTTTGGTGTTGAATGACAGAGTAATTATACCGTCTACCTAAAATTTGAGGGTTCTGCCAAACATTCATACCTACACAACCCTCTGCAGGACTGCCTCCTGCCCCCATGGTAACAGCCAGCCCTGCAGCAAGAATTTGGCCCAAGGAGCAGGAGAAGGTAACAGGGGAATGGGGCTTTTTAAAGGCAAAAATGCCCTTTGCCCTTTAAATGCCGGGTCTGCCATTTGCACTTCTCAAGACCAAGAATAACTCAGTCCGAATGTTAACAGTGTCTTTTTACCGTATGTGATGAATGGATTAATCCTGCTATTATCAGAATAATTAATCTTGCTTTACACTCCAGGCAAAAAATCCAATATGCTGGATTCCACAGACACAGCAGTGCTTCGTAATATTTTGTTATCTTTTCAATGTATAATTAATAAGGAGAGTAGGGAATCCAGGAGAATCAGCCAGCAGTAAAATAAGCAGAAAACGTGAAGTTAAGGTATCTGGAGTTGAGTCTCAGCTATTTCAATGACAGTATCAATCAAAAGGGATGAACAAGATCCAGTTGCAGCTGGCAACAACACAGATGCCACTTGCTAAATTATCCGAGACCATTTTTTGTCATAACATGAATTATATGCTCTTAGTGATGAGTCTAATTTTAAACTTATTATTTTCACAGTGTGGTCCTTGACTGGACTGCTCCAGATGTATGAACTGGAGAGAAAAGGACAGCCAGTCTAGACCCTCGGCATTGTCAAGTGCTCGAAAGCAGCCATTCAGCATGAAAACCTACGCATGGCTAAGTAGGAAAAAAAGTATGCTTAAGTCTCATGGGTAGGCAGTTAGAGAATCCCTGTACTAATCATGTCAGGTTTTATTTTCAGAATAGCACCCCAAAATTATAGACCTTCCTTGACTCAAACAATGAACATTCTTCTTCTAACTCCAGAAAACCTTGTGAATCGAACAGTTATTCCCAAACACTGTATTTCTTGGCGTAAATATAATTACCTCCCCTCCCAACACATAGACATTATCTTCCTACATCCGTTGTTCCCCAGGTTAAATACTCATTCTGAGGCTGCACAGCTGACCATATAAAATGTGTTGCACGCTCTGTTGAGCTCGCTACTTGGAAAATATGCAGTAATGTTCCACTTGGAGCACCTATGTGGACCAGCGGGGGCTGCCCCTCTGCTGCAAGCTTCACTTGGCCTGGAAACCACCGACCTACTGTGGCTCAGAAGCTGTCCTCAGCAGGGCAGGCACCAGCTCATACTTTGTTGAGTGATAGCAAAACTTTTATTCCTATTTTCAAGAAAGAACTGTGGCACGTCAGGAAGAGCTGCTAAATAACATCTTCATTTTGCCACATCCCCAGCTGACTGTACCAGAGACTGGTCCTGTGTCGCTTCAAATCGCTCATGAGGAACTGGTGTGCTGGTACATAGACCCGATATAGGACTTTGGGGGATTAACTCCTACATATCACTGGATCAATTCCCAAACAAACAGGAACTCGTCCTAGTGAGGAGGAATATTCTGTTTCTGCAGCTTTTGCAGCTGGAACACAGAGGTAACAAACCAAACTACAGCTCCAGAAAGTAAGCTATTACAGGTTAAACTCAGTCTTCTGAAGCACACAGTCAAGATTGGGAAAAGTGTGATGCCTTGGCTAATCAGGTCTTGCTCATTAGGACGTGCCATAAATAGCAAAAGAAGAGTGACAGAAGTGGCACAAAGCAATGTGGGAGCTGGAGGTGGGGAGGGGGACCACAGGGCCATTGGGCCAGATGTCCCCAAGCAGCTGTGTGTGCCCCGACACAGCCACAGGGCTGCAGGGCAGCAAAACTTCCCCATCTGTATCTTGCCTTGCTTCCAGGCTGTGCAGCTCCCAACAGTAGAGGAGGAAGAAACGTATTTGGCATTTTATACAGGAGTGGGAAAGATGCAAAAAAGAGCTTCATTCTTTTCTAAAGCACTTGCAAGGTTGGTTTGTTACCTTCTAATGCTGCATTTAAAAGAATTATTATTACAAAGCAGCATGATTTGTTTCCAGTGGAGCCTACCACTGTGGTACCCATCTACCAGACACTGGAGTAAGGCAGGCTTGACCAAGTTTCTGCCTGCCCGGCTTGCACACACAGGCAGGTCTCTTTGCTTCCCAGGAACTACATAAAGGACTGTAGGTAGAAGAATTTGGCCAGGCTGCTAATCAGAGAACAAACAATCTGTGGAACAGGTACTCAGTTGTGGCCACTTGGCACGGCCTCACAGACTTCAGCTGAACAGCTTTAAGTAGCAGCAGCAGGGTCTGATCCCTTGAACACCTGAAGGGAGGTGGGAGGAGGACTGTAAAGGAGCAAGCCATAATCACAGGGGAAAAATTGTTTACTGGGAAGCTCTATGTGTTCTCCGATCAACGTGAAAGGATGTTATACTATACAGAGGTGTAAAAATGACATAACCAAGCAACTTCTTTTGCCTACTAACCAAAACCCTAATACATTATTTCTGCGTCTCATGAATGGCTGATGGTGGTGTGCCATGCTTTACCCAGTTTCAGGTGCCACTGACATTAGCAGCTCCTACAACTGTCTCCCACACAGAACCCCCAACCCAGATATTACCAGTAAGAAAAGTGCCCGATTCACTTCTACAGAAAGCAGACTTTGTTAGGATGTTTTCATGAGCTCATGCATGTTCTTAGGTGTTCAAAACACGTTGTGCAACCAATCAGGTCATTCTCCTGTGCTCCTTTGTTTCTTCTATTCCCTCCACCCCAGTTATTTTCATAATGTCCATTTCACATTCCCTTCTCTTTCTGAGCTCTATTCAGATTGTATGGTTTGGATTAAATGCATTAAAAGTCCAAGCTGTTGCCCAGTAGCCATTTAATGCTAAAATGAGCCTTACAGCTTGAAAAAGGCACTCCCACTTCCCCATCCTAACTGTGATAGCTGCAGCTTTTCTAGCTTTGGCTCTTGAGCCTCGTGTGGCCCCTGAGGAAGGTAGCTCAGATCAGCGACCTGTCAGGAAAGCGAACCAGTAGAAGCAAACAGGTGGAGAAGAGGCTGCTGGTCATGGTGGTTGCTGGTGCCCACAGAGGGACCCAGGTGCCTGTGGTGGCTGTGGGCTTTGGCCTGCCACACTGCTGCCATGTCCTGGCCCATCATCCCTCATCTGGCAACCCCCCCCACACTTCCCTTGTCTATGCCCCCACAAGACTAACTTAAACTGGAAAAGAGCTGATTTAGGGTTTCACACCTCCTTGTGGACCCTGCTATGCTCCTCCTCATGGCTCAACTCCACCTGCTATGAGCAACCCTTTCACTCAGAGGTTTTCCATATGTAGATTTACTGCAGTGGCCTTGCCATTCCCTGTGGGTTTTTAGACCACCTTTTATTTGTTAATTCTACCTTGATTTGTTAATTTCTTATTGTGAACTGTTTTATCTAAATGCCACTTCAATGCCTACTTTGCCTAATCACACCTTTCCTGTTCACACCCAACCTTTTTGGTGAGAGGGGATATTCAGAAGAGGAGGGCACTTACTATTTTACTTACCTTTTTCCACTATCTCCATTCCTTTTCTGTTCCTTGGCTCTAAGAAAGGATATAAAATTTCTCAGTCCCAGTGAAATATCATCTTCTACCTATATATTTTGTGTACTATGTGATAATTATTTGCAAAGTATGTTTCCTATGTATCTCAATCTGAAGATTCAAAAATCATTATACTTTTCTTTCCAAATCCTACATCTCCTCATTTTCTAGTGATCTCACAATGTAAATACTAATAGCTACAAAAAATAAAATTACAGAAAGTCAGTACCCTTAAGTCAGGTACAGCTTTCAGCAGCAGGGCAGAAGTGGATTTTTTTGTAATGACTTTTCTTTCCTCATTGTTGACTTGAGCATTAAACCCTTTTACCTTGCTGAAGTTTGGCAAAGGAAACGAGTGACAAGAGGGACAATACGATCACTCCTGGACATCTACCACCTCTTGCAGAGAGATCACCAAACATTTCAAATATGAATGGACTCCAAGACCATGGTAGTTAATGGAAACCTATCAGCTGACATTAATACTCAGACCCTTAGTTATTTCCTTCCAAGCTAAGACAAAAAGAACAACTTCCACAATCTACATAGCAGGTGATAGATCATTAGGTGAATGGCAGAACGGCGGGACCTTGAAAAGGGTTCTCATGATCTCTGCGGCACCCAGCTGCTGCTGCTTATATCAACCATCTTCTTGACCCAACAATGTAATTTCCCCTCAGCCACCATGTTTCTCTCTTCAAAGGTAGCCCTTAAGTCTCAATGGAGCTCTCATGAAAATATACAAAGCAGAATCACTGCTGCCCTTCAAAGCTTCCCAAAAATCAGATGCACTTTGCAGCCACAAGTTCTAGCAGACACCTGGCACAGATTAGACACTTACATGTTATGATCAGAGATCATCAGAGTTTTCCTAGAAGAAAACTTGGTCAACAACGAGAGATGAACCAAACCCCCAGATAGCGTATACTCAGTGAACACTGGGATACTAAAGACATGGTTCACAGGGACTCTGCCTGGACCCTTGGCAAATCTCCAGGGACCCCTGCACTCACAGGATCCAAGGTACATTTATAGTGTTTGCAAGAAACGCTGTTTGGAGACAGTCACCCATGGAGCCGAACCGAAGGTCTTGAACTTCTTAATCTAACTGAATTCAAGCTCTGCAGCAGAAAGCTTGGAAATTTCTGGAACCTTTACTTTAATGGGGTCTCTTTGGGTGGCCATGGGAGCAGGGCTGGATTCTGGGAGTCCTCTCCAGTGCATGTTGGCTGAGCCAGCTGCTCTGAGGCTCAGCACGCTCTCAGTCCCACCATGAAGTAGTCTCCAGAGGTGTGCTGTCAGGGAAGGACAGGACTGACAGCAGAGCTACCAGCCCCAGAAACAGACCTGTTCTTCAGCAGCAACGATCATGAGATGCAAGTCCAGGTTTGGTAGTACCCTATTTCAGTCATTCTGCAACCACTTTTTCCATTGGTTTGCAACTTCAAAACTTTTGTTCCTGTTTGACTCATAAACATGGTGTAAAGTTTACATTTGGTTTTTTTTTTTTTTTTTTTTTTTTTTAAGGAGCTTTTTGCAAACTAGAAATCCTTTGTTTTCAGCTGTGGCAGTTGCAGACTAATCCAACCACTGATGGCTACAATATTATCTTGTTTTTCTGCACTCATTTCGTTGTCTCTAGCTGATAATTCTCATTGTACTGTTCAATTTGTAACAGGACTGCCCTTCAGCTTATTTGTGTACATGGGTAGCCACAATAGGACCCTGTTTCATAATTGTGTTGAGGTAATGCCCAAGGCTCTCAGCAAGAACTAATAATAAATGACATGACACAACTGTGCTGAGTCACACCTTTTTAAAGCCCAGCTCTTTCTGAGGGACACAAGAGCATAGATAAAAACAGCCACAGGCGGCAAAGAGCCCCTTCTGAAAGCAGCTCCTGGTAACTCATTCAAGTCAGTGGTCATAAAGAACAATAGCACAGCTGTTAGATAAATGGGATGCTTACAACCACACACAGAAAACCTAAAAATTTCAGCAACAAACCCATTAGCCTTTACTACATGAGTGGTGCAGGACCTGCTGTTTCAGTAATGCTCTGCTGGGTCACATAAAACCTGTAGAGAAAATGCAGAGAGGTCTGGCATCCATCCATTCCACCATCTGTCTAAGGGCAGCCGGGAAACTGCCCCAATCAGTCCTTAGACTGAGGGATGCTCTAACGCTGCAGCCAATGCCAGTGTATGAGAACTGTTACATGACCGACGCGTTCACAAGCCCCAGTTTGCACTGAATGCCTTATATCATCTCTCATTAACAATTAAGATAAAAGCTCTATTTTTTACAGCTGTTTCAATCAGCCCTGCTCCTAGGATATATGTTCCCGAAATAGCGAAATCACAGATCATCATCAGCACTTCTGGATCATCTCATCAGCCTATGACCTTATCCAGCACAATCCTTTTTACCAGGAATTTTAAACTGTTTTCTAGCCCATTCCAATGGTATCAGTAACCCATGGATCCATGCAAGACAGTGGAGAGCATATTCTGAAAAATACATGGTGTATATTAAAATCACATCAGTAGAGACACATCAGAACATAAAGCAAAGATATCATGAGCCTGGAACTACTGTTTGGTTTTTTTTTTCCTAGGGTTTTGTTTTGGTTAAGGTGTTTTTTTTTCCTGCACTAGGTAGTCCTCCTAATTTGTTATGATTAAAAAAAAAAAAAAAAACAACCTAGGAATGAAGGAATTAGATTAAGTCCTTCCAGTTAGTTAATTACCATCTAATATTCCCCTCATGTTCCAACACAGCTCTGTTCTCTGCTGACGACATCAGGGCTGAGGAAGTCTCTTAGAAGGTGGTTTCAATTCAAGGGCAAGGCAGACCAGAGACCACTTGGTTCCCCAGACAAAGTATATTCAGTTTAGTGTGCTTGTAGGCGAGCCAGAAACTATAATGAGAACACTTAGGAAACCAAGTTCCTTGGATATAGATGATCAATAATGTTCTCAACAAAGCTGAAAACAGTTCAGAACATGGTGTCTCACCAACTTGTACTGTAATGTTTTAGTGTAGTTACTGTGGATCTCTTTTCTGGCAATATCTTGAAACAGCGATCAATACTGGCCCAGGGTATGCTTTCCCTGCCATTTATTCTGTTATCCAGCCAGTGGCAACAGCAATCATTTAAGATCAGCTAAGCACCGATATGTTGCTAATGATGAGTATCTACTGTACGGGTAACAAGGATCAAGACGTTTCCACGCTGGATACTACAGAAGAAAAGATGCACAGATATCCATCGCTAGAGATTCTGAGGAAATTTTGCCTAACATGAGTAGCAACAGGAAACTCACCAGCGGGCTTCCTCCCCTCTCATCCTGCAAATAAAAACGTTACCACAAAGACAGCAGACACTAGAAAGAAATGGACTATCTATCAAGTGGGCTGAGCTTGCATGGAAGAAAGAAGAGAGGCAAATATTTTAACAATATGGGGATTAGACTTTTGCGGGAGCAAGGTAAAAAAGGTTGATTTTGTGGGACTAACTCCTGGTATGCACTCCTGTTTTTTTTTTGTGTTGGTCTGTATTTGACGTTTGCCAAAAATGTCAAAGTGTGAGATGTAAGATTTTGTTTTATGTCCATATATTATGAAGGAAGTAAAGCAAACCAATCCATCGATCCGGTGGCTGATGTTTAACCCCCTTTCTCCCTTAGACTTGTGTATGTCTGCTTCTCCTGCACTTCCGAGAAACTGTGAACTGTCTCACCCCCAGGAAATACAACAAACCTTAAATTGCAGAAACAAAAAGCCGTATTGAGCATTTGGGAAATGCTCTGAACAATACTACTGCCCATCTCCTGCGACAAAACATTGCAGCAGAGAGACGCAGTCCTGGTGGAAACAACTGGCAGGGGGACACTGCAAAATAAATGCGACTGTAGAACCCAATATGACTTTATCTGACTGGGGCCGCTAAACACAGGAACACACTGAGAAAAGCCCTGCAATGTGCTGGATGTGCCCGCATTACTGAATGCTGAGCAGTTTCAAGAACAGGGCATAGGCAGCAGGAGGAAAACGATTGTATCATCTGCCTGGAGAAGAGGAGGCTGAGGGGAGACCTTATCACCCTCTACAACTACCTGAAAGGAGGTTTTAGAGAGATGGGAGCTGACCTCTTCTCCCTGGCGACAAGTGATAGGACAAGAGGAAATGGGTTCAAGTTATGTCAGGGCAGGTTTAGATTGGATATTAGGAAGCATTTTTTCACTGAAAGGGTTATTAAACATTGGAATAAGCTGCCCAGAGAGGTGGTGGATTCACCATCCATGGAGGTGTTTAAGAAAAGGGTAGATGAGGTGCTTAGGGACATGGTTTAGAAGTGGTGGTGTTTTTATCAGGGTAGGTTAATGGTTGGACTTGATGATCTTAAAGGTCCCTTCCAACCTCACTGATTCTATGATTCTATGATTCTATGATTCTATGATTCTATCTGAAATAGTGAAGCTAAGTTAAATATATGTTCACCGCTTTCAGGTAACTGCTAGACATTAGTAAAGTGCAACGCTATCCTTGTGCCCAAAGCCAGTCTGAGTTTTTGTTTTTCAGATCCTTCTTCGCTGAGACCTCAAAAGAACTTCAAAAGAAAAACATCTGTATGGTGAATGATGGAAGATGTTCGACTGAGCAAAGCAGCTTTGCCCAGTAGCTGAGGATAAGGAAAGGACTCAGACAGACAGACTACCATCACTTCAATTGGAATTAGCCAGGACACAGCAATAATGCTCAGCCAGTGGCTGGATTTGTATACGCTTTTAAGAGGGTAACTTATTACACTATGATTCATCTAGGTAGCAAACTTCTTGTAAACAAACTCTAGACCTTGCCTACACTTGATTTCTTGGCCCCAGGTTTCCCCATCTCAGTGGCTTGGCTCCACCAGCGGGGAGCAGCACTGGCAGAGCTGACATGGATAAGGCCCCTAAGATGGTGACACCTTCGCCAAGCAGCCGCTTCCAGCTGCCAGGAACAGGACAGGGCACCCTATGACCCCCCTCAGCACTCGCAGCCCATGAGCCGGGTTGTGCTGCACAGGCTTCTGCAAGTGCCTTCAGAAAGAGCTCTGAGGAACATCCCTGCCACCCTGCCTTCTCCATAGCTCTAACACGAAGCAGGAAAGGGAGGATCGAGCTGCATGACGGTGCTTCAGGTCACCTCCCATGCCAACCCCAGCCTAGGCAGCAGCAGCGAGCTGGGCAGCAGGGAGCGAGGGGTGTTTCTCACTTCCCTGAAGAAGTGTCTCCCGTCCGTCTCCTTGCACTCCCACGGGCATCCTGTCAGAGGGCACGGTCTGCAAAGCCCACCCACAAGCTCCTCGCACCTTCTTAGTCTCCAAAGCAGAGTGGTGTCAGACTTGCACGCAAAAAAGAGTGCAAACTGTCTTGCCCAGGCTCCTCTGGGACACGAGCAGCCCAGGCCCCCAGCAGAAGACAAAGCTGAACTCCGCCATTGCAGCAGCACAGAGACATTGCTCTCTGCAGCAACACGGTCTGAGCCACGTGAGTTTTGTCTGCGTGATTTCCTCCAGCTTATCGTCTGATCTCTAGCCCACAGTCAAACTGAACCTGAAGGGTTACAGGTGAGGGAACGAAAAGCGCTTTTGTTCTCCCTTTGCATCCCTCCTTCTTCCCACCTCCCAGCCTCCTCCCTCACCTGAATCAATCCGAAGTTACAGAAGTAGAATCACAAGTTAAAGAGCAAAAAATAGGGAATATGGAAAAAGCCTGTCATAAAATGGGGTTACTCATACCATCATGAGGAAGCAGGGTGATTATACACACTTTACACAGAGCGATAGAAACAATAGGATTACTCACACAATCTCGAACTCTAATGAGGCGCATCAGTTACACTCCCACAGCAACCTGGAGAAAGGAGGAGAGTAAAATCTGCTGGTTTAGCCTAATAAGGACTTGGTGAGAGAGTCGCAGTTAACATGTCCTACTTACTTATGGTATGCCACAAGCCTGATAGGGACTGCAGTCCAGGTTTTCTATATGTGCTCACCAGCCCAATGGAGAGGGAAAGGGAGCATAGACGTGGCTATTCTTCTAGCCATCTCCAACTCCAGTGTCATCCTTAACGTAATCAATTGAGGACAAGAAGGTAGGTACAAAATCAAAAGAAGCAGCTCACTGGTAGTTATATAGAAACTTTGAAGAATACACCTTATGTTTTATTTGAAATAATTGGTGACACACTAAAAAGCCATTCACATAAAGACAGAGGACCGTGACAGATCTTAAATGCATTTCTATAACCAGACCTCTTGAAAAGAGCAAGCGCTGGATCAACTTTATTTGTTTCTGACTGTGAAGGCAGTATCTGCAAATGGCACCAACGAAAGGAAACATGCTGCCTGAAATTATACATCTGTAAAGTTCTGTAAGACCTGTTTTTGTAAATAGATTATGTACTACTTGCCAGATTTCCCTCCTGGATGGACATTTTTCTATGACATTTAGAAAACCTCTGGGAATCTCCTGGGCACAATTCATCTCATTCTATCAGGAGGTCCAGCCAGATGAACCGTCCTCTCCTCGCCCAGTAGGCGTGCAGGAACCCCGGCAGCTGCACTGCGGGTGCCCACAGCACCTTGAGGTGGATCCGTCCCACCTTTCTCAGGAGCTGAGTTTCCTTCACAACTCCTTTTACACACTTGTGTGAGCCTTCAGATAACCACAGTGCTTAAGTACATGCTCAAACTCTCCCTCTCCAGGACAATTAATTCTGTGTGTGTTTAAAAGCTTTCCAGCACAGAGATGATTTCCCACCTGAGACCCACCTCACGGGAAAGTCCAAGGCTTCAAAATCCTTGATTTTGTGTAAGACTGAAATAATTTAAAACCAATGGTTCACATCAGACTTACAAAAATGCTTCACTGCAGCTTCATATAATTTCAACATTTCTATTCTAATACTAATAAAAAAATATAAATCTTAAATGTAAGCATAAAAATAAAACAAAGTGAACATCATGCTTTTTAATTGTGTTGAAATAAAACAATTTTTTCATGAAGATGTTGAAATCATTGTGCTCTGTCAAATTTATCAACTTGTGTTGAATCAGCATTTTCTAAACATTCATCCAGCTCAAGACTTTGTGTGCTCTTATATCTATTCCTTTTCAGCAGAAAAGCTTTCCCAATGCTTTTGATGGCACAATGATAACTTCTTTATAACATTTCTATTTAAAATTCCCTTTACTTACATTGAAAAAATAATCACGTAGCTTTTATTTTTTTCCTCCTTGCCATTAGAGCACTATCATCTTCATAAGAAAGCTGCTTTTTATATACTCAGAGCTCTAATATCAAGGAAAATTAGGCAGAAGACGACTCAGTTTGCATTTCCCCCCCCTTGAATGCCTGAGCTCTCCAAATGCATAACTAGAACACGGACATCAACCCAAACTTTCTGCAACAACCAGTTGGTGTTTCTGGTTATTATCATGCCTGATGTTAAAATACAGCCTCTTTTAGGAAAAGCAGTGTTTAATTGACCAAACAAGAAAAACAAATGCTTCCCCAAGGCAAAAATTCCATGAACTATTTGGATGTTTTCTATGAAGTTAACAAGCACTTCTGTCAGTATTTGGAAGTCTTTTTTGAATGGACTGAAGTAAAGAAGAGACAGTTTGAATAGGATTTTACAGTTTCAGCATGCTTAAGGACATTCCAGGCTAAAATATTACTTGTTTTATAACATTTCTCATAAATAAGTGTTTTTAAGATAGACTTCATACTCAAAATAAATCTTAAGTTATATCAGTACAGCTAGAATAACAGAAGAAGATGGTTGTCTTCTAGACTTACAGAGAAGAGTGACAGGCCATGCACTTAAAACCTTCTTTTTAATATATTTACATTTAATGTCACCCTGCAATCAGACTGCATGTGGAAATACTAAGTGCAGCATTATGGACTTTTGGGATCTCAGTGCAGCTGCAGGGATATAATCCACAGATGATCCAAATACAGGAAAGGAAAAGGATTCAGTTTTTTAATACCAACATCGTTTACTGACTTCATGCTGATATAATATAGGTGAACATAAGACTATCGAGAGGAGAACTAATTCTTGTTCTTCCCAACCAAATGAAAACCATTAAACCTGCATTTTCACTGTCAGAAAACTGGGGGGGGGGGGGGGGGGGGGGGGGAGGAGGAGAAATAAAATAAGAAAAAAAACCTCTTCAACCTCCCAAATTTTGGGGATAGCAAAACCACCAGCAAGCTGGAACGCAGATTCCAAAGCTATTGGATTCTTGAGGATGTCTCAGCACTGTCCTTAGGATCAATGAATCAAAGACATACCACTGTCTCACAGGCAAGTTCCCTGTATTTTCTTCTTGCTGTTCCCCCTAAGGGGGAGCATTCCAGGAAGGATGTTGTTCTTTAAGTAGAAACATGATACGGTGAGCCTGCAAGGAAGAGATACCTGACTGGGACAGGTTTCAGTTACCCAAGAGCTGATGTTTTTCCCATCATATCTGAGATGTGCTCTGATGTGCATGATTATCCGAAAACTGAGTGCTTAATACACCCAGTCAAAATGTGAGGCATATAGGTATGATTTTAAGTTGATCAAAACCAGAGTATCGTTCCTAACTCAGGAGTTTCTTGTGGAAATTCAGATTGTCTTTAGACCATATTCAGAAAATAATTCTGGAGTAGTAATCCATGTTGCCCAATCTGAACAGTGCCAGAGTTAATCTAATGAACTGAGTTATTTTGAATTCTGATTTCCCTAGCATGTTTTAATTATTTGAGTTTACCTATTACATTTATTATATTAAGGTCTAAGATTTTAAAATGCCAATTTCTACCAAAAAGTAGTTATAGCATGAGGTTTAGTGACATAAACTCCTTGATACTTTGGATGTCTGCAATGCAACCAGCTGTGATTATAGTTTTTAATGACACAGGAACTGCTGTAACCATGGCCTGTTGTGAACAGTCCGAAGGTGACCATCTCCGGTTCAACCAAAGCACTAACCTTTCAACCCTTCCCTACTGCCAATAGGCCCTATTTGCCTATATTTTAGCCTGAGAAATGAACTTTCTTATTGGTCTGTAGATAGATATCTACTGGAAAACCTGATAAGCCAGGTGAACCTTCATTTTGGAGAAGCTACTGAGCATATTTCCTTAGAAGATGATCAGTTTAATCAACATTCCTTTAAATTGCCTGGGTTTAAACCTACAGACCTGAAAACTACATTATCTTCCTTGACTGCACTGTGAACTTCTCAAATGCACCTCAGTAATTTAGATTTCTCAATATTGCTCATTTTTGACAGAGCGCTAGAAAATCTAGTGTTCTCATCTGGGTTTTTGTTTTGAACAAAATCAAAATTTGAGGTCAAGTTTTGCCCACATGTAATCGAGTCCATGCTTCTGCATGGATTCACCTTGGAGGAGCAAACGGTCTTCAGAAAACTGAACAGAATTCAGGGGGTGAAGGGCTACTCACATTAAAGCCAAGAAAATATTCCTGCACAACTCTTAAGCAGTGAACTCATAATAAACATCCTGAATATAGAAAAAACCCAACCTTGAATAATTAGGCTTTCCAGTTTCGTCACAAACTAGAAATTAGCAACACTGTCAAAATGCCATTTGGTTTTCCATGAAAGATTAGTATATTGGGAAAAAATATCTTTGCTTAATTTGAATTAAGGCTAATGACAGGATTGTGTTATTTACTACTATTCAAAAAAACTGTTCAAAAGAGGGCCTACCGGAGAGCTGGGGAGGGAGAAGTCCACTACAAGGGCATGTAGTGAAAGAACAAGGGGGAATGGCTTTAAACTGGAAGAGGTAGATTTAGATTAGGTATTAGGAAGAAATTTTTCACTTTGAGGGTGGTGAGGCACCAGAACAGGCTTCCCAGAGAAGTTGTGGATGCCCCATCCCTGGAGGTGTTCAAGGCCAGGCTGGATGGGGCTTGAGCAACCTGGTCTAAGTGGGACATGTCCCTGCATATCGCAGGGGGGTTGGAACTCGGTGATCTTCAAGGTCCTTTCCAACCTAAACCATTCTATGGTCCTATGAAAGGTGCAAACTGTTTTTTAAGTATTCACAGAACCCCTGGAGGATTACAGATTTTAGTTCAAAGGATTAAGTATCAGAAAATTCAAAGCCAGAAGTGTTTTGCTCATAATTTTCCTGTTTATAAGCATCAAGCAATCTAAATGAAGAAACTTAATCCTATGCAATCTGTATGACCAATTATATAATCCCAGCTGGCACAGGTATGCAAACAAATGAAGAACAGAAAACAAAAGCTAATAATTTGAACCAAATGTAACTCATTATTGAATAAATAACTTTGATACCAATAATACCAAAAGACTCTTCTGCTCTCTTTATAATGGATTGTAACTTCTGTGTTTTGATTAGTTATGGGTTTGTTCCACATAGTTTGGAGTGTTCTCAAGGTAAGCGTGTTTGTTTTCAGAGTTTTATGATACAAAACCAAGAAACATTTGCAAAATCCACAATCTGATCCAATCTTGAGTTCAGATCGTGTCTTTCAGAGGCTGTGTTCAGACCTACAGATCAAGTTTTCGGGCGTGATTTACGTGCAATTAGAAAATAAGTAAGTGAAAAAATGTTCTGTAAACTAGCTGCATGAGGTTTCCCAACCAGTTTGCAGGCTTTTAAGGGCAAATCCACTTCATCAATATAGCAAATCTTTTCAAAAGCATTTTCAAAGGAGAAAAGAGAGAGTGTTGCTGTGTCATGGGCAGGATGTTGAACAAAGATGTTTTAGTGGTGATAGTGGTATACATCTCTCACCATATCTATTTAGTAGTTATGCTTAGGTAGCAATAAAAATGAAGGATGGATGATTATTGATTATGGGACGAAGCCCAGACTGGTGTCTGAATGGTTAGCAATCCGAACTATGTAGACTGCTGGACGCTCATCTGTGGTACAGAGTACAAGCTAAGAGTTTAATGGAAGGAGTTATTATAAATAACATCTCTTCTGCTTTATCTCAGTCTGAGTAAGTGCAGCCACCACAGTAAACCAGCATTATATCCCAACTGAAACTGCTGCTAAGATTATGCCTAGGTAAATATTGTGAGTTACCTGAGGTACAGTTTAAAAAATTCTTAGTTCATGTAGTCCCAGCTTATTTAGCATTGACAATCAAATTTGACACAAAAAAAATGTTACCATTCATTCTCATATGTCATTTTAATAGAAAATAATCGTCATTGAATCTGCATTCTGTTCTTTCCCAAATGTTCTCTGTATCGCTTTTTACTGCACCAGGAAGATTTTACTTTTGCTGCCATCAGATTCAAAGATACTCAGGACACACTTTTGAGAAGTGCCTTGCTTAGTTTTGCTATATTATCTACTATGCAAATCAGTTCCAAGGCATTTCTTCTTTACTTAATTAAAATGCATATGTATCACTATGAAAGGATTTCTTAGGTCTATGAGCAAATTCTAACTGGGATACCTCTACACATCTGCAGTCCCACTAACACCACGAGATATACGTGAAGGAAAAATAGATACTTCTCCAGGTACGTAAAAACATAACTATGTCTCTTCAACAACATCTGGGGTTTTTTTAACACAATTTAAACTGTGTATTGGTCAGAGTGTAGCCTACAGAAAATTATTATGCATTTAAGAAAAAAAATCATGTAATTTTGCACCCTGAAATGTCTGGGAAAGCCTCTCTTCATGTCTCTCTTTTTTACCTGAGCATTGAGTATACAGAGGAGTTTTCAAAGGCTCAACAAAGGACATGTTTATTAATAATACAGACATCTTAGGCTTATAGAGAAAGTTACAGGCATTTAGTTAACTACAGCATTATGAATTAGCACTCAGAAGATGAAAGCATAAGTGCAGTCTTCTTATAATAATGCTGCTGGCTTAAGGCTGGATATTCATCCAAGGCATTTTACTTGCCAAGGGCCAAAATCATGTCTAAAGACACACTTCAATCTCATCCAACAGCAACACACAAATAAATAATGTGTCTCTGAGTCATATAAAGTGAAGCCGAATACCATAACTGGCTGCGCGTTCCTTCCCCCACTCATGCTTTAATTGTGCAATCAATAGTAAAATGTTTAAATCAATAATTTTGAAGTTGTGAGCTCAAAGCCGACACCAGCGGAGGAAGTTCTGCAGGCTGTGCAGGGCCAGGGCTGCGTTTTCGTAATAGTTGTGTCTTGCCTTGAGTGCACTGATCTATAGATCAGCACATCTGAAGAGAAAATCCACAGGATTTTCCCATGAAACTATATCCCTTTCTTACTCCTTTGGATCCAATCTGCTTTTCTTCTGTCTTACTTTAATTCCTTTACAGGGGATGAACTTGCTCAAGGAAAAAAAACTCAAAACCTTACAAAAGTACTTCAATCTAGAAACCATTCAATGAGAGCAGAGCACTCAGAGCTTTTCCAGCACAGTGCTCTTGCCTTTCCCTATGCTAAAACTGTTTCCAGACGTGAAACATTGAAAAGGCTTGTGAATATATGCCGTTGCAAGGGAGCGAAGCAGAGTCTGTATAAACTGAGCTCGGTGAGGACGGGGTGAAGCAAAGGGGCGAGAGGTGGACCCCTGCCCCAGCAGCATCCCCTGGCTGGCTGCAGACCCAGCCCGGGCTCTGCGGTCCATGCGAGGGGAGAAGCTGCAGCCCCCGCGCAGCCTTCGCACCAGCCCTGATGGGAGCGAGCAGCTCTTTTGTCGAGTGCGACGTGAGTCAGACTGCTGCTGGAGGAAATCATTTTGTTTACAGCAATGGGAAGGGAATTGCTAGAGCAATTAAAATAATTTCTTGTTTCATAATACGAGCCTTACCAAGAATGGCTGTTAGCTGCATTTCAGTCGCAGGTACTTAAAAACAAACAAACAATCAATCACAAAAAGTAGGTTCTAATTTCACAGAGAATTGTTAGCGAAAAGCAAATCTTAGATGCCACTGTGCCTGGCAGGCACCCAGTCCACATTCTTGTTGCCGAGGAACGCTCCCTTCCTGGCTAGCTGGAGGCAGTGGGTGGACCAGGCTATCTACAGGGGTTGCTGTCCTATGCTGCTGAGGTGAGGTTTTACCAGTTTCTGAAGGCTATGAAGCCACAGGGTGTGCATGTGCACGTGGAGGATAAGAGGAGAGGTGAACCGTGAACCCGTCACCCACTTCTCCTTACCAAGGCAGTTGTTGGCAGGGTGGTCTCAGACCTCTGGTGGGACACACGGAGACACGCTGCTGGCCTGGCTCCAGTAAGGTACATCCACTTCATGGTTTGTCCACGGGTTTCACCAAGACAAGATTCATAACAGTGTTGTCTCAGATAAGGCCTGAATGGCCCAGAAAAGAGAGATTTAGTTTGTTTTGTTTCAGTATTTTGAATTTTCCAGCTGTGTGTCTGTATGGCAGAGCCACAGTCCAAATACATTCCACGTACTGATAGTACCTGTCAAGCCCAGAAATCATACTGAGATGCCGACATGATCCGTCATAGCTAATACTTCTCAAGACCCAAATGTTTACAGGGAACTTTCCAAGCAGTTCATTGGGAAGGAATATGAATCTGTCTCGCACAAACACAAAGGTAGAGTTCCACGGAGTAATTCGGAACAGCCATGTTAAATAATGTATGAGCTGCTCATGGACATTTTGCAGCAGGAAGAAGTGAAATCCACAGTGTTAAATATTTCACTGTGAGTTGCTTGTGCAGTCCCATTGTTTGCTAGCTGTTTAGAGAAGCAAAGCAATCTCCCCAAGGACCCTTCGATGCGCCGGGGGTTAAATAAGGAGAAACATGATATCCTTTGGGATGGAGGGGGCATAGCATGAAGATACATTCACCCTTGCAGATTACTAAACTGAACAGATCTTTTTCACCTGCAATTCTGAGTAAATATACAGGTAGTTTTTGTTGCGGTTGTTTTAAAGTAACTGATAACAGTTGATAGAAGTGCTGATAATTAACAATTATCAGTTCCAGAGGGTTGTGTTGGATTCTTCATCACTGGAAATAATTAAATCACAGTTGGGTGCTTTTTTTTTTTTCCAAAAGACTCATTGTAATTCAAACAAGAGTCAATTTCAAGAAGTCTTGAGACCTGTGTTACTACAGGAGACCTAAACAGATGATCACAATGGCCTTTTGCCGTGATTATTTGTATCATCAAGGCTTCATGGGGCAAGACTACCCTAGCTTGGGCTCAACGTGAGAAGCAAAAGTTGGTCTGTGCCTGAAGGATTTTTCAGTCTAAGACTGAGATAAGAAACAACAGAGGGGATACAGGAAAAGAGGGCAAACTGAACTACACAACAATACCAAGGCATAATTCTGAATCTGTGAATGCATTTAAGACACCGTGATCCTCTGAAGGCTCAGCTAGTTTCAAATATTCTATGAATACAATATATCAATATCAACTTCCTAATGTATTCTTTCTGGGGGGGAAAGAAAGTTAACTAGGACAATGCAAAGCTATTAAGTAGTAACTTTCCAATTATTATGTACAAGAAGGTAAATCCGGTAAATCCTATGAAGGCTTTCTTTCAGTTTAGACTGACTGTATCAACCAAACATTTCAGACATCAGCAGAAGAAAAAGAACTGCTGTTTTCTTTTGAACCAATGCAGCCTAAGACCAGAACTGTGTTAGATCTCACAGTGTAGGTAGGCCCAGGCCTGGACAGCACTGGCAACAAATATGCATCGCCTTCAGAAAATCACGTACAGAAATGTCAGTGGTGGCACAGCACTGGCTGGAGCAGGGAGAGGCCCCTGTTACTGAAGACCTTTCTCTTTGGTCTTCTTAAGGAATCCATACCATTCCTGGTCTCTTTCCAAGAAGGTTTTAGCCATGGCAGAGGACTGCTAATGACTAACATACCTGTATTTCTTATGCCCTGTCAGGTTAATTATAACAAATCCCACAAATACAATGTTCCTATGAATCGGCAGAATACAGTTTACATCTATCCTAAAGAAGATGAAATAAAATTGGATGTTAGCTTATGTTCTCAGATGTAAATTATGTAGCAGGATTTCAATTTAACTACCAAAATATTAGACATAACTGAATTAAAAAAATAGTTAAAAGGAAACATATCCCCCAGTACTATGTTTTATTTATAAATCATTATGCAACTATGAATCCCTGAAACTAGTTTAATCGATAAATGTTGCATAAGATCTGTGTTAAATCTCTTTTTTTGGAGATGATTTGCATTTTAAAATTGACTATAACTCTATAATTCAGGCTTATTTATAATAAATATTTAAGCAGACATATATCTTCAGGAATTAAATATCATTAATGGCAATGGAAAGGACACAGCTTGTGAAATGCTTTTGGAAATCTCTTTTCCGTATGGTAAAAACATCAGACAGAGGAAAGATGGCGATGACACCCAGCCTAGAACATTGCAGCCTGAATTCCAGCATTTCAGGAAGACCTTTAATAAATAGCATTACTGTCTTTAGCTAGTTTTTTAGAGACCAGCAGGAGTGGTATTGCACCTGTTACCCTGCAACTGAGGCAAATCCAGGAATTATGAAGAGTTTCCTCAGACATAGCATCCAGCTCCCCACCTGTTAAAGGACAACTGGAGGTGTTTGTTGCTGCATCTCTGAGTCTGGCACGTGCATCTCTAACAGGCAAGAGCCTGGATTTCCTCAGCTCTGGGTGCCGTCCGAGGTTTACCTATTTGACAGCGTGGATGTGTTTAGGGAGAAGTTAACTTCCTAAAAGACACACCCATAGCTTGTGTTCCAGGCTCGGAGAGCATTTGGGAATTGTTTAATTCATTGCTTTATTTCCAGTTGCAGATCTGACTGTGTTTCTAAGTGCCGTTGGAGACCTATGCCCTTTTGTAGCTCTCAGAGTACAAATTCTCTTCATAATAAAAAAGGCAATTAACAAATTGCAAAAGAAATATTCCATCATGGGAAATATAATTCTACGTGTACATTATAGAAAAAAGGAACAGAAATCTGATCTTGACTGTGGTCATTTAAGTTAATAACACTATTTCCATACATAGCATTAATTACTAGCTTCATATAGTTGCTGGATTGGTGCCTACAACTGAAGGAAAGATATAAACTGGAAGGAGTGGTGGGAAGAAAGAATAACAGAGAGAAAAAGAAACTCTGTATTCTTTCACAGGATCACAGAATGGTCAGGGTTGGAAGGGACCTCTGGAGATCATCTAGTCCAACCCCCCTGGACAGAGCAGGGTCACCTACAGCAGGTTGCACAGGACGGCATCCGGGCGGGTTTTGAATGTCTCCAGAGTGGGAGACTCCACCACCTCTCCGGGCAGCCTGTCCCAGTGCTCTGCCACCCTCAAAGTAAAGAAGTTCCTCCTCATGCTAAGATGGAACTTTCTATGTTCAAGTTTGTGCCCATTACCTCTTGTCCTGTCACTGGGCACCACTGAAAAAAGACTGTTCCCATCCCCCTGGCACTCTCCCTTGAAGTATTTATAAGTATTGATAAGATCCCCCCTCAGTCTTCTTTTCTCCAGACTAAAAACACCCAGGTCCCTCAGCCTTTCCTCATAAGAGAGATGCTCCAATCCCCTAATCATCTTTGCAGCCCTTTGCTGGATCCTCTCCAGCAGATCCCTGTCCTTCATGAACCAGGGAGCCCAGAACTGGACACAGTACTCCAGATGTGGCCTCACCAGGGCAGAGTAGAGGGGGAGGATGACCTCCCTCGACCTGCTGGCCACACTCTTGATGCACCCCAGGATGCCATTGGCCTTCTTGGCCACCAGGGCACATTGCTGGCTCACGGTCATCCTGTTGTCGGAAATTTGTTGCTTTCCTTCATTTCTTCTTCCTTTTTTTTTTCCCTCCTTCTGTATTTGGGTTTTCCTCCCTATAGTCACCAACCTAATCCACTATTTTAGTAATTCCTACCTTTACAGCATGGAATTTTCTTTCTCCTTACACCCACCAACTGCAACAAGAAGGAAAAAAAAAAAAAAGGTTTCTTTTGCCTCAAAGGGCAGCATTGCTGTGAAAAAATGTGTAAGAGTGAAATCCTCTCACTGAACAAAACTGATTTTTTTTGCGTGAAGGGACATTTGAATATTTTTTTGGAAAGCAGCATACTGCTTTGCTTGGTATTTTCAGAGCTAGCGTGGCTGAAGGAGTGAGCTCAGACCTCTGCTCTATCTTGTGACTCAATAACAGGGCCACCTGCCCAGCTTCATGCAGTGACGTTCGCTGCCAACCCAATGAAGGCTATTGACAGCGCTACCATCACATGAGCATAGCTGAGGGCATAGAATGACCCAGAGAAGATGCTGGAGTGGGCATGGCTCCTGCTGGCAGGGGACAAGGAGAGACCCAGGGGAGGGGTAAAACCAGCAACCTCCGAGTGACATTGCATGACACAAGACAGCGTGATCTCACCAGGCATGTGATCCCATTCCTCTGTGGGGAGAGGGACGTAGGCCACGGACCTCAACACCAGTCTTCAAGCCCTGCTCTGATTTAATCTGCGTTTAAGGCTTGTGATGACGGACAGCATGCAAAAATCTCAACTTCCCTTGGAGACTATGATAAAACTGAAAGGTCTGGCAGCCAGTCATGCTGCATTTTAACTGGTAAACCAAAGCTTTTTATATAGAAACCATTAAAGTCATAAACATGAAACTCTGCAGTACTGTTTTAACAGTCACTTTTCAGAGGGAGCAACAATCTACAGTTAAAGCTTTTTGTGAGGGGACATTTTATGACTCCTGGACTTCAGTCTGTTTAGTTTATCCCCACAAAGGTAAAAAGTGATCTGAATGTGGTCTGTAAATACCTCTGATAGCAGAGGGCTTTTTAAACTAATGGAAAAGAGTAGAGCAAGATCCAACATCTGGCAACTATGCTAACTACATTCGGGGGCAAAGGCATGCATTCCTGACAGTCAGGATCTCCAACCAAATTACTTGCTCAAGGGTAAGCTGGATTCTTTCTCAGGTGAAACCTTGAAATTGAACCTGTGTACTCTACTACCAGAAGTTAGAGGCCCAAAGAAGAAACCAGTTGATAAAAATCTATGGCTTTTGTCAGGTGAGATGATCAAAACCAGTCCTTTCTGGCATTAAAACTATATGCCAAGCATTCGGTTCCAGTGGGATAAAGGGAGAAGTATTTAATTTGGAAATTCTTCAATGAAGTTTCTCTCTTTTACTCTCTCTTTCTCAAAACATGCCAGTTCAGGAAGAAACGTGATATGGCCACAGTGTTCATACAAAGGTTTAGCGTTCACTAGATGCAAACTCCTATTCTTTTGTTCTCCAGAACTGTTAGATGTTGTTGAGGCTCCACAGTTTTACCAGAATCTTCAAGTCAGAGCAAAAAAAAATAATTAGAAAGACTAATTAGACAAGATTTGTGAAAACATCTGACGTTGAGTAAAAATAGCTCAGGTCAATAGTGAAGTGTTCATTTTACCTGCCCTCTCGTAAGTAAATACACTGACTTTTGAGGTAATGTGCAAATACCTGTGGTGTGAACCTCAGACTCTCATAAATGAGTTCCACAATTCGTCTAGAAATGTCATTCCTGGGATATTTCAAACTTCTGGGACCACTCTGAAAAGTCTGGGAATTAAAACTATTTTCATAGCATTCCATTAGAAATAGCCACGTTTTCTTCATGTCAGAGATGTGGTGCAGAATATGTTTTAATTTTTTCTCCAGGTTGCTATGACTGCTTGCACCTCCATAACCAACAACACACGACCCTTTTCCATATTTTAGGTTTGTGTACTGCGTGCTTTATACAGTACCCTCCCATGCTCTAGGAGTCCAACATTATCAGTATCTCACATATGAGTTACATGTGTGTTGGAGTAAATGATTTATGCTAGAATTAATCATCTATAAGGATACCTAGGCTGTATTATATAGATTACAGCAATCAACTGATATTCCTACATCATTATGACAGATTAATTCCGAAAAAAAGATATAATAAGGTGCTAGTCAGGATACTAAGAAGCTGCTGTAAGTGTGACCAGAAATTATCTCGCGTGTGCATTGGCAACCTGGAAAGTATGGCATATAAACAAAATCTGCCTTGCCCTGCTCTTCGCCGTCAGCCTTTTGCCATTTTAGGGTCCGACCTCCTTGGAAATTGATAAAAATTGTGGCGACACTGCTCCCAACAAGAGGGCTCGGGGCGAGCGCCTGCAGTCTGGTTGCATTAGAGGCTGTAATCCTCCACCTGGCAAGGAATTACACAGCAGCCATTTTCACTTTAGCAAGCTGCTCTTCCCGCAGATGTACCTGGTGCTGGGGAGGACAGACATCCATACGCGCACATACAGGCTTCCGTCGGCTTCCTTCCAAAGAGCACTCATTCACCAAGCAGCCCATACACCTGGGTACAATGTTTCAGCCAGCCCAAGCCCATAGTTTACTCCAATTGAGGCTGCAAATGATGAAAACCACAGTCAGCATTCCTAGCAGCAGCTCAGCACTAAGCCTCACATTCACTGTCCTGCAGGATGGAGTGCTAATTATTCATATGGAATAATAGCTTTCATGTGAAGTAATATATTGACTCTCCTCCAAAATCTAGCTTGGAATTTAAGAGATTATGAATAGTGCCAAGAAAACTACTCCAGGGCAAAACAACCCTGAATCTTCAAGTTTAGACAAGAGCCTTACTATAAACAAACAAAAGTGTGATATTGTTTAAATTGGTCTTTGAAATTGTCAGTGGGAGATCCTTTCTTTTTTCGTGAAACCCTCCAAACAGGTGGGGAACTTTTACCTTCATATTGCAAAGTTAACTTCCAAATATTAGCCAGAGAGCATTTCATAAAACGTGTTGTGATATATATTTTCTGTTGCACAGTAATTGAAACTACCACTGCAAGTTGATCTTTTGTTTGGTTTTTTTTTTTTTGTAATTACCACTTAAGGATGTCCTTGAGACCAAAGAAACTTGGCCACAGGGATCTCAGAATGTCATTCTGTCTTTCTTTGGCTTGCCTTTGAACAAACCATTCCTTTGGCCACCAAACCAAAGCTCTCACTTTGTGAGGACAAATAGGTTTAACATAGAGCGTATTCTTCCCTCATGCTCTCTGTCTTCATAGCAGGGATTTAAGGAACAGTTTTCTCGCACCAAAAGCTCATGAAAACTCTCTGTGCGCAACTCTGCCGTGCAGGAAACTCCTGATGCTCACAGCTGAGATTCTCAAGCACGTGGTACTACAGCCGCCAAAACAAACTGCAGTGTGTATATATGTACATACACACACATATATACAAAAGATACAGAGGTTGCTGAATTTTGTGGTTGTGTGTAGCTAAAAATCAGACTGAGAACGGAAGGAACAAAGTAACTTCTCCCATAAGACAGCCCCAGTCCTGGCCTTGCCACATCATTTTAGCGGTGACACGAGTCTGCTGCTGCAGCCATTAAGGCAGATGCTCTGCTGAGGCTGTTCAAAGCCTCTGTTCTAGAAGGGGTTTGTGAGGAAGCAACTGGTTTTGACAGAAAATACCAACGCATTTTATACTGGCCACTGCATTGGATTTTTGATCTGTTTTACTAGGGAGCTTCAACAGATATATTTTCCTATGCAAAAAAAAAAATCAAAATAAGACCTTTCAATATCATTTCACTTTGGGAGAATAACCAAACAGACACTTTTTGATAGGATAAGTTCCTTCTTGACCATAACCATAAAAAATATTTTCAGAATGCATTCCCACCGAAAATAAATGTTATTTTTGTTGTTTTGTCATTTTACTTTCTGCCATATTTTTAATCTTGGCTGTTTATGAATGTTTTGCAGACCAAATGAAATTTTAAAAATAAGAATTGAAATTTAAAAAATGGACCAAAGACCATTTTTCAAAAATGCTGTTTTGTAGGACACATGTAGAGAGAAAAATTAGCAATTTCTGAATTTTCTGTGGAATTGTAATTTGAGGTTTGGACAAGCATATCTACTTCATCTTGGACAGACAGACTGATGCTGTCAGGGATCTCTGGTAAACTGAGTTGACTTTGAAATGATGACATGGTACCATTTTCTCTAAATGCGTCTGTCAAGAGACATCGTAACTAGTTTCCAGGTCAGACTTTCCTGTGATCTTCTGTTCTGTTTTGCACTCATGAAGTTGTGAGAAGTTCAGAGATACTTGCACAGTCACAATGATTTGCAATCACTACTCAGTTCCTTTGAAAATGCAAACTTTCCCATGATGCTTCTGTGTCTCACTGGCTCAGACTGCCTCTGCTATGGGCATCTGCAAATAACAAGCAAGGGGAATGATGCTGCAGTCTAGAAAATATCACCTCCTTGTCACAGAAGGATTCGCCAAAGTGCCACCGTCTCCAGCTTCAGCTGGTTTTCTGATGAAGTTGCAGCCGTTTGTAAGTTCTAAGACGCCGAACTTGACAATTGTGATTCATAGTTTGACTACGATATTTTGGTTGCTTTAAAATAATGTGAGCTTTAACTATTTTCCCTTGTCCTGAGATTACTCAGACATTTCTGCAGTATAAACGATAACTTCAATAAGATTTTTTTTGCCTCATGTCCTACAAGAAGCAAAGACAATATTCTCAAGCCTTGCTGGTTTCAGGTTAAGATCAAGACACGCAAATCACAAAATAACTGTGTCAATCCTGCAAAGGTTATATATTTCGTTGTATAAAATTGTACAGAGGCTGCCCCACTGACATCAACAAGACTGCTCATGCATCAAGCTCATGTGCATGTTTTCGTAGGATCAAGAGGCACGAGTAATTTGATTTCCAAAGATATTCAATGCCTGTAACCCTCAATGACTCCAACATATCTGTCTCTTGGTGTCGCTAGCCATCGGGCTACTTGTGTAGGTGCCAGTCTAAACATTTGAAAGCCTTGACCCAAAAAGTTAATTTGAATTAAAGCTGTGATTTTGCATGAAAGCTACAGCCCAATATACTCCTACACTGCCCTGGGAAGGCAGCATTCTGTGCTGTGGAAGCTAATATGCACCCTCACTCTACCTCTCTTTGTTTAGTAGAAATTAGAAATTAGTGATGGGAAATTATCTCCCATCTCATCATAATCTCACTTGGGAGCTGCCTCCTGCTGTGAGTGAACTCAGAGTTCAGTAACAACAACTGACTGCTAGCTTTTCCAAAGAAGAAAAGTAGGCATTCTCTAAATTATTCCCTTCAGTTAGATGCACTATATCATTGGAGATGTAGCAGCTTAACGTGAAGCATTTATTACTACACATCTACATTTACCACTAATGTGATGTAGTCAAAGAGACAATGATTTCCTTTCCTTGCCTCCCTTGGTTAGAACCACTGGGAAAGGGAGTCATTTCTACCTATCTATATCCTGATTCACCTTTAACGTGAATATGATCACATATCTCTGTGTGTGTGTGTGTGTGCGCGCGCATGCGTGCACACATGTAGGTATAAACTACATAACCATAAGTACAAGGATGTTTTGATTCAGGTCCTCAGATGATGTAAAACATGAGTACTTTATTGGTCACAGTGAAACTACAGCCTTGCAGAAAATGTGTGGAAAATTTTTCTGTTTCTAAAAAATTAATAGTAATAATAATAATAATAATTGCCAAAAGGTCTCTCTCAATACTGGGCAAAGCTTTCCAAATAAAGGGCTGTTTACATACAGAAGCACACAGGTCAGCTGCTGCCTGTTCCTATAAGGTTCTTTACCAGGGAAGAGACGAGGCCCGATTCCAGCACAGGATATGGAAGACTGTCAGAAGATGACCAAAACCCACCAGATTTCCCCAGCATTCAGAGCATGTGGCTAAGTCTGATGTCAGATACTATACCAGGAGAAACATATCATTATTGTAGCTCAGAAAAATATAAAAAGAAAAATAGGAAGCTACGATATGATGATGGGAATGGAACACTTCCACATTACGTTATTCTTTAGAAAGAATATTAATGAGTGATTTGTTTCGCTGGTTTTCTTTAACCATGAGTTTTTCTAAGAGAAAAAATCTTTCTGTCCATGCTCACGCAAAAAGAATGTAAGTAAAAACTTCTCATCTCAGGGAAGCAGGATGTACATATCGTATGTGTGAAATCCCAAACTCGTCTGGCTTTCCTAGATATGCTGTTTGAAGTCAATACCAGTTTATAAGTTCCATTGCATGTTTTAAAAAGTATCATGAAACAATCCTGTATCATCTCAACTTATTTGTAAAGTAGCTTATGGGAAAGTCTTTTAGACTGAACATTCCCAGATATCCTTCTACTTCTCAGTGACTGCAGGTGAAATTTTTTGCTTTACAGTTGTGCAACCTTTTTTAGTTTTCCACAACTATTCATGCGTATAGGTCACTCTACAGCATATATGAGTTTACTTACTCGCCTTTTTCTGAACCCTAGAAATACTTTCTGGACCATGAAGAGTTCATAGACAAAGACCTGAAAACCATGGCACTAGAGGAAAGAGTCATAGCTTAGGAAAACTTCAATAAAAAAACGATAAAGCCAGAGAGATTTTTTCAGGAATGAAAGTGGAGATTTTCCATATTCAAGTTCTGTGGTTTAAGAAAATTGCCTCCTTTATTATTATTTATGTTAGATTAGCACCTACACTCTACCTGATACTGGCAGAGTCAAAGAGATGATGGATTTTTCTCCTTATTTAACATAGGGCTAAATACAACCACTGTCCCAGGCATTTCACCAGCTGAAAACTGGACTTACTTCACCTTTATCTTATCCATTCTCAGAATCCAATTCATTAATAAAATCCTCCCTCCGGAGAGCAACACAGAGAAATGCAAAGTGACTTTTTACATATCAGAAAAGAATCAGCATCTCTGGACTCCTCACTTGGCTTTGGAAGGCAGAAACTGATCACTTGTAGACAACTTTTGGCTTCTCCTAGTGATGGTGGAAATGGGAAGAGAAACAATAAGTTACTTTTCAGCCCTCTGACTTTGCTTGGTGAGACATATCAGGAAAATACATAAAACCTATAAGTATGTATTTTTAAAGACCCACTGTCTTGTAATGGAGCATTTGACGGGGGGGAAGCAGCCTGTAACAGGCAGTTACCACGTTGTTTCTACGCTATTAAAGAAACACTGTGTTGTATCTTTCTTCTTCTTTCCTTCTCTTGTTTCCTCTTTCTTTTTCTCCTTCCTTCCTTCCCTCCTTCCTTCCCTCTCTCACTTCCTTGTTTGTTACAGTCCTTTCTGCAAGATCACAACCGGTGGATGTGGAAAATGACCACAAGATCGCTAGCATTATGAGGACATCCTAAATGGAATACACCAAGAAACCAATTCTTCCCCTTCCCCTCCTCCTAAAGAATTTGTATACAAACAAAACCGGAAGGACATTCAAAACACATAAACTAAAATTGTCTCCACAATCCTTATTTTTTTCAAACTTTCCCATAGATAGGCATTTTCAGATGTTGCCTTTAAAACACAGCAGTGCTTGTGGAAGGTAGCTAAAAATCAGACTGAGAAAGGAAGGAACAAAATAACTTCTCCCATAAGACTGCCCCGGTCCTGGCCTTGCCACATCATTTTAGCGCTGACGTGAGTCCGCTGCTGCAGCCAGTAAGGCAGATGCTGTTCAAATCCTCTGTTCTAGAAGGGGTTTGTGAGGGAGCAGCAGGTTTGATGGAAATTACCAATACATTTTATGCTGACCGCTGCATTAGGGCTTTGACTTGTTTTACTGGGGAGCTTCAACAGACATATTTTCCTACGAAAAAAATCAAAATAGAACCTTTCTTTCGTCACGATTTCACTTTGGCAGAATAACCAAACTGACATGTTTTGATAGGATAAGTTCTTTTGTGACCATAACCATAAAAAATATTTTCAGAAAATATTACTTGGGGAAAACTGTTATTTTTGATATTTTTCTTGTCACACCGTTCTACTTTTTGCTATATTTTTAATCTTGGCTGTTTATGAATATGTTGCAAAGCAAATGAAATTTAAAAATGAGCATTGAAAATTTTAAAAATGGACCCAAGACCTTTTTTTTTTTTTTATTTTCCAAAAATGCTGTTCTGCAGGAAAGTGTGTGGAGCAGAAAATTTGCAATTTCTGAATTTTCTGTGGAATTGCAATTCCAAGTTTGGACAAGCATACCTGCTTCATCTGGGAAGAATAGACTGATGCTATCAGGGATCCCTGGTAAACTGAGTTGACTTTGAACTGATGACATAGTAATGAAGGTTTTAAATTCCTGAGCCATCCAACTGTCTATTAACAGCTCTTTAAACTTACTACATACACACTGATACTGATCTGCTTATTACTGCAGAAATTCTAAACATAAACATTATTATAAAATCTTGTTTTAGCCACCAAGAAGGGTGAGAGACTGGAACGCTAGACAGATTTTCTTTGTCTTGTATTCCACGTATGAGACTGGAGTTAGACATAACAGCCCTGTAACCTGCTCTGGGAGAAAAATAAGCCCTTATAGGAAAAAATGACCGGCAATTATTCAAACAATTTAGACTGAAAGGGCTTAGGAAAAGGTGGCTGAGAAAGAGGGAGGAAGAAACATCACAGCTGAGGAAAATAAAGTACAGAAAAGTGTGGTAAGGACACAGATGGGTACTTTTGTCAAGAAATGGTTTCTTTCTTAGAAGGTTAATTAACAGGATAATGTTTTTATAATACATGTTGGCACCATCAGCCAGAAAAGGGTTGCCAAAATGGACAGCCCCTTCATACTATGGGAAAGAAGACAAACCCCTCTGACTATACGCAATTTTGTACCATTAGGTGTTCCTATCAGGCTCTTTTTCCTACTTCGTCTGAAGCAAAGAACAATTACACTGCCTATGTGGAATACATGCCCACTTTCCCTGGTTTGTTTAGATCACTAAATGTGACTGCCTTCCCTCTTTCAGTTTTTGTTTCTGGACTGATTGTGCTTTGCAGTCTGATTTCCACTTGAGTCCACTCAGGAATAGGATGCTGAAACGTGATTGTTTCCACTATTGCAGGCTGCCGTTTTTTCATGCCACACACTGCCTTAATGAGCTTCACCCTGAGCGCGCGACCCAGCTGGCAGTGAAAAACAGGAAGCATTTTGGCACACATTTTCCCTTTGTGGGGTGAGAGAGGAAGCAGACGCGAGCCCTGGCTCAACAGTGACACAATTGAAATGGAAACAGAGAGCTGCCTTGCCCTTGATGTGGCGTGAGATCAAACCTGGGTCACCCCTGTAAGCTGCCTCGCTGCTGAGACCCCCAGTTTGGACTGAAGAAGTACAAGAAATGTCCACGTGAAAGCTCACGTATACGTGGTCTCCAGGGGCCTGAGCCAGCAAAGTCAAGGGGAAGTCTGTCTGCCGATTGCCACAAAGTCTGGATCGAGTTTCTTCCCTTCTAGTGAGCAAAGATCCTTCCAACTAAGTGGGTAGAAAAATTTGTCAGGTGAAGTTTGCTGCTGTATTTGGTGCTACGAGAGTCTTTAACTGCCTATAGCATTAAAAAAATAGTGGCATCTGTATTTACACTGAGCCACCTGTACCGTGTAATTTACAAGTGCAGATATTCTGGACTTGAAAGAGCAAGATATCTTTTGGTGGTAATTGCTGTAAGTGGGCCCAGTTTGGCTGGAGGGGAGGGATGCCATCCAGAGGGACCTGGACAGGCTGGAGAGGTAGGCCCATGCCAACCTCATGCAGTTCAACAAGGCCAAGTGCAAGGTCCTATATCTAGGTCAGGGCAATCCCAAGCACAAATACAGGCTCGGCGGAGAATGGTTCAAGAGTAGCCCTGAGGAGAAGGACTTCGGGGTGCTGATTCACAAGAAGCTCAACATGAGCCGGCAGTGCACGATCGCAGCCCAGAAAGCCAACCATATCCTGGGCTGCATCAGAAGAAATGTGACCAGCAGATCAAGGGAAGTGATTCTTCCTCTCTGCTCTACTCTGATGAGATCCCATCTGGAGTACTGCGTCCAGTTCTGGAACCCCCAACACAGGAAAGTCATGGACCTGTTGGAGCAGGTCCAGAGGAGGGCCACAAAGGGGAATGACTTTTTAACGAGGGCATGTAGAGATAGGTTGAGGGGGAATGGCTTCAAACTGGAAGAGGGTAGATTTAGATTAGATATAAGAAAGAAACTTTTCATGGTGAGGGGGGTAAGGCACTGGAACAGGTTGCCCAGAGAAATTGTGGAAACTCCACTCCTAGAGGTGTTCAAGGCCAGGCTGGATGGGGCTTTCAGCAACCTTGTCTAGTGGAAGATGTCCCTGCCTATTGTCAGGGGAGTTGGAACTAGATGATCTTCAAGGACCCTTCCAACCTAAACCATTCTATGATTCTACACCTTGGGATAATTTTTTTTAATGCAAAGTGAGCAAAAACGCATGAGAGAGCATTTTAGCATGGCAGCATTAATCTATGTTTCATTATGTCTGTCAGAACAGGATTCATGAGGACAAAACCTGTGCTGAGCAGGAGCATTCTCATGAAACCACAAATGTGACATTTCTGAGAGATGGCAAGGTGAAATTTTTATCATCTACATTAAAATCCAAATCCTACAGTCTTTACCAGTGGCCAAACAAAATTTCTGAGCTAGTTCTCCAGGACACTTTAGAAAGATAGCAAAACGCAAACTGATATTGGTGTTCAGCAGAGTCAGGATGTCATCTCTTTCTAACAAAGGGATACACTTTCTGTCATAACATCATGGACAGTGTCTATCTAAAGCAGTGTCATTCCAACAGCCAATTATTCCCACTTAGTGAGCAGGAACTGCGTAATGAGATATGCTAGTGTTTTCTGAGACGCAGAGGAAGAAGTAATTAAAAAAAAAAACCCACTGGGTAATGCTCATCAGCTTCTCCACATTGTCCAGATGAACTGCTAAATCTTATGGAAAACTATTCACCTCTGTCACCACAGCGGTCAGCCTTTATTTGCTCCACATGCAAGGACTGAACACCCATCAAGAATCGTTTAGTGCTTTCTCAGTATAAATAAAATAAAGCATTTTTACAGTGAAGACCTTTGTCATCTGTAGATGTCCAAGTAATTTACAAAGAAGTCAATATATCCACCTTGCAGACAGGAAAGCAGAAGACCAAAGATGAACTGATCCATCTGTGGTCACCAAGCAGCAAAGCCTGGAGAGCCCTGAAGTCCAGAACCCTAACACAGGGCTCCATTCACAAACCCAGATGCTGAAAGAACAGTTCAGGGAATAAATTCCAGCTCCGTTTTCCATATCATAACAACTATCTCCTTAAAAAGAAAAGTACTGATCGATACAAAACAAGACAGGTGGATGAATGGTGGAAAGATGACATTTGATCACCTTAAATGGAAAATACGAGCAATGTAGACTGTCTGCTCATATGTCATTCACAGGTATGAGTCTATACAAGCCAGTTTTGCAAGAGTTTGTAGATCTTCTTTATGATTGTGTTTCAGCTTCAAATCTTACTGGCTTCGGCCCACAGACTTGTCATCTCTGGAAAGCCCAGCTTATGCTAAGTGTAGGCCCTTTGAGGTCTCTGAAAACACATGGAATACAAGAAAGGCAGAAATGAACTGGGAAAGGAGAGGAAGCAGAAGACAAAGCAGGAAAAGTAAAGAAAGAAAAAGAAATCTGAGAGAAAGGAAGCAGGAGAATGAAGAAGATTAAGAGAAGGGAAGAAGAGTGAAAAGAAAAATGGGAGGAGAGATAGGGAAATTTGGTTTTAATTATGTTTATTGTAGTTCTTCATGCACAAAATTACAAAGTGAAAACAACATAAACAGCTCTGCTGCAGGCATGCTAGGAAACAGTCCATAAAGCAAGAAAATGTTATACAGGAGCTTGTAGTGACTTACTGCATTATTCACTATGTAATAATTGGCCAAAAGAAATTAATGAGTCTTTTTTCAATTACTTTGGCAGATAACTGGAAAGACTTACAGGCTTGTTTGCTGTAGATTCTTTACCTAAATAACAGATAAAAGACAACCAAGACCTTTAGGAAGCTGGTTGTAAAAATAAAAAGTTAGATATGCTTTGTGCAACAGAGGCACCCCTGCCCCAGAGCGGGTCCCATCATGGCAGGAAGGATATATTAATATAGCAGGAGACAATCCCTGCTCAGAGAACTTGCAGAAAACAGCTTGATGAAACAGGCTGTGCTGAAAAACATGAGAGTAAAAGATTTTAAAAGTTCAAACCCTGAACCCCAACAAAATCGCAAATCCACTTATAAAGCTGGACCAGCTTTCAACTCCTCGGATAGTACAAGGGACAAGCGTAACAGGAATAGTCGAGTAATTTAGGTATGGCAAGTTTTAACAGGGTAAAGTCATGTTGCCCAGAGGATTGCATTCTCCAACCCGCTGATTAAGACCAATGAGGACCCAAATAGCACCTTTCCAAATCTTCCCATTTCCATTCCATATTTAGGGCTTCCCCCCATATTCCTAAACCCATGCTCATTTTATTTTCTCTCTTGAAAGAAGGAAACTTCAGAAAACCCTTTGACCTGAAGGGCTGAATGGAGAGTACCTCCTATCCACAGCAGATTTCTTTATTTTCCCTCTAGAGTTTGGATGATGATCACAAAGATTTTTCTTTTCATTTCCTTATTACCTGTTTCTACCTTTGAACTTTTCTAATTTAGAAATCCATGATTCTTCATCGTCTTCATCTCAGATAAGCTGCTGGATCTTCCCTGGTAGCAGCTAACTGGGCTGGGATCATTAACCAAACAATCAAGGAGAAAATCTAGATACATGTTAATAGGAGGATACTCTTTCTTCTTACAGCACTGACAAAGTATCTTAAAGTTTCCTGTCAAAATGTCCTTGAAGGTTGATGAGTGTTATCCTTGCCAAACACATTGTCACAAAAAATCTGCTTGTTTCTAACAAAAGCGTCTGAAGTGTTTGGTGCAATTTCTGGCTGAAAAAAAAAAAAAAATCAGCAAAATATCAATACCCAGCAACAATGCAAAATGATAATCGAACGTCTACGCTCCCGAAGGATTTGTGTGTGTATAGGTTTATCTGTGTGTGCCCATGTTCTGCACAGCGTGACTTGCCACCTGAGCTCTGAGCAGCTGGCACACCTGCAATGTCAAGAGTATAGTGTGTGTCACAGGAGGAGTTTTACAAGTCATCACACCGATAGCGATTAATTGGCACAGCATGCCAGCAAAGCTTGGACCAGCCCAGGACTGTAGGGATCGGCACGCTACACATCTTTTATACCACCAACTTCCTCTGACACTCATTAAACACACCTGCCTGACTGACCAGTCGAACACGATTGATGCACGCTATTTTCTGGAACAGTCTGTCTTCTCTTATATCCTTAACCTGCTACACTAATACTGTATTTCTCTCTTAAAACTGCCTATCAGAGCAAAAGGGTGTCCATGGAAACCTTTCTTGCTTTATACTAGCTATGCAGTCTGTTGCTACACTTTCACATCAGATTTGTTACTGGTGCTTATTCACTTGGAATGAAACAGTAAACTTGTCTGGAGACGTCCTGAATTATTCATAGACAACATGTATAAAGATAAGTCAGGGCATGAGATGTACCTTGGTGCTGAAGCCAACATGGCATGTAAGAGTGAATGATGCTTGCGTGGCTTTGTGGGAGAGCTGCGTCTCAACCACTGTGAATGACTAGGAATTGGGTAACGATCATTAAGACCTGCAAGCCGATTTGCCTTTGACAATGGAAGTCAGGGGAAGTTTTGACACAGCAGCTGTCTTTGCTTCACTTTGATTGTGAACACAGCGTTAAGGCCTGAAGTCACCTCCAGGTTTGTATTTAGACTTTAAAACGAGCAGTTTTGTGAGCACACAGAGGCAAGTGTATCTGATAGTGCTTAGACAGCTAATTACTTCATCATGCCTATCAAGGAAGTAGTTAGATGACTAAATATCATTGAGTATGGCTCTGGAGCTGCAGCCGGAAAACTATACATGGAAGTTGGATAAATCAGTCAATTCCAGATTTGTTATCAAGCATCAGCTTTGAGCTCATTTTTCACACAGTGAAGGTACATTCACCATGCAAATATTCATGCCTTACAAACAATTCTGCCTTCCTCTGAAGTCTGATACTGAGAGAGATAGAAGCTACTATTTGTGAACCATCAGCAGACCTGCTTTGAAAACAATGGGTCCAGTTCTGGTTGCACATCACTCCAACATATATTACATGACTTCAATTTCTAGTCTGAGTCTGCAGGATCAGAAATGGGCCCATTTATAAAGCCATCACCTAATCAGGTAGTCATGCTTTTCTAAAAAAAAAACATGTACATCTATTACTCTGGGAAAAATTAAGTGAATTTCCCCTTGGTAATCTCCATCTGGGACTATGTGGACTGGATAGCACAATCCACTGTGCACTGAATGGCCTTCACAAGCCTCCAAGAGCTTGTCCATCAGTGTCTCATCAGCACTGCAATGATATGCACTCCATGTCTGAACAGTTATAAAGACATTATATTTTCATGGTTGCTAAAAATGGGAGATTAAGTGATTTGGTACTGAAAACACTTCTGTAAGCATTGGATGAAATAGTGAGTTAAGCTCTCATGTTTATCCTTGTCCAAAATGAGAAACTTTTTTTTTTGAAATCACAAAATCTTCAAAAGAAGAGAAACTTGATTCCGATCCAGCTATAGCCATTAGCAGACTTTGGGAAGCTTCCTAATATGAAGATGTTAGTCACAAAGCGAGGCCCACATGCCAGAGCAGAAGCTAGTGGATTTAAAAATAAGACAGCTACCTTCCTAAACCACCGTTGGTTGACCAATTTGACCACTGGGAAGAGAATTCTGTTTATAAATGACATGTTCCTATTTAAATTAACTCAAGCTTCCCTCTGTGCTATCTTTATTTTAAAATCAGATTTATACCAGTTAGCAATTTTGTCCCTGAAGCAGCTTACAGACTTATGCCATCACAGTTGGTGTCTGACTTTAAGTTGTCAGTAATGTAGTACTGCAAGATGTTTTTAACTTGAATTATATATATATCTTATATTTAAATTACTTTAAAATTGTGTATAGAGCCTTGTTTTTAAACACTTGTTCTCTTTCTGGAGATTGCGTACACGTGCACAGTTTGTTAGGAATCCAAGAATTTTGTGATTCTAATACTCCTACGGAACATGACTAAATATTCAGCAATGCTTCAAATTAAGTTAGTGCCCCACCCCAGCAGATCAGCTCTTCAAACAGCCTACATTCCTTCACCTGGGAGTGGAAGGAAATCACCAAAAAAAAAGTAAATAAAGGAGTGAGATGGAAAGCATTTTTGCCGTGCAATTATCCTGATTCTCAACTCACACTCCCTCAGAAACAAGATGGAAGAGCAATTCTTGAAATGTCCCTTGGTCACGGTAGGGATAAAAAGATAAAATTGCTTAAGGATGAGTACCACCATCTGTACTCACCTTGACCAGTATCTTACTCTGGCAGGCCACTGAATCCAGACAGAGATCCCAGCGCCTTATGCTTTAAGAGCATAACAGATACAAATGAGACGCCCCTTATGGCACCGCTTCTGCCACGCTCTCTGTGGGCTGTAGGAGAGGGGAGGAAGAATTTTCAGGGCATCTTCTCTCCCATTTTGCAGAGCATTCTTCTCACTCAGCTGGTTTCCCCCAGATTACTCCATACGGTAGCAC
Source organism: Vanellus vanellus (assembly GCF_965231255.1). Taxonomy (NCBI): domain Eukaryota; kingdom Metazoa; phylum Chordata; class Aves; order Charadriiformes; family Charadriidae; genus Vanellus; species Vanellus vanellus. The sequence goes on along the minus strand of NC_138905.1, from coordinate 124,430,295 downwards.
TAGGCTTGAGCTCCTAGCCCCCAGTGTAATTTTCACACATAAGCTACCTATTTGGGGGGGAGGGTTGGGGGGGAGGATATTTGTGCACATGTGCATATTTGAGAGTACACTCATCCACCTGAATTGACCATTTCATATTAATTAGGCAAATATCACAATGACACCAGACCTTCCTTCCAAGCTATACAGAGAGAATAACTCAGAAATTTTGCAAGACTTTTCCCGTCTTCCCACTGTAATCGTTACCATAAAGCAGCCTGCTAGCAGACAAACCAGTGAATTTTGTCCCACACTGAGCAGAGTTTTGGTGCGGGGTCCATATTTTGTCATTTAGCTCAAGACGAAACTCACATGTTTATCAGTCATGCTTGGGAACATACTGCCCTTCAGCAGAGATTTTTGCCTTCTTAGAAGGTGGTTTGTGTTCCATAAACCCCCTGAATCACGTTCTACTTTTTAGATTTTGGTATGCAAAGATGACACAGCAAATTACACCCTTGTAATACAAAAGAATAATATTTTTCTAGCAACAGTTCATAAGGCTGGGACCAGCTGGTCCAAAATGGTTAGCAACGCTACATTCTCGAAGGGCTGCTGGTACTGTAGCTCCTAAGAGTCTCTGATTTCCATTTTTTTGGCCTGAAAAGAATAAAGCATCTTGCACGAAGGCATTCCACTCTGGATCATACAGTACTGGAAGTTTCAGTGTGTATGTTTTCTTGACTGCAAGAAGCTCATCTTATATCTTGTGCCTCGTTCTCATGATGAGACAACATCTTTGATGACATCTATGTATGTATGTTGATGATATGGGAAGATAGGGCCACCCTTAAATTCTCTGCACCTCCAAAAAAGAGGCAAATGTGAGCGAGGGAAACTCCATTGCACAGCATATGCTGCTACTTACTTACTTTAACTTGACATTGATGGATGCATTCAAGTATTTACAAGCTGCCTGATGAGATGACTCAGAGAAAGTTTGAAAGAAACAGCACGGCTGACACCCCTGCTTGAAGGGGGAGGAAGTGGGAGGGAAAGATTGCCTTGAGATCAGAGTTTGTGGTTTTTTAAAATGCTGCTGCTTCACAAGCCCACTCTTTGTGCTGGAGTAATTATGTGGGTGTACGAGGAAAAAAAGCTAAGCAGCTTGAGAAAGGTCTGGCTGTGGGGAAACCCAAATTTAAAGAGCGCCAAGAAGTAGAGCAGCACAGTAGTCCTGGAGGAGGACATGCAAGCCAGCTTAGCCAGAGCCTAGAGCCGCCACTGGGACAGTCCTGAGACAGTCATCTGTGGGCAGCGAGCTCACCTTTCCATCATCCTGCCTGTGCAACTCCTCCCTGCTGGGGAGGTCCCCCATCCTGTGGCATTGATGTAGATCAGCACATTTCTCCTGTAACTTGAAGACTGCTTTAGTTGCTTCTGTAACCACGTGAGGAGGCGAACAGGAGTGGGGAATGGAGTGTCAAAAAGCCATCCAGACCTCCTCTTCTCTCCTCTACAATGTGTATGTGGCTGGGCCCCAGAGATGTGCCCTGGTACTCACCGGCACCGAGCCCTCTTGCTTGGAGGCAGGCTAGACCCATGGCAAGGCAGAGAGCAGCTGCCCTGGAGATCGTGTCTGTCATCACTGACTTCTTAATGAGCAGAAAGAAATGTGCATCCTGTTCTATGAATTACCATTTTTGAGCTGTCAGGCAGGAAATACCTGCATAAAGCTGGGAAGGCACTCCCATAAGCCATCGCATTTAACTCTTTCCCTCCATTTTCCTGTCAGCTCATGTGGTTGCACAGAGCAACGGTGTAGAAAAAAAAAAAAAAAAAAGCCAGAGAAGCTGGCTTTCTCCACAGATCCATATGGAAGTGATGCAACTCCACCTGTTCTTATACCACCTCCCCATGTCACAGCACAGGGAAGGGAGGTGCCCTTGTGAAGCCAGTGGCGCAAGGGAAGAGTATGGTTAAAACTTGGACTTCAACCCCATCCTCAAGACAGCAATCCTCATACTGTAACCAGCATGATGAGAAGAACAAGGCCCCCTGCTAAATTTTTGGCACAGTTCCCCAGCATGGAGGAAGAGGATGAAAAAGACCATTTCAGCTACAGAGTGTATGCTACCCCTTCCTCGGTCCATACAGGAATTTTGTTAATATACCTCTGCGCAATGACAAACCAAGGATGTGAAGAGCTATTTCTTGCATGCATTGCTGTTTTAATTCATGAGGTAAACTCCCTTCAGAGTCCATTTCAGGCAGCTCCAGAAACACTCTGGGAATGTCTAGAGCATCCTTTGTCTGCAGCTCATACCAGCGTGCCTGGGCGAGCTCCGCGCCAGCTGGGGGGGCCTGGGTAGAGGTGCTGCTGTGGAAGTGGGAGCTTGGCCTGGATTAACCACCCCAGGACCTACCCAAGCGCTGTAGCAGAGGCATACCCTAACTTGCAAAAGGAATGCGATGTATAAGAATTATTCTCCACCCAAGGAAATATTCTATGCTACTATTTATATTCTTTTATATCCTCTAGGGGATCAAATACTTCTGGATGCTTCCCGTTCCTTCAAAAATAAAGGGGAAAAAAAAAAAGGGCGGAGAGATTGAGAAACTACTATAAAATCCTAAGATGGCTGTCTTGTTCGGAAGAAATGAGAGTATTTATCTCTCAAAAGTTTTTTGTAAAAATCTCTAATTGCCTTACAAGATATTTTATTTCCTTGGAATTTCATTTTTCTGTCAGATTTCACTGAAAGGGATATTTTTCTTGTCAAATCTTGTGCAACTACAAAAAAAAAAAAAAAGGCAAATTTTCCTGAAACATTACGGTGGTGAAATTTCATTTGGAATGAAAGACATTACAGAAATGTAGGTGTATTGTTGTTGTTGAAAATAATTTTATGTAACAGAAAGTTGATGGACTTGTAGTTTTGGATGCAAGATGCAGTTATTACTCATTTCCCAGTGTTCACAGAACTAGCTGCCCCTGCTAACTCCAATGGAAGAATTTCAGTGGACTGCAGAGGGAACTGGTTTGGGCCACCGGTACCTCAACTTAATTCCTCCTTTCTTTTAGGAACACAAAAGAGCAACACTGACTGACAGAGTGCAGTGAGGAAATTAGCTTAATTGCTAAAGCAATAATGCTTAATACAAAGCATGACACATGAATAAAAACCAGGAGAAAGGAGCCTCTAGCTGAAAAAAAAAAAGCTATATGAGGTTTTAAAATGTTCCCTTGCGTGCATATATGCAGTGTTTTGTACAGTAACCATAAAAATGACACAGTTGTTTTATACCTTTCAAGCACAAGCAGCCCGTTTTGACTTTGTAGCACTCGGTGAGTCATTAAAGAAACTGATCTTACTAAAAGCTTTGCCATTTCTCTTGTTCTTACTGAGATCACTAGAAAAAAAAAAAAAAGGCTTGGGTAAGGTACGTGTTGCAAAACCAAAATAATGTGCATGTTCACTGTCTCCTGATCCCCGCCATGTGTCGGCTTGGATAGTGGGCTTGCTCCTTCTTTGCCATCACCAGGCTGGGCACTGCCTCCGGGGTCACTCGTCTGAGAGGGTCCCACTGGATGCACAGCATACTTCCTCCCTTCCTGCGAGAGCACGGGGAGGGGAAATGAGGGTATCTTTTCGCTCATAAATAGGCGTAGACGCTGCATGATCTGCTGTAGCTGGTGGCAGTGCTGGCACCTGGCTGAGCCCAGTCCCCCTGCCCATCCAGCAGGTCCCAGCCACGGCATGCCTGGGTACGCTAAGCCCCTGGAGTCGGAGCTGCAGGTCCAGGCACTGCGCCCATCACAGGTCCCTGGGCTCACCCCCTGCCCGGGACCTGCCTGCTGAGCCCTGCTGCCCTGCTCCGTGCCGTGCCGAGCCGGGGCCTCCACCCCAGCTGGTGCAGAGCTTCCCTTTGCAGCTGAGCTCTGCATGGGGAACAGCACAAATTCAAGCGAGAAGACAAAGACACCAGAAAGACTTTGCCCAGAGTCCGCGATCACACCATCACTTTCCTTAATAGTCAACCACCAGAACTGAAAGCACTTTACAGGAAGAAAAACAACAACTAACCTATAAATAAAGCATTGCATTCCTTCTCAATGTAGTTCTTTTTTCCCCAAGCAATCAATTAATGTTTCTGCAACAAAGAGGTTATCAACTCGTGAGTGGGAAAGGAGGGGTCTGATGTGAGTGTGAGGGGGTTATGCTGCAGATGACATACTGCAGAAAGAAGTGTTCCTCACATCCACCTCTCCCACAAGATGTGGCACATTGAATCCAAAAAATGGGAGAGGTACCTGCACTATGGGATCATCTTATCTCTGAATCCAAACATCTGTGCATTTTATTTACTTATTTTTGAAGGCTGAATAGGCAGCTATGTGTGCAGAGAGGAAGCAGGGTATTCATTTGCTTTATTGTTCACACCTTCAATCTTCCTCTGACTGGTTGTGAATGGTATTTTGCCGCTGTGTACCAGTGGACTCTTTCACAGTGTCTGAAAGCTCGTCAATAAAAATAACTGCAACAAGAAAGGAACAGCTTTCCTATCGTGCGGCACTTTCAAGTTATCTCTTGATAGCAAGTGGTCAGATGTCACCACTATAAAACCACAGTATTCTGGGATAATGTATAACCCGAACAATAAATCCAGTATTGTATTCCTGGTCTTTCACATCAGATATGCAAGACCCAGAGTCCCTGCTTTTCCCTTCAGTTTAACCAGGGTTGGTCTGTCTGCTTAAGCTGAATGTTCTTCTGACTCCTACTCCTTTCTAAAACTAACCCACTTCATCTGCTGCCTGAATAAAAAGCTTCACGTTAGTCACGACATCTTCCTGCACTGTTTTATTCACAAAGTTTGACAGAAAAATATGTGTTACGAAACCAACTTTAGAGCTTGATGGAAATAGGTCCGAACCTGCCTGGGCAGCTGTCCTTCTGTGAAACTGAAGGCAGCTTTAAGGACTCCAATGCATTTTCCCCACCCTTGATGTGTTGCCAGGCTTAGGTACCCCCTGATCACACCAAAGACCATCATGCTGGGTTGACCAAAGGCCCGTCAAAGCCAGTACTTCATCTCTGACAGTGGTCAATAGTAAGTGTGTTGGGGTAGAAGAGGACAAGTAAACTGTGGTGATTCCCCCCCAGTATGTTCCCACCTTGCCTCAATCTGTTGCTTGTAGAATTCTCAAGCCAGATGTTGTGCTTGCAGTTTTAATAGCTCGGGAAGGGTTTATCTTCTAGGATTTTGGTCCTAGCAATTCAGACTTTCCACCCTATAGCATCCTAAGTAATGAGTTAAATATATCTAATGATCGTACAATGCATAAAACGCGTTCTTGATTTGATTCAGATTTTCTGTTTGGTAACACTAGAACAGGTTGCCCGGAGAGGCTGTAGGATCTGCATCCTCAGAGGTATTGAAAATCAGGCAAGACAAAGTCCTGATCTAAGTTGTCCTTGCTTAGAGAGAGGGTTGGACCAGATTACCTCCAGGGGTCCCTTTCAACCTAAATCATCCTGTCTTTATAACTTCTCAGGGTGCCCGCCACCTTTTTTAGCAAGAAATACTGAAACACTTCTTTCTTCTCACTTTCTTCTTTCCCATTGACCATGTAATTCATGATTCCATGAAGCACCACAAACCAACAGCCCCTCTCTGCCCTTGCCAGGTGTCTCTCTTCCAGACGCAAGGGGGGTTATCCTATTTAGCCTCTCCCCATAGGAAAGGGTGAGGTGCTCCATACCTTCACTTATCCTTGCCACCCTTCTCTGAACCTTTATTAATTTCACTTCACCCCTTCTGAGGCAGGGAGGAGGGACCAGAACTCCCTGTGGAGTTTAAGAGGTGGGCAAACCAGGCACTTTCTACTATGGGAAAGTGGTATTCCCAAACTATTAGCTAAACTTCCTGTAATAATCCCAGTCTGGCCAACTTTTTGAGAGCCACCAACCAAGATTTTCTCCATAATGACTCCTATTTCTCTCTCTTGAACTTGTTCTTGATTTGTTGTCCCACGTTACAGCACCCTCACTCCTCTCCTTTCCCCACGACTCCTCTTCACCCTTGCACTTCCCCACCAGCTGGGGCAACCCCAGTGTTTGTGGGGCTGTATGGTAAGCCAGAATGTCTCAGCAGCAGCTATCATCGCACCAGAAAACTGTAGCTTGGAGGGGAAGGCTGCGGCTCCTTGGCAGCCTCAGTCAGCGTGGCTGCTGGCCACCACAGCCACCTCTGCTGCGCTGCCCTCTGCCCACAGCCCTGCCCCTCTCCTGCAGCACCTCCAGGGCCCTTCTGACAATGTCCTGCCAGGCTTCAGAGCACTTCTCAGCAGAAACTACACCCCACCCCCCTCCAAAAAAGAAAAGTAACAGATTGTTTTCTTCCTCGTTTTTCACCTCAAAATGGCTCTGCGAAGGAGCAGACAGCATCCCAGCCAACGCAGGGGACAGAGTGGGGCTGTGGGAGAGGGGCAGGCGGTGGCACTGCACTGCAGCAGCAGCCGTTACATCAGCTCAGGCTGTCGTGGGACTGCAGCTGCGTACACGCTTATCGGAGAGGAGCCCGTGGAAGCTCATAGCCTGAGGAAGGAAGCTGCTAATGAGCATCTTTCCTTCTTCCCTTTCTCACACGCAAACGTACAATTCTTTTAATGGTAACTGATAATAACTATAATATGTCATGATTACACCGCATTTTTTCCCAGCAAATCCTTGTTGGCTTTACATAAAGTCTGTTCTCACAAAGCTGTGTGAGGTATATAACATAGAAGGCTGTCTTGCAGATAAATAAAGTGAAATTCGGGGAACCAAAACCGTGTGATCGTGTTCATACAGTCCATTAGGAGCAGGCAAGATACAGGACTTAAAGGTCTCAGCCTTCATTAATGTCTTTAACCACTAGAAAAACTGCTTGTACAGAAGGAAGAATTCCTCCATGTAATACAGCTGGGGAGGAGAGTGAGCAGAAGCCTGATGCAGCTGTCTGAAGGAGACACCTAATTCCTTTTTGTGCTTTTCAGGTACCTTATCAATAGCCTTATCTTGTAGTATCTGGAGCCGTTCTTCTAGTTTCTCTTCCTTAAGTAGGATGGCTCAGATTAGATACCTCATGCAGATTGGAAATACAATTTTCTGTCTGGGCCAGACTACTCCCCTTTTTCAGATTTCTCTCCAGAAACTTCTTCAGACTTCTCTTCTGATTTCTCTTCACAAATCTGAAGATAAGCCCTGCTCTTCTAATAGGTAAGGGGACATCCTCCTCCCAGCCAAGGGTCTCTGCTCTCCAGCTGTAGCCCCTGCTAGCAATCTTCATGGGCCTGAGTCAGGAAAGCTTTTCAACATTTTAATATGTCTACGCCTGTTCAGGAAAACGCTGCAGTCAGGAACATTTGCACTCACTTGCAGACCCCCTGTACTGTCAATGAACTCTTGTAGAAAATGAGTATCATACCCACAAGACAATAAAGCAGCGTAAGTGTAAGATAATTGGTGGGACTTCCATGTTTGTCTAAGGTTTTAAATAGTACATATTTTTATATCACATGACTTTGAGAATGATATTTATTCATGTAATTAGAGACTGTGCTGTCACAAGGGAGCCAAATTCAGACTCTGTGTGCAACCTGAACATTGCTGTTTCCTGGCATCCGCTAAAATATATTTAGTGCACTCTTTTATAGGTTTCTTTCCCCCTCTCCTATTCAATATTCTAAGGTATTTTAAAAATAAAAAAGATTCAGAGAGAAAAAAAGAACATTATTCTCTTAACAACTATGGCAGTGCCAATCCTACATACCTCTAAACATCGGCAATAGAGGTCTTTTTCTGCACACTCTGGGAGCTATAACCACATCAAAGACAACATCAGCAACAACCATTTCTACCTTTGCAGAACCTGATTGCAACCTGAACTGCTATCAGGAACTTAGACTGTCCCTCCAAATGCTTTCCACCCGTAGATCCCAAAGCGAGTTAGGAAGAAAGGCAAGTATTACTGTCCCCATTTCACCCTTACACAAGGGTACTGGTTTCCAGAGAAGGGAAGGCAGATATCTTGAGGAGAGAGTTCAGGAGCAGTAAAGTCATGGAAAAGTACAAGGCTCACCTAAATCCCAAACCAGAGCATAACCATCCCCTGGAGGATGCTGCCTCCTATGGAGTTTTCTGTTGTCAGAGGACACGTTACCACCCTGTTAAAGCACCCAAATCCGTTCCAGTGAAAGCAAGAAAAATAAGATGGAGGCCCTTCTCATTCCTAATTTTTTTTTTCTGCTGTGTAGTTGACTTACATGTAAACCACAGCCTACTTTTGCACCAAACCTTATGAAAATGGAATGGTGCCACTTGTACGCTGAGCATCGTAGCTCTGACTCAGAGGCAGCACTGGGGCCTCTGATGGGCACCCGAAGCAGGGCTCCAAACACACTGCAGCACCTCTTTCCCTGTGCATTGAGCCTGGAGAACGCAACAATGTCTCCCGTTGCTCCCCCAAAACAACCAGGCAAAGACAAATCGGGTTTCAACTTCATTTTGATTTTGGTCTGCCTTGCACTGACTGCATATTGCACCTCCCATAAGAAAAAGCAAGAGCTTTCCCCAGGCTCTCCCAGGAAGACCTTGTCCTGAAATCATTGCAGAAAAAGCACTTGTACAAATCATTCTTCTATTAACAAAAACATGATGTGTAGAGCAGCTTGCTTGGTTCCAGAAGCTGAAGATACGGGAGGATGCGGGAATTGCCTCCCACCCTGGCCATGAACCCAGAACCACATCCTCTTTCTCAGGAATGACCCACTGTTTTTTCCTCTGTTGCCTACTACAGACCATGAGAATGGTGGACCTACCACTCCAGCCTGAAAGGGATGTTTACCCTGTTATGAATACCATGCTTCGGCAAAGTGGGTTTTTTTAGCAGCCCACAACTAGTTGAATCACAGCCTCTGTAACCAGAGTGCGGAGATGCACTGGAAGGACTCCCTCCTCATCCTGCAGCAGTTTTCTGCTTCTGATAGTTCAACAATGTGCTCTTCAAAACAAAGAAATACACATGCAACCACTTTTCCGCCCCTCTTGTTTTTAACTAGACAATGGTCTTTTCATATCCCCCAGATTAAAATATGATGAGAAGGCTTTGCTTAAACCTGTACACTAGTATACATATTTTCCTGCTGAGACAATGTTTAATAATCTCAGTCCTGCCTAACTGAATAACTTCCATCCAACAGGCATTGCTTAGGTAGGTTCGCAGCAATTAAAACACAGACCTGAAAAGAATTACCTGGATACACTTCTTTATTATGGCAGCATCCCTAGTAAATAAGGAATCACGGTTGGAGTTATAACAACACTATGTTGATTCCCATCTTCCTATATCAGCAATCCCTCTAAAGCCCAGGACGAGTCTATCCTTAGGTGAGCAACTAGTGAGCATTCAATACCCCCGGCATTCAGTTAGCAGCTCTTGTGCAAGGTCTGGAGGGGCTCCATTTCTACAGTGAGTATTATTGTCCCTAAAATAGGACAAAACTCCATGAAGAGGAAGGCTTTTTCCAGCTGTGATGGAGTCATAGTCCCATTTATTCTAACAAAAGGATGAAGCCCAGAACAGTCAGAGTTGATAGTATAAATTAATCCCTCTTAATATTTGTCTTGCATTTTAATCTCAAATGCCACTAACCTACATTTGTTTAAAAACAATCAGCTGGTCTCTATTTCAATAGTGGTTTTGTATGCGCTAGAATCAGTTTTCCCTATTTGTACTCTCTTCCATCCCTTCATGAGTTTAATCGCCTTATTTAAAAATGTGCAAGAACTATAAATATCAGAAAAAGCAAACCTTTCAGCCATGAGGCCGAGTGGAGACACGCATATCAGTAAACACATTTCCTGAGTAATAGCACACTACGCAGTTTGTAAAATACAATTACGCAGTAGCAACTCTTATCAGGAAATGTATTTACACTGATTCCTTGTAGCAATAGATCAAAGAACTTATTTTACTGACCTATATCTGTACTTAATTGTACAACAGTTTTTTACATCAATAAGCAAATCATCTTCCTTTTTCTGAATAATTTCCTACTAATGGACAGCAGTTTTCCAGACATAGATGCTTTGCAAAGATTAATTTTTGAAAACGAAAACTGTTGCCTGAATTTAATATAACTCATCGTTGGAAAATTGCAGACATCTGAAACATTGCTGTCTGTAGAGGAAAAGAAGAGCAGAACACACAATGGGGCCACCATCCTTATCACAGAAATAGCTAGACTTTTTTGTCTATTTTCTCTTTTGTCTCTAACTACCCATAAAACTGTCTAGAAAAATGTAAGTAATATCCATCCTTCAGAGGAGGACTGAGGAGCATGAAAGGCCCCCAAGTCCTGGCTCCCGGTCCTTTAGCATCCAGGGGTCTGCAGGGTTTCTCTACTTCCAAGCCATCTAACCAGATTGCCATTGAGACAGGACTTCCAGTACAGCTGAGCAGCCGACGGCCACTCCTTTGTGGGGGATTTAAAATATTTTATTCCCACTCTGCTTTAAAAAATCCCTCCAAACAGTGTGAAGGCTCCCCACGTAGGATACATCACCTCTGGACTGTTGCCCTCCGTGCAGCCCTTCTCATTTAAGGGCCTTGAATTGTTTGGCTGCTTCGATGCAGTCAGCAATACCTGCAATCACATTTGCAGCAATTAGCAGCACGCTGCAGACAGCATCAGCTGTGGCTTTCTATGATTGTTTGAGCCAAGAGCAGCTGGGCTGAGAAGAGGAGCCACAGGGATGAAGCTTTACTGAAGACTGAGTGAGAAGGTCCAAGTCCAGACAGCAGCCCAAGGAACCGGTCCTTGTACCTCCTATTTGCTAGAGCTGCTATGGAAATTTCTACAAAATAGTTTTTGGTACAAAATGCTGACTTGTTAAAAACAGAGGTTCATATGGAAATATAGCTGTTAAAGTGAAACATTCCATAAAAATAGCAGCTTCTGTTGGTCCAAGAGCCAACATATCTGCTCTGCTTGGACTGTAGGACTAGGGGTCCTAGGTCCCCTAGTCGGACTAGGGGTCCTCTAGTCGGACTAGGGGTTTCAATTTCAGGACTAGGTGTGCTCCTGACAAGCGTCATTTGATGGAAAGGAGAAGGCATCTTCTCCAAGCCCACCCACTGAAGTAGTTTCCACTTTTTATAAATAAAAAACGCTTGGAGCAGGAGCATGCATCTGAGTCTCCCTCATCCCAGAGGAGTACTCAACAACACCACCCCCACCCCCAACAGCTCTTAGAGAAGCACAAGCAACTTACATGGCCAGAGATATTTAAGGAGACACAATACAGAGCAGCTGATGGACTGGTATCAGGAGAATCCCTCCTGGAACATGAGAAACCCAGCTCAAGCCAAAGAAGGGTTTAAACCTGATTATCCAATAGTCCCAGTGTGAAGCACAAGCACCAGGCTGCCACCCAGTCCAGAACAAACTTGGTCTTTTCCCTATTTGGACAATATTGCTAGAATTTGCTTCACCCCAGAACAGCACAGGAACCTTTCCCACCCAGCTCTGTTGCTTAAATTTCTTCTTGAAAATGGCAGAATCAGTTACACTAAGGTTCCTTTGGATAAATTTAAAAGCAGGGTGGCAAAATGATAAATCTTGGATTATCTCGATATTTACAGCTAATTCATTACAGCGAATCCAAAAATGCAGGGCATGCATTTATGTTAACTCATCTTTCAGGCAAGGAGTTTCCTACGTCTGGCACAGGCTTCATTTAGGTGGAAACATCAGTCATCAAACTGGTTTAAATTAATAGCATCTGAGGAAGAAAATAATCACTGCAAGTAGAAATTGTGAAGGAATTTTGTGGATTTGAAATAGTTTTACAAGCCAGCTAAACCAAAATATCATCTGCAAGCTTCACAAAACCCTAAACTCAACTATCCCTAGTCTGTGGTTATTACGGGAAAAGACATGATACATTTATTAGTTGAATTGCGTGTGAAGGTTGATCTGTGTCAGCAGACAGTGCCATATGTGGCTGGCTTTCCTGTCATTTCTTACATAGATGTTCTGAAGTCTCTGAGGGACATTTACCAAGCTGTGCAGGAGAGCATCATGCATGTCCCATTAATTCTAAGAGGAGATGCGTCGCTGCACTTTTTCTGAAAATTTCCATCATAACTCCCGTTGTCTAAGCGTTTTGCATTTTCAATAAGTGATGACACAGAAGCAAAATAAAACCTGATTATGGGTAATAGCTGAGCTTGCAGAATGTTTGAAGAAGTTGAAAGAAGGAAAGAAACTGCCAGTCAACAAAGGCAACCATGGTTTGGAGTGCTGAAGAATAGTTTATATCTGTATCTACCTATATGAAATAAAGATCACTTTTAGTGTTCTGGGAGGAAGGCTGGTTTGAGAGGCTGGTTTATTGACTGATTATTTTCTCTAATCTGGGATTTTTCTGCATTTGCATTATGGATCCAGAAACATACACCTCGGAGGGACAGGAGCAATTTCCTGGTTCGGGGTTTCTGCAGTCACACAGGAAAAGCATTCAATAACTGGGGACGAATGTCACCAAATGCGTGGCACTCGTCCCTGCCCTTGCAGGTGCCTCCTGAAAGAGAAGCAGCATCACCTCAAGTACCACACCAGCTCTCATTCCAGAGACCAGCTGTTGATGAACAACGGTTACCAAGGAAATCAAAATGTTTTAACTCAATTTCCCTGAGAATAAGGAAGGCCACATAAGATGGAAAATATGGGCCAGTAGTTTTAAAGTAAGTGGAAAATTATTAAAATATTTTAAACAAGATTTAAAAACACTTGCCAAATTATTTTGGTTTAAAAACAGAAAGGCGGCCATTGTACCTCGTTATCTTCTACAAGCCAGGCCGTCTGGCCATGTTCGCTTCATGCAACACCTCACAATAGTCTTTACGATTGCTATTATTAACTTAAGTAAAGACTTCTTTTCATGAAAAATAAAATAATCCCAGCTACCAGAACAGTAAAAAAGTATTAGTTCCTACTGTTAACAAAAAACCTGTTTAAAATGATCTGTTAATCCATATGTGCTAAACTGTGCTTTGAAATTTGTTAATTTTCTCAGTCCACATACGTCCTACAGGAGTTAATGAAAAAGAAAGGAGGAAGCCCAAGATGTTAAAAAACAATTCCAACAGATTGTCATGGATCTAGTGGTCCCAAAGAGGCCACTGTTGTCCACACTGGCTATATATGGCTTAAGCTTCCTTTTACATTGGGATTGCGGGGAAGGAAAGGGTCTGTGATGTGCTGTGTAATTTAATGTCATGTCAACCGTAGCCTATTTTTGAGACCAGAACCTAGCATTTATAATAACCTGGTTGTTCATTTAACATGTACTGGCTTACTAAGTAAAGTAAATTAAAGACTGAGGTGGCAACAATGATAAGCTGTAAATTTGTTTGTTCAGTAGGGAGCTGAAACGTGTCGGCTCATGCTTTGATCAAGTTAAATTGAGAGGTTTCAAAGTACACACAGGAAATGCTCCAACAGATAAACTTTGTCCCTAGAGGTTCGTCCAAGCCACTTTTCAGCTTTCTGCACTCTGTTATCTGTTTCGGCAATTCTGTAACTTTAAACTCAGAGAATCCATGGAGAAAAGTGACAGTGATAAAGGTCAAGAGTTGACTTCTAGGGTGATGGGCAACATAAAGTCTTGGTCTTAAGAGACAGGCTAGTGGGCAGTTGTTGGTTCTTTCACAAAAAGAAAACCCAACCACCCACCCTCAAAAAATAAACAAAACAAAAAACCCCCAGGAAAATAAATGGAAAATGAAATGTTTTTAAAACACATGTGCTTTAAATGCAGTTAAGGTGGTAAATCATTACTGCAGAGCAGTATCCCCACGTGCTGCGGAGATCAGTACTACAAAGCCTGGCTCCTGAAGACCTGAGTCTTAAACTCGATTGACTTCAGACCAAAGAAGGAACAAGCATTCCCTGAAATGCTCCCCACGGACAGGCGTTTATAAATCAACACTTTCTTACAAGTGGGTTCTCCACTGTCTGAAATGGTGCCTGTTCACACTGCAGCTTACCCCTCTGTGAGAGCACTACCTGGCAGGTTATTTTTGCAAAGCTTGTAGGAACTTGATTTTCTTTGAGAGATCAATTGGTTGAAATTAGTCAATAGGTTCAAAAGATTTCAGGGGTGTGGAAGTGACGGAGGTACAAGTGTACGCAGCAGGATTGCATAAGGCTCATTTCTGCAGGAATCAGGATAAAAAGTTGCAGCAATATAAAAATAAATAACTGAGCAGGCATAATTCCTACCAAATACCAGTAGCTAGCCAAAACTTCGTTTCTGCTGAGGGCAAAAGGAAAGGGAAGAGCTATCATTTTCCTTAGTGTTTAGGTATTTTAGCCTGTGACATCTACTTCTCGAGAAGTGAGAACATTTCAGACATAAAAACATTTATTTTCTCTCTGAAATAAGGAACATAGAGTCTTCTTACCCTGTAAGGGAATGATAAAATGTCCAGAAATTGGCAGAGGAAATAGCATTTTCCTTTTGCTAATCATTCATTTAATTTGTGGCCAGAATACACATTTATTCATGGAACTCGATGCTACTAATACTGACTTTTGCCCATCATATGCAGTGTTTGAAGCTGACAAGCTATTTCACTGTTAGGGATATCAATGCAAACACAACTACATAGATCAGAGAGGTACCTGCATCTGTACGATGAAATAGTGTCCATGGCCATAATACTTCAGTGTCCCAGCCTGACCCTAAAGGGAGCTAACTGACAAAATCACACTCTAGTTACTAAATCTGAATTAACTACCAGTACAGTTAGTACGCAGCATCTCATATATAATTCAGAAGCTAACTTGTATAAAATCTCTTGCAAAAATACATTGCTGAGGTGGGTTTTTAATATATTTGAAAATTATCTAGTTTATTTTAAAAATAATCTAATATTCTAAGAATATTGAAGGCAGCAAGTTTGCAGTATTGAAGAATATAATAATTTCTTATTTTATTGATGACCTATGGCAACATAGAAACAGAGAATTATTTTCTCATCGATACAGGACCAGCTAAAAAATCCTGCTGTTTGGCAGAGCACAACCCCTAACCCAGGGAAGTGACCTATTGACTGAAAAGCAACAGCAAAGCTAACTGATATTTTAGCCCAGTTAACTTCTCTGATATATTACCCTTTTGTAGGAGTTAAATATTGAAAATTCAAATACAATCCCAGAAACCCACAAATACCTGCTTCTCTCCAATTTCAGTTTGGCTTTGTTTGTAAACGGCAAGGTCTTCCCATGTATCTTGTCGTCTTTCAATCCTGTCACATGTAAGGTATTTCCCTTTAAAGAGGAACATGTGTACAAACAAGAAATTTTCATTCTCTCTGATAACTTGGGATGGTGACCATGCCTGCTCCTGATTACTGTGCTCAGGGTAATATGCCGTGGTGGATACGGTACGTATTTGTCACTGAGCAGCTAGGTTAAAATTCAAATGGTTGCTGCATGTTTCTTCTCTTATTTCGTATATTTATTCGCACTCTTATCTCTACACAGTCTTCTGGGCAATCCCTTTGTGCTTATGGTTTTCCTGACCCCTTATTATCCTACGTTAACTTCTTGTTAAAGACTTCGCTGCTGTGAAACCTAGAAACTTTCTTCCTTCCCCTCATGAGATCTTAACTTAGCAAGAACAGTTGTAGCAATAATTCAATTGGGGGAAGAAAATAATAACACAGCTGCGTAGTCACACTATTCAGCACTACTTTTTTCTTCTTTTTTTTTCATCCTTCTTACTTAAATTTTTCACTTTTTTTAGGAATGGAAGCTACGTGGAGCAGAAATTTTGTTCTCATCTTTCTTGAAAACACGTAACGCTAATTATTCATGCAAAAGGAGTTCTAAATTTCAACGAAAAGTAAAACATAACCTGAAATAACTTTTATTTAGGGCTAACAATCACTCCAGACAATTCATAGCAGTTTTGACTGCAAATGAACGAGCTTAGATTCTTGCTTGAGATAGATCAAAAATACTCCCAAAATAAACTTTCCTAGAGTATTTCCATCAAAACCATAAAAAGAGCTAGCGATGAAAAATCTTCGAAGTCTGTTGCACCAAGGCAAGAGGTCAAAGTGCTTGCACAAATTGGTAAAGAAGTCAGGTTTTATTACTGACACCGCAATTACGGAGGTTTGATTTCTGTTTGTAGGACAAGGTCCTCTCATTGATGGAGAACCCACCAGGCATGGAAAGAAAGGGATCTTTGTCTGAGCGGCAGCACATGACAGGCATCCTTGTGACCAGCCAACTGACGCAGCCCAGGCTGCCGTCGCTCGGGATCTCCCGCCTCTTGCTGCGCTCCGCTCCTGTGAGCCAGAGCCTGCTCAGCTCTTCACCAAAAAAAAAAAAAAAAAAAAAAAAAGGCACCCAAAAAAACCCAACCCACAACAGCAGCCTCTGAAAGAGTTGGCTGTGTTCAGGGTCAAAATTAATAAATAAATAAATAAATAAAGAACAAACTACAGCCCCCTGGGCAGTGCTTGGTGAGGCTGTTCCCAGAACAAGCCTGTCTCTGCGCTGCAGCAGGTATCTTTCTCAGAGCTGAAGGGCTCTCCAAGGAAGCAATTTCTTTTTTTTTTTTTTTTTTCCTCAGGCATTTCAATGGGAAAGTTAAAAATAAATGGAACGAATCAAAGCCTTTTGGCTGCTGCTGTTTCAGCTGATGCCTCTTCTAGCAAAACACAAGCTTGATCTGGTGCCTGAGAGCTCTTCATGAGAGAAAACGGGCTTCTCCACGCAAGATTTTACAAATGCAGCCTTCCTTCCTTATGACTTTGAGTAATGTTTTGCTTCTGAATGTTTACGTTTTCCAGCTATCAGTGAATACATGTAATAGCTCTTCTGTGCAGTAGGAAGCAACCTAACAAGCCCAAGCTCCGTGAGGCCGTTGGGGAAGAGTTTTACAAATGTTTTGAAAGCACATGAAAGAACAAACCAGGTGGATGGTACCACTCAAGGTAGTCCTCTGCTGGAGCCAGGGACAGGACTGTGCCTGGAGAGGAACAGGCAACCAACCCGAGCAAAAGGAGGACTTTAACTTCCAGTTGAATGTAGGTACCCAAACCTTTGGTCTCGGTTGTGGTCTTGCTAGATCTGAGGGAGAATCTATAGGCAAAAGAAGGTAAACTGGACTGATCTGGGATTTACGGGGATGGTCTTACCCTAATTAGGCACCACAAGAAGTGGATGAATGGAGGAATAAATAATATGCTGAAACAATAGAGAGTTGGGGAAGTAAATAATCTCCTTGGGGTTAAAATTGTATCAAATTCTGGGTTTTGTCCGTGGAGAGAGACACAGAACTTATTGGCTGGGGACAAAACATCGGAGGAGACTGAAGATGACTTTCCAGGAGGGGCAGAAGCACCAGCAGGCAGGGAATAGAGGTAAAAGAATCCAACCCCAACACAGCTTCCCCAAAGAAATTCAATTCAGCTCTTGCCCATGGTGGAAGTTTAGCCGTCCCGCCAAGGCAGAAGCTAAAAGAAGGGCTGGAGAGGTGCATTGCTCTGTTAAGTACAGAGCCAGCAGCAAAAGCTACTGCATGCATGAACTTCCCAGCCACTATAGGACGACAGGGTGAATGCCACATTTATAAGTGGTCCAAAAAGAAGCAAATAATTATGAGAAGGAAACAAATGGCAGCATAGTGTTTTGAAAGTCCTCTCATACTAGGTATTATCCTGTGTTTTTGCAAGAATGGAGTGGCACAAGTGCCATTAATAAAAAGCCCCCTGCCACCAGAGATCATGTAAGAATGAATTCAATACTGCCCTTAGGCATTTCACAGGAAGCCAGAACACGTTTTTGATGGTATAATGGCTAAGAGGATTCACATACAGGACATTTTAATAAAAAGAGAAACAGAAGAGTACAGGCAAAGGCTACTGCCCTACTGGTAAAGGTAGGGGTACGAAGTTCATCATTCCACAAAATCTATCTCACACCCCAAAATTTTAGTCTGAGAGTAATCAAGAGCAGTCTGTGAGCAAACTGTGCAGGGATAGCCAGTCCACAAAGGATGCAGCTCTTAACAGACTGCCTGAGAAACAGAAGTAGTTGATGAGAACCTGAAGATCAGGAGTGAGATGGCAATATGGGCAAAATTAAATTGTCTACATACATCCCCCAAGGATTGATCCTATCCTCTCACAGTTTTATAGCTCAAGTTAGGAGGTGATATCATCTACATCATGCACACTAAAAAAAAACCTAGAAAACAGCATGGTCAAGGAGAACAGGGGCATTGGCCCTAGTCTGCAGACTGTCTATGTGCAACTTGTTGCCCTTGTCAAAATGGCCCCAGCAAATCATCTTCCTCTTAAATTGTATGGTCCTATACTCACAATGTAGGAATCAGAAACAGAGTATGAGCTCAGGAAAAGCCTGGTTACTTTCTTTGAAGCACAGAGTTCCCAAATGCACGATTTTGAAATGGTCTCAAACTCATATAATAAGAGAAAAAATATCTGCCCAGATACGATTTCTCTGGAGGCAAAGGGATTGCAGGCACTGTTCTTCTTTTGACTATGAATGCAACTGGATCTGCATCACCATGCTGATGGGATGTGCATCATTTCTTTGGCTATGGAAGAGGTCTTCAAGCAACCTACACTTGGGAAATTGCTTTGTTAAAAGCAAACCAAACTTTTCAACCCAAACTATATACACAGCAATTTAAAAGGGAAGAAAGAAAAACATTGTTCAGCTTCAGAATGAAACATGGAAAATGTTTATCACAGAGCCAGCTGAGGACAAGACCATGTACCAAGTCTTCCAGGGTCCAAGTATAGAGTCTGCGATGGCATGCTCCTGGCACTGCTACCCAGGTAAGGCAGAGCACTCCATACTAGACAGAGCTGTGTTCAAAGACACGGGATGGTAATTAGGGGAAAAACTGGTTAAATAGCAGTTACAATGGTTACGGATTGAAAAATCGAAGAAGGTCCAGAGATGTTTTAGAGCAGGCTTATGTCAAGATCAGCACTGAAGGCGCTCTTCAGTTTCACAGCAGATACCAAAATGCTGATCGAGATGAGCAAGAGAGGCCGTGGAATATTGTCTAGGCCTCCAGTGTTCCTTTCCTCACCCCCAAGCAAGACAGAAGTACTCCTTATTTATTCACATATTTATTTCATTTACATAATTTTGCAAGGCGGTGTTATCACCAGTGGCAGCTCCCTGTCCTGGACTGCACACCTCTTGGAAATTGTTTGTGTATGAACTCTTGCCCTCAGTTCCCTGAGATAGCCTCACTACTGCTAACCTCATGGTTAGACATAGCAAATCCATTTCTGCCAGATGCAGTCAGTCTGACAGAGCAGGGCAGATAGCCACAGCTCAGCACGCGAGACATCAAGCAGTTTACGGCGCAGTACAGGACTTGAGAGGTAATGACTCTGCCCCATTGCCCCTGAGTCCAGTGTATTAGCGGAACAGTGCCAGCACCACGCAGCGCCACTACACATGGAGGCAAAAGCAGACTGGCCTACACTTTGCACGGGGGGATCACAGAATTGATGCAGAGGAGGGGACACTTGGCCACCGCTCTGCCCAGGAAGACCTAGGGCGGGCGGGGTCCCTAGGGGTACGCAGCTAAGCCTGGCAAAGGGACATACCCAAAGGGTCTCTAGGTCACCACGAACACCCTCCAGAGACTGGATGTCCTTCAAACACTCTTAATTTCCCTTCAAAATTATACCTTGGGTTCATGCCTGTTGGCCAGAGGGGGAAGGGAGACATGCCCAGCAGTACCCTGTGAAGGACGTGTTGGTCAGAGAGGGGTTCTGGGCTGGTCTTCGCCTCTCACAGTACTCAAACTCCCCGGGCACAGGGGGACTGACAACTGTCTCCTCACCGGGACTTCCTGCTTGACCATCCTCCAGCTCATCCTGCTTCATCACCGCCTGCTCAGCTTCCCAACCACGGGACTCAGCCAGGCAGCGCCCAGGGCATGGAGCCAGCCCGTCTTCTCCCCCGATCAGTCCCCAGCTGTGGGGTGTTCCTCCACCTCCCTCCAAAATCCCGCAGCGGTCTAGCAGACAGGGAAAGCAGCATGGGGCTGGCTAGCCCCAGGCTTCCTGGCCCTTCAAGAGGAAGGCGGCAGGCCCTCTTACACCATCCTTCAATAATTTACTAGACAGGCACTAACAGCTTCTCCCTCTGTTGCAACAAGCAAGTCAAAAACAGTACAGCAGAAGCATCCATCTCTGACATTCCTGCAGGTTTTCTGTAATGGATCACTTTTGATTAATTAGAGAAACAAGTTTGAAACAGCCTGCATGATACTTGGTGTGTGCTTGTGTCTCAAACTGGAACAGGAAACCGAATCTCTCTCTATAAAACACGAACATAAAAACTTTGCATTTATTGTTTCCACTTTCACAGGGGTACTCTTTTCTCTGTTATCCATGTAGAAAACAAAAAATATCTAAAACATCTTTGTTATTGTGCCAGACATAAAAATATAAAAAAAAAATTTCTGGTTCACCTTTCCTTCTCTGACCTGTGAGCGCAGAGCCATTGCTTGACAAAATGTACAGCACAAACACACAGCATACAATTTCTCCTGTGGGTTTCCTGTCTAGAGTTTCATCACCTAAAAATTGAGCCAAGGATTGGCTTCCCGCAGCTTGTTACCATTTCTACACTTGAAGGCTGCTTGTAAGCACAGATTGTCTTTGACAAAGTCCCGCAATGCTGAATGTGGTACCAATCTCAGCCTGCACGTGCGACACCAATTCTGGAGTCTCTTGAGCAGCAGCACACACAGTGAAGGAAGCCTCTTAAGATGCTCACTCAGAGACCTTTTGTTAATTTTATTATATGTTGCCCAAACCAAAAAAAAAAACTCAAAAAACTGTTAAAGACAGCAACTTTCTCCATTTTTTTTTTTTCTCAGGAATTAGTCTAAGGCCTCGCACACTTTCCCACGCTCGCAGATTGCAGGTTATAAATGCGTGGGAGTAATGCAGTTTCGATCAGTCAGGTAGGCTGGGTTTCTGTTAGCTGGCTGCATACCTTTGAGCCCTATCAGCACACAGTGATCAGTGGAATTCCTGGCATTTTTGTCATAGCATCAGAGGCAGTACTTTACAGAGTAAATACCAATGACCTGCTGTTCTGTCAGGGCTCTGTACTTACCTTTTATTTTCAAGTCAAAGGTTAGGCCTATTTATGTAAATCCTCAGCCATGGGCCAAGTAATCTGACCTCCTGGTTTTCATTCTCCTAATTGTTTCAGGTATTTTTCTTGAAAAGTTTGGTCAGTTAAAGCCAGGGATCTTTTTTAAGGCGCCTTTGAAGGGCTCTAGGGGCTTTCATAGCCCACCCAGTTTGCAAAGTGGAAACATCAGTGACCTGATGCCCTGGGCACTTATTTAAAATTCATTACCAGGAAATAAGGTTTTGATATATAGCTCCTCTATTCTGAAGAATATTTTAGGGAACACATGCATGCCATTTTTTACTTTGGATTATGTGATCTCTGAAGCCACATAGAGAGGCCATAATAAAATACACTCCTGTTTGCCCTTCATTTCTAATAATAACATTATTCAGCTGTAGATAGTTTTGACTTTCCACATGCTGGCCACAGCTTACAATTCCTTTGTTACTTCACACTTTGCCATGTCATTTTATTCTTTAAAGGGTGTCCAGAGCTCTATGACATGAAAAATAAACTCACTGGTTTTCAACCCGTTTCTCTGAGATTCAGCACTGGTTATATTCTAAGATTAAAAAGCAAGATGGATATCTTCTGAATAAGAGAGAAATACAGCCAGTTTACTCATACATAAAGGAGTATAGCTACTCTAGATTTTGTCCTATCACCCATGGGCATAGAAGCTACGTATTGCCCATATGGCGAAGAATAGCCATAGATAACTCCATTGTGGGAGTTATTCTCTTCCTTTTTCAGATATATTAGAACTTGAAACCCTTATCAGATCATTACTTCCTCTTCTGACCATGGATAATCCAGATAAAATGCATGCTATCACAGTTCAGCATTTATTTCTGCCCTATTCTTGCTCCCATTAAAAGTCACTTCAAGGTATGCACTGGAAAAGGATAATTAATGTAAGAACTTTACATGGTGCTGGTACCAGAGCTCATGCTGCCATCTGAAAGCAGCAGCTCTAAACTGGAATTTCGCTTCTGCATTTTAGGCCTGTGGGGACTGAATGCACAATCAGAGAGCTGAAGTTTCAACTTCTGGGGCATTCATTATACAGCTAATTCTCCAGGTGTATTCCTTTTAATTATTGGAATAGTCATTTGTCTGCTTCTGGTGAAAAAAGGATTGCAAGAAACCAGGCCAAGTGAAAAGCACCATTTACATTTTTCACTGCTGTGTGCTATTGCCTTGAATTACAATGTTCATTTTTTCAACCCTCAGGTAAGTACAGCCTCATTCTGAGGAAAAAGAAAATAATTTCCTGCATCCCATACCCAGTAACAAAGGAACACTGAGAAAACATTAAGGAAGGAAGGTCAAGTCCCTCCATCTGAAACCGTTAGTAGCTAAAACATGTAGGCTGGGATAGATTTAACAGAAATTGCTAAGGCAAACAGATGAGAGATGGAGACTTAATATAATGACGACGGTCAGTCAGCAAGTGGAAATACAAGTCAAATTGTCAGAAAAGGTGAAATTACAGGCCTTCACAAAATGTGGAACCTACACTTAGGAGAAGAATTGTTTGTTGGGACTTCTCCCCACCATTCACGATTTCACAGACCGCTTCCCATGCTCAGCTACAAATGTGCAATATCTCTGCAGCAACTACAGCTATTACTTACATGCCAAATTTTGAAAATACTTTGACTTTCTTTGAACTGAAGGAGTTGGCATCATTTGGTAAAGCAAGTTCCCCAAGGACACCGTTTGAGACCATGCCCTGAAGCACTGCTTCCTACTAGAAATCCCAAAGTGCACATTTTTATTGATACTTCTGGACCCCTTAAAGGAGAAGACAGGACCAAATCATTACCATACTGAGCTCTATTGCTTTTTTCACATAGCCATCTTACTAACATAAAATGGCAGTGACTGTATAGCCTACCTGTGCCCAGAGGACAAGTGGTGTTATTAAGATTCACCATAATCACTTTTAGCACATGTGGTCAAACTCTCCATGCCTCTGTCAGCTTTGCCTCCACCAACACTGAGTGTGTAGCATACATCAGGCTACAAAACAGCCGAAGGGAAGGTATAGAAGAAAGCCCATGGCATTGGGGATGGTGAAACCTTCTCTCCTTGGGACCACCCAGCATAGGATGAGCTGAGACATTGACACCAACCCATTTGCCTTCCCAAGCTCTGCCCAAATTAAGTTAGCATCACCCCAGCTGCAGTGCAGGGTGTCTTCGTACCCCTCTATATGCCTTCATTGCCTTGACCTGAGTAGGAGTCATCAGGGTGGTGGGATTTCATAGTTTCAAGCTGGGACCCACAGAATTTCACAAACCCAGGTGGACACATCATGCTGCTGAGTGCAAAGTCCAGCCTTTCTGAGCACAGTCTGACTGTGAAGGAGACAGCAGGTCCAGCAGTATGCAGGTGCACTACAAAATAGTGTCAGTTAAAGCCTCCATACTCAGATAAACTTGAATATAAAATACATAAGGGGACTGAATGTCTACAAGCAGGTAGAGTGGAACAGGAGGAAGGGTAAACTGCTGTAGGTTGAGGTTCCCCAAGAACTCGACTAATCCAAGTCCTGCTGTCTCATTCTCACCCCAGCCACAAATTCCAGCTAGCTCTTGCGTGCCAGTACTAGGCCTGCTATGACCCTGCCACGAGCTGGTTCAGGGAGTTAAGCCAGGTAAAAAGTAACTCTGCAGGAAAAAGCAGTAGTCTTCAATTAGTTTAGCTCCCTGAACTGATTCATGACAAGATCAGACAAATATCAGTGCTGGCAAGGAGAGAGGGAGCAAGGTGCAGGACCAAGCTGTGATAGCTCCGACTTAGATAGACCTAAATCGTCCTGGACATGCACCTCTAGACAAAGAGCTAAGCTAGTCTGTGTAACATCACAAGCATGAAATAATTCCCCAAGCTACTGCTCACATTTCTATTTACACAGCAAGCCCCTTCTTCAAAAGAGAAGAGTGCATGAGTATACATCTTTCTGAGGCAACAAACATTTTTCTCCTGTGCAGAAAAAAAACATCTTATTCCACACACCTCTCAAACACAACCACCAGCTAAGCCTACAACCTGCTTGACCCTTAATTTTTCTGCTGGGCCCCTAACCAGATGTAAGAGCAGAACTCCGCGGGCTGTTCAGCAGGGCTTAAACAGCTGATCAGATCTCTGCCAACTTTTACAGGCTTGTTGAAAGACAAAAAGAGCATTCCAGTTCAGCTCAGTTGGGCTAGCTAAACCACAGCATTCCCAACTGAGTCCAGCAGGTTTTGACTCAGCGCTATTGTTCTTAAGCACATGGTAGACACAACTCTTACTTGCTTTTTTTTGTTGTTGTTGTTTTGTTTTGTTCTAAAGCATTGCCTCTCATCCCTCTCCCATTCCTGACAATGTTTCATTGGATTTTGTGGTTTAAACACACGGCTCTCAACCAACAACTCTTCTACAGATATTTCCACTTTCCTCCATAGACAGCCCTTTTTCCTTTAGACACAGTGTGATATTATACCACTTCTGACTAAAAGATACATGATTCTTGACAGCATCTTGGCCTGACTCCAGAAAAGCACGCTGTTTCATTTAACGTCCGTGTAAGCTGTCTAGAAGTCACAGATAGAGACATAAGCCATTTTCCGTTGGTATTTCACTGACCAGAAAAAGTTTCTAATGTACGTAACTCAAATGTCCACCTTCATACTATAAGTTAACTCAGTCTTAGTTTTCCTACTTACTCTTTCACAAGGCTTTTTATTTAGTTATATCCAAAGCTAGTTATGCATATGTGCACCCAGCAGCCTACCCATTGACTTGACTGTCTTGTTTAAAACACCACCATGACCCTCAGTGCTTTATATCGTGTTTACTAGTGCAACACCATCAGTTTTGTTTTCTTGGTTCAAGACAAAGAACACATATCCCATATCCTGCTGCCGCCATAACATTTTGTACGCTTCCCGAACACAGCCCAAATCCCACAGCTGCAGATTATAGCCTTGGAAGACCCATTTGTGCAGCCATAGGGGTACTGCCTCAAACTCGTGTTCACCAGGCACCAATGCACTCACAGCCCTGATCCCCTGGCATGACCTCTGGCTGCGTGCTGCCTACGGGACGGTGAGCTCCCCAGCACACCTTACAGGCCTGGACCTATAACCTTCCCGACCAGTGTCCTTGCTGCACCTCAGCTCCTCCCCTGCCCGTGTGCACCCGGGCTTCCTTCTCAAGGAAAGCAGGGCACGCACTGGCATGGTGCAAACCGGCTTGTCCACACGAGCAGATGTGTAGCCAGAAGCCACGGCTGTGTGGTGCACTGCAATGTACCTACCTTGTCTTTGTGTTGGGGAAAAAAATCTTCCCTCAGAGAAGGTGTGAGGACAGCACAAGTGGAAATACCCGTGCACGCCCGCATAGCTGCCTTAATCCTGTGGCACAGCCTCTCTTAGTTCTTGATCTAAACGCCCTTCTTACATCCACAGGCCTTTCCTTTCTTTCACTCTCTGCCAGTGGTCTGAACAACCAACCTAGGCTTTAACCAGAAGTTCACACACAGGGTTTCCAGCCCTGTCTCCACTCTGTTTAGCTAGGGTGTGAAATGAGGCTTCATTCTCAGGGGAGATATTTGGGTCACAGTCAGCGATGGAGATGACCTACTTCAGTATCCTTGGGAATTACTTTTACTCTCCATCTTACTCAAGAGCCAGGCCCAGGCAGAGGTATTACCGCAATATTGCAACTGTCCCAGTAAAACCTGCCAGCCCTGACTGATCTTGGCACCCTCCCTAATACCCCTGGAACCATTCACCCCTTCTGGCCCAGCTGCTGGCATGGGAATAGACAGAGCATCTCGGCAAGCCGCACTGGGCCATCCTTGCCCTTTGGTACATGCGCAGGATCAGCCCATTACAGAGGACCATTTCAGCATATGCAACGCAATTATGTCAATATCAAGACACAGTGGATTTCACTCCAACATAATTTCATCAAATCAAGAAAAATGTCCTAGTTCCTACAGCAGCAAGTTAACTCTCCCCCCTCCAGATACAGCATTAACCTTCGCCACTCCAGCAACCCACTCACCGAATTACTGATAGCTACTAATTAAAAAGGTTTTTAACTGACTATGAAACTGGACTGAGTGAAATGACGAGCATCGCTGCTATAGATATGAATTTTAATTTGGACTTCTGAAGCAGGCAATCACAGTTTTTATATATATATCTTTACTTGCATGTTTTTATATATTACACAGAGCGTGGCCCTCCTGTGTGTGGTATGGAGAGAATGACACAGCTTGTGAATTCAAAATTCAGATGCCAAGTGGAAGCTGAAGAATCTTTAATCCCTTTAAAATGCTCCTTCCACAAACTAAGAGGAAGTCCATTTTGTGGGATTGCCCCAAAGAGGACAGACTGCCTAAGGAATATTTCTTCCACCCTGGCCTCTGTTGACAAGATGACGGCTCTAGACTCTGTCAGCTGAGACATCATAGTTGAAAGCAGCTACAGTTTTGAAGCTCAGAGCCAGAGGTAATAAGACTCTGAAAAGAGGAGCTAGTGTCAACTCTCACTGGATGACTCAGGACATTTCAGTTTTCTCCTGAAGAGATTTGGATTTAATCTGCTCATGTTTTCACGCCCAAAAATGAAGCAGATTCAGAAGCTGAAGTCTGGTCTGGATGGCAGCAAAAAATGCTTGACATGCAACTTGAGTGAACCCTAGAGGCTCAATATACAGAAGGTACTTTCTTCAGTAGCAACTGAAAATACCATGCTTACATTACAGAAAAGACGCAGTCCTTGTTCTTTGAAGACAATTTCAAAAACAATTTTTCATATAAGAAATAAATAAGAAATTGTAATTTGCTGGGACCTGGCAGAATTAACTGCAGCACTGCACAGACATATTCTGTCCTATTTATAAAGAGACAAAATGTCTCTCCAAAAAGTCTTCCTCCTCCATTCATTTCTTCACAAGCATGGCTTACATCCCTCTTCTAAGGACAGAGCCTCAGTTCCCTAAGATGTCATTCTGCCTCCTTACAAGTGAAGTTTTTCCCCATTTACTTCGCCCTTAAACAAACAAGCAAACAAATCAAAGGGAGATTATTTTTTTTTCTACATTTGTTTTATATCTGGCTATGAATTAATTGATTTAAACAGATAGGCCAGAGGCAGATTTTTGGTTTTCTAAGATCTTATCATTCAAATCTTAGTTTATACAAAATGAGCAAGAGAAGTCAACTATGCCTTAGTCATTAGGGTTTTCAAGGGGCAGGAAGAAATGGAGATAGTTTTCTAAAATATGGTTTTGATTCACCTCAGAGGCAAATTAGTTTTCTTTCACTCTAGCAAAGCAAGGCGTAGAACCATTCTTCCATCACTGGTCTCTTTTTAAAAGGATTTCAGCAAGAGATATGAACTGTGCCATGATTTTCAATCTATAGAAGAGCTACAGAAGTGTTTCTTTAAAGGAAAGAGGCGTTAAGAAACGTTATTGAAATGTGGGAAAATAAATAACTTTTATCCCTCATGATCAATATCACTAAAGGCGAGGATGCTGTCAGAAGCATAAATCTGAGACAGAGCTGAAACTCCCCCTGTCGGCTTCTGGTAGCCAAGCAAGGGCAGTATCTGAAAACCATCTTGCCTGTATCTTCACAAATCTTTGGGGATTTATTTGAAATGAACAGGTACAAATCTTCAGTTATGTGTTCCTTAATGCCAGCCAGCAGAGAAAGTAGCCAGATCCTCCAAAATCTGTGCCACTGCTTCTCACTGCGCCTCGTGCTTGGCAAACTGTGGTATCTGAAAGTAGAATATACCCACGTCACGGTGCAGGCTGGTGAGGAGAGGCTGCAAAGTAAGAAGGAGAACTAACCACAGGGTGCAGTTCAGTGAAAAATAAAACATTAAAGGAAAAGGAGCCTCAAGCCACCCTAAGAGTTTGGGGAGGAGGGAGCAGTGCCTGCTCGGTAGAGATGACAGGCATCAGGCAGTGCTTTTGCTAACAGCCTGTGAATTTATCCTTGGGTTCACAAGGCGGTGATGACACTATCAGTCAATTCATCCGTCATCAAAAAAAAAACCACAAATAAACAAATTGATCTATGGATCTTGTCCCTATCCAATGGCTGGGAAAAAAAAAATAGAAAGAGGAAGAATTACAGGTTTTAGTCTGGCTATGGGTAGAAAACGACTCTAAAGTCATTAAATCCACCTAATAAGCCCACTCACTTTGTGTCAGGAAAGCTACATATCCTGGAGGGATTCTTCAGGGACTGAATTTCAGTCATTCTGCCAACTGCCTTTGCTGTCATTTGGAGCAAATTCCTCCAGTCTTTTCTTTTTCCTTTTTTTTTTTTTTTTGCCTGTCATAATTAGCTTCCCAGACCATCTTTATACACATGGATTAGGGTTAGCACAGGCAGTACTGTTCGCCTGCAGACTGAACATATGCTGTGGGTCTTCTTGTTCCTTCCTTGTATCTAATGGTTCTTCTAACGCTCAAAATTCAGAGGAATGCATCTGAGGGTGCCAAAGACAAGAACTAACAAGACTGATAATACTGCAGAGCCAATATAACTGCGAGAAAACAAATCAGCGTCTATTCTGCTGCATGGACCACCAACACCTACATCTGCTAACCTGCTGAGTGCAGAAACATTACTTTTGACATTGATGTCAAAACCATACGATGGTCAAGTGTTTCTAGCCTTGTTTGCCATACAGAAATATTGGCAGACTGCTGTTCCAAACGTTATGGAAATTATTGTATAAAAGCCCTCTTTTTATAACAACATCACCATGACACGGTTGACTGTGGAAAGGGCTGGACAGCACAGCCTTGTGATATGTGAGATCTGGGAGGAAATATCCCACCCTTTTATCATAAAAAGCAGGAGATACAGAGGATTGCCTTAAACCATGTCCAGTTTATTCTTCCCAAGGGAGGGAGCATTTTGCAGTCAGGGTCAAACTCTGTTCCTCGATGTGTTCTGAATGCGTCCTTTCCTCTACAGCAGTCCTACTGACCCAAGTGCAGACCCTCAAGGAGTGAAGTGCTATCCACGATGACCACAGATGTCAGAATCTCATTCTGCTGGCTTGACCCTGCATTTCTGCAGTGCCTGCTGTAGCTGTGCTACACTAGCAGGAGGTCTGCTCTGATCTTTCTCTTCTTGTGAAATCGTTATCCCAGGAAAAGCTGGCTAGTCATTAAATATTAAATGAAATTAAACTCAGTACATGCAGTTGTTCTGACAATTCATTTTACTGACAGGAGAGTTTTGTTCTTGCTTTTTGGATAAAAATGTGAAGAGACTACAAAAGTGTTTTAGCACTACACTAAGAAGCAAATATCATTTCTGTCTGTTCACCCTGGGAAGGAAGAGCTAATCACATGCACACTACCCCACAATGTACCACATCAGGAGCAGGAAGCCAAGTTCAAGCATCCTTTATCCTGTCACAGTACTCACCACAACAGAGTTTCTCACCTCCATGCAACACCCCTTTGGCCTCCCCTCTTCTCAGTTCATGTTTGTGAACCAAGGGGTGTACACACACACCACGGGCTCCTGACACGGTCCTAAGGACCTCACCCATTGCTCCCCTGCTATGGCATTTCTGAACTGGAGCAAACCTCCTATGGACCTTGCCCATGATGGAAATCGTATTTAAAACTGTCATTTTATGATAAGCCGTTCAGGAGGGTGCTTGAAGGTCCTACTAAGGCCCCAGGGAGTACAGGGGTGACAAAGGCACTGGGAAAAAGCCGGCAGATGGCAGCAGGCAACTAGTGTAGGAAGTGGGACCACCTGCAGGTGCTTTGGGCAGGAGGTTCCTGCAGAGCAGCCCCTGGCAGCTGGATGTCCCAATAGGGACATCCATCCTGAGTGTCCTGCTGGGGGCCACCATACATAGATGCACTATGCAACACCCGTAGAAGCATTTGTTAGTCACCTAATTTCAATTTGGAGGCATCGGCAGTGTTTGTCCCAAGATGCTGATGTGCTAGAAGAATGCCATCTACAGCACCATACGTCCCCAATGCCAGACAGAAAAGACACAAAAGGTCCACCAAAAAGAACAAGGCTGTGGACAACCCTTACAGCAGGCCCTGCGTCTACATGGAGGCTGCTGGTCAAGAGCTTCCTCCCTGGGTGGCAGCTGCAGCTCAGCAGGGTGACCCAGCACTTACTCAGAGGTGCTCACCCAGCCCCGTGACACTGCTCCCCTGAGAGCAGCAGTGAAAAGCTGAAAACAGCAGCTTCAGCAGTTTGGCTGTGGTTGTGAAGGTCTGCTCTGAGCAGCAGCACTTCATCCCAGGATAGGAATAGCCACAAAAAAACTTGAACGTGGTTTCATGCCCATTCATGAGCCACACACAATGAGCAAATTTCCTTTGGTACATCCCTACACAGGAGTCCTAAGGCTACCACTGGCCTGGCCTTAAAATCACCTAAGCATCCACTCTCATTTCTCAAACACTTTTACAACCAAATACCTAGTTTTAATTCAGGATTGCTTCCGATGTTAATATGTTCATCTTTATTCCTTCAGAACAAACTCTTTGTAGTTTCTTAGGTTTCGTTCTTTTCTGAACATGCTATCTGTAAATGGATTAACTTTACTTTCAGCCTCAAGTGCTTCTGCGGAAGCATTTCAAAGTAAAGAAACTTTGGATAAATAATTTTCTGGAGTGCTTCAAGAAAACTGAAAATCACATTTAGTGACTTTGAATTATTGCAATGTATTAAACAAATGCTTAAAGCTGGAATTTTTCAAGGTTCTTCTAACTATTCAGAAAAAGAAATATAGAACATGATACAGCTTAATGCTTTCACTAGTTCTTTAGTCTCAAATCAAGTGCTCTAAATGATTACAATGCTATACTTTATTCATAAAAGGTGAAATTCATTCATCTGCATAAATCCTGACTCATCAATCAGAGCAACAAGTAGGAAATGGAGGAAAGATAAACTGCACTGTTCAAAATAAGCAGACTAGCAGGGTGATTCAAAGCATTTTAAATTAGGCTCCCATTCTGAATCATCCTCTAGAGAAGTCTCTCTTTCTCCAATTAGTACAAGGGGAGTTTAGGAGGCAAGTATCCTTCAGCTGAAGTAAGCCAATGTGAATTAGCCCTTTCACTCAGACCATCAGTTCCCTCACAGATCCATAATATTCTGCTTGTGGAGTCTCTATCTATACACAGCTTCACCATGAGGTTAAGGGGAAAAAAAGGGCATTTTGCCAGTCATCCACGTCTAGAGTGAATTCTCATTTTTCTGAATGTTGCAATCATCCTTGGAAAATGTAGAACACAATCAGCACAAAAAAAAACCAACCTTGCAAACAAAGGAAAAGGAAAGAAGAGCTGAATAAACAATAAAAATATCTGTGCCAAAGGACATTGGTCTTTGTTGTCTGTGGCAGCACGACACACAAGATCTTTGCCTCATTCTTACTGCGATAAGTGATGAAGAAAAACCTGCCTGCAAATATGTATTCATATTTGAAATACATTAGTTTGACGATATTTACAGTCAGTATGTATCCACTTTATTTGATCATTCAAGCAGCCACATTCTACCAAGCTGTATATTTAACAATAAAATTCACAATTTGCACTGCTTGGTGTGCTACAGAAGCCATTCAATCAGAGAATAGAAGTGATTTGACCACAAATTTGCAACTGTAAATATTTATATCTAAGCATTTGTAAATGATGTGCAGTACAAGAATAATTGCCAAATCAATTCAAAAGGTAAAACTGAATAAATTAATGGCTATGAATTATTCATGAATTTTACCTTCTCATACAGCAAGTTCATTATTTCTCTGTGTAATCAGTACGCAGCTAATATGTCTGAGTGCATTTAAAATATCGATTAGTCTTCTGGAT
The DNA here is from genome assembly GCF_965231255.1 of Vanellus vanellus. Taxonomy (NCBI): domain Eukaryota; kingdom Metazoa; phylum Chordata; class Aves; order Charadriiformes; family Charadriidae; genus Vanellus; species Vanellus vanellus. The sequence continues at coordinate 124,398,152 of NC_138905.1, read as the reverse complement.
ACACTATTCAGAGCATTTAATCAACAGAAGATTTCAATAACTATTAAACTTGCATTTGGGCAAAATATAAGAAATCTCAGGTTTAGGGATAATGCATGCTTACTCCAGAGTATAAGGAAAAAGTATTTGCAATTTATCCAAAATATCAAGAGAATTTTCCACAGCTATTGAGCTCAGACAAGTGTAATGATGAAGTGCTCAAGAATTAATTGGCTGGGAATCTTGTGGACTGGAAGGATTGACTTCCAGAGAAGAGATTTGATTTATCTTGGGAAGATCAGTCCAAAAGACAGACCCTAAGAATATTCCAACCAGCTACGCTCTGCGGTGAAGCCATAATTTTCTCCAAAGGTCAGAGAAATCTCACATTTCTCTTTTAAGGAAGAAAACCCACAGGACACACTTCTTACACTTTGGCGAGCCTGGAAAATGCTGGGAACAGGCGTGGAGGCGGGAAATGACAGTGGCTCCTGAGGGGGGTTTGCTGTTCCATTGTGAGACAAGGCTCAAGGACGGACCAGGGACTTCAGCCTCAGCTGCTCCACTTGGCTCACTTACCCCCACCGCCGGGCACGGGTTTCAGCCCCGTACACCCCCACGTTGCAAACCTTGCTGCCAGCCACATGCCCAGGCATAATATCTGTGCTGGAACTGCCTGTGAACCCCACACATCTCAAGAGATACCCACACCTGCCTTTGACTTTCCTTGGGGACAGCACATTAAGTCCTATTTCTGACTTCAGGAAATGGTTTAGAACAGAAGTGCTGTAGGTCTATGCAATTTGTGCACTACTGGTAGGAAAAACAAGTGCAATAGTCTCTCTGGGAGACATCTTCCTGGTTACTAAGGTGAAAATACCAGGAACAAGATTTGGAGTGATGGAGGTTTGTCACCTAAATCAGTCAGAAATGCTTTTAAAGCCTTGCAGAGACCAAACCCGTTGATAATGATTTTATATTAGATTGTTTTATCCCAATTATTTCCACTTGTTTTCTCATGTGTTGTTTAGCTTTGTATGCATTTGTATGAGAAAGAGGAGGAATAAAAGTAAAAAGCTTGCCTGTCACATTCAACTGCAGCTGCAGAGAAGGCCCAGTCTCAGATTTTATCTTCGGAGGGAGACACCATTCTAGAGTTAACCCATGCAGCAACTTCAAAAAGCAGATTGTCGATGACAGCTTCTGGTTTATGAGACCAGATAGTCCAACCTTACAGATTACTTTATAGCATGAGGAGATATGCACACCTACTTTGCTTATAAACTTCAAGTATGTAGATATTTCCAGATAAGACCGACTTACCTGTGCAAGCAAAGCAGCAAGCAGAGGCTGCAACACAGAGGGTGTCCACGGATGGACAAGATATAGCAGCTACTAGATTTTGAATGTTTCACTCAGCTAGCCTGCTGCTCCATGCTTTGCTTCATTTTGATGATACATTCAGATCAGCACAGGAAACACTTTTCAGCGTGCACAAATCTACTAGGAGTTTGAAGGCATACAGCAATACTGCAAGCAACAGAAATTAAGCAGAATAATAGAAATTAAAGACTGTGAGGGACTTCAAGGATGTCATCTAGCCCAGCCCTGCTTTGATGAGGCTGGACTAAATATTCATAAGTTATACCTAAAAGAAGTTTGTGAAACTCCTAAAGGAAGAGGTTAGCATTGAGAGGGGACCCCAGATGGCTCAGTTAAACTCATTCCACTCTTTCATCATACAGGCTGTTCTGCCTCTGCTGAAATTCACTTTACATTTCCTTTTGCTGTAAATCAAGCTGCTAATGTCCTGTCCTTCCTCCAGCAGTCATGGAGAACCACTGATCACCATCTAAGGTCTTCGTATTTTAAAACTTCTCCTGCTCCCCTTTTGGTTCCTCTTCTCTAGACTGAACGACTGTAGTTCCTTCAGCCTTCTTCACAGGTCATGTTAGTTAACCCTGCTACCAATCGTTTTATTCTCCTCTCCACTTCTATTTGCTTAAAGTAGTGTAACTCCAGCTCTGTATACAGCTCCGTCGCTAGCACTAATTCAGGCCAACAATACACCACCACATCTTAACTGTGACATGGCTGTCAAGTCATCTGTGCATTCGTAACTGTCGTGGGGTTCATTGTTTTCAGTAGATTGTGGTGCTAATGTGGAAGGGCTTAAACCAAGCTTTGAGAAGCTAAAGCGAAAAGCTAAACTATTGGCAAATTTGTGCGATACACAGTACACAGGGAAGAAGATTTTCTGTTTAAGTGTGTACCAGATAAAGAGTTATGCACAGATAAGGAAAGCCCCAGGAAACTAAGGAAGATATCTGTATTCCTCGTGCTTTAACTAAAAAGAAAAACTGAGTCTATGTGCAAGATCATTCTTAGCTAGTCCACACTATTGTTAATAAAGTGCAGAACTCAGATTAATTCAACATAGAAGACATATGTTCATCATCAACCTATGTCAGTCAAATCATTTGGATAGATGCAGCCACAAAAAATTACCTTAGCCTGGGTGGGTTTCCTTGGGCTCCTCCATAGACTATGAGAGTCCTTGGAAGGCTCCCTGGGATGTCCCTCTGCAGCACAATGTCTCTCTCCACTGAACAATTCACTCTCACAGAACAAGTTCAAGGAGACGAGAACTTTACGCTGCACGCGGTCTTTGTGAGCTGTTACACTGGGCCAGTATCAACTAACTGAAAACAAATTTGGAGACGTCTTTAAGCTGATTGTCATAAGCCAACCTACCTAGTTGAAAGCTTCGCTTTACTAAGAGCAAGCTATAATGAATGAGTTAGCTTTGCAAAAATAAATGGAACAGCTATGCAAAGAATAAGAGATCATAAGACCTGAATGAGGCATTTATTGCAGAATTACTGCTAAAGGACTCCTAAGACTACCAAATTATTTAAAACTCAACTTCAGCCTGGGGTGACATTTCCATTTTTTGCAATACCATGTTGCTGACTAATACATATTGTTGTTCTACTCTCATCCCTAAATCTTCCTCTGCCATCCTGCTACTTAGCAGACACGACCCACCTGGCATTTGTATTCCCCTTCCTAAATGTCACACTTGGTACATTGAACATCCTTTCATTTATTCACCTACTCATCTCTCTGTCTGACCAAGTTAATTTTGAACTCTGATAACGTCCTCCAGAAGATCTTGCAATAAAACCAACTGAAGTGTCTAATTTTAAAAGCATCTCTTCCATCAGTCAAATTGTTTGTAAAAAAGAGATATATTTGTACCTCATTGTACGTCAGAAGTAGCATAAGATGTATTAGATGCCTTCTAGATTGATAGCACTGACTCTCTTCTCTTCTTTGAGAATAATTTCTAGCCATTTATGAAACTGGCCGATAGTCATTATTGTTTGGCATTCCCATGAGTGAACTAAAAAACCACGGTCATATGGAGTGCGGACCAGTTGTATTTTTCATAGAGTCTGGAGACCATTCAGGGCAGGAATGTGAGGAATCTCCTGACTGAACTTGATTTGTGAATGTGTTTTAGTTCGCAAATCCCCAGTTTAAAAAATGGACCACATTCTGTCATCACTGACTCAGGGGAGAGCTCACTCACGCTAAGTGTGAGGAACGGCCAGAGCCAAACATTTTGCACTTTCATTTGAAGAGGAAACAGAGAAAACATGTTGCTGTATACTCGAAACCTTAAAAGCCCCACACAGTCACAGAAACAAGACTTGATGTTAACTGTAAGTCACTGTTAATGTATATTAGTGACAAACCATGCATGTAGCATCAGTGCGGACCCTTCACTGGGCTCTTCCAGACAAGAACCATCTTACCCAGGTGCCCTCTCAGGGGGAATAATTACAGTGCAGGCTCCTGCCTCCTCCTCTTCACTCTATATAGCCAAGGGGGAAGCAAAAGCTCCAGATAAGCATTTGAAAAGCGCAAAAGTTTGTTAAAGCTCTTTTAAGCTTCACTTTTGTTCAAGGGCACAGTACAGCAAATCTCTGGAGCACTTCCTCATTTTGTTCAGGCAGAGTTTAGCAATAAAGGGTTTCTGGAAACCTGCAGGTCCTGATGAATACCAGGAAGATTTTCAAGTTTCCTATCAGACGTGTATTAATTTGATTCAGTCCAAGCTTTGGGAAAACTTTCTAGACACCAGGAGGAAGAGCTGTAGCTGTCACGCACCAATTTTCCCACTGGCATGTCCAACACTCTGGGCTAACCCAGGCTCTTACTAGTCCCACTGGGGTAATGTTCCATGTCCTCCCTTACATGGGGTGGCCAACCACAGTTTCCCAACTCCACAGCTGTCAAAACTGAGAATATTTCTCACTTGCTTTCCATACCGTGGCTTCTGCCCACCCTGCTGTACTTTCTGCACTACCATCACCCGCCTTCTTCACTCCTTCCCTCTGCAACATATACTTGGGGATCTCTACCTTTATAGTCTTCCTTCTCCCTATAGTCCCATCTTTTAGGTTTTTTTCCCCCAAAAAATTTCCAGGCTGCACACCCACAGAAGAGAGAATGATAAACAAGCCCTAATTATCTTACCATAAGCAAATAACTGTAAGAGAGATATTTATTGAAGGAAGTGTTCCTCTGATTTATCACCCCACTCCCTCATTCCTATTGCTCACTCCTCCTCCTAAAGCTATACAGAGCAAGCAATCTCGACAAAGACAGACCTTGACCTTATATTTCCCGATAAAGCGTGTAGCAAGCTTTGGTGCAATACCACCAGATTTTGTTCAAATAGATTATCCTACCCCTACAGACACAACACGAGAACCCAAACCACAATGAAAGGGTTTGCTGCTGTAGATTGTTACTTAATAATGGGTGCATGCACACTGAAGACTGAGCCAAAGCTGAGACTATTTGCCTAACCATTAATTTTTAGAATTACTGAAAAGCAGTTTCAAAATCACTAAGAATCACAACACTGACTTGAAAAGGAATCAGAACAAGAGTCTTGCTATCACCATGGATACAACTGATGTCGACTCAGAATTTAAGCAAGAAAACTGGAACTTCATATTTATACTGTTGGACAGACTAGCTTATTTAGTATTAATAATATTTAGAATATGTCCTACTTACAAAGAAAATGGTACTCAAAATAAAAGGCAAATCTTACTCTGTTTTTGTTGGAATACAAGAATCATGGAAAATTCAACATTAGCTACTTCTTTTTTACGCTTGTGTAATGCCTGTGACATCAACACAATGCAACACAACAGTGAGGTAAGCTGGTGGTGACGTTTCGAATGCAAGATAGCCATGTGATCTTTTAAACATTTTGAGAGTAACTATTACTTTCCTGTATTTCCATCAGGCCCGAATGTCAACCAAATCACTGCTCTGATTTAACACTAACACTATTCATTGGCTTTATTATGACTGAGATTATGAAAATATTCAGACACTTCCAGAGATTTTGGTGAGCTCTAGGTATTGGAATGCCTTTAATAATGTGGACCCCTGAGTTCAGTTTACCATCCGTCATAGATCGAAAACTGCCCATGGATCAAAACCAGTGAAATGTCAATAGGTATTTGGTCTTGTTCCAGCCTCAGCACTTCTCACATCTCTATTTATCATTTTTCCTTCACTGATGCCTTCAGAGCCTTGTGGAAGATCTCAGCTGCAAAAGCTGGTGCAGCTACAGACACTCAGTACTAATTGCAGAGAGCAGGCACAGCTGAAGGGGGACAGGACTGATTTTCTCCGGTGCTTTCATGTCAACTTTCTTTAAAATAGCATAGAAACCCCAGCTGTATCAGACTGAACTAAATATGCAGCATCCGGGCTTGGACAGTGACCACGTGCCTAGAGAAAGGTATAAGAACAAGGTAAAGATACCATGGTCTTACTTCGACATACTATCGCAGTTTCCAGCAATTTCTTGAACGAAAAACAGGTTTTGCTTATAGTTCTTGAAAGATCTTCTTCTGTGATGCCTTAACTGCTTTCTAAGCATTGAATTAACATTGTGCCCTGTGACAGGGAGTGCCACATTTTGTCACGATGTGGAATCTAATTCCTTACAAAAAGAGTGGGCTTACTTACATGATGCTTCTGTTTTGCCCAGGTTGACGGCCCTCTCCACTCCGACATTATTTTTCATGACCAGACGAGAAAAGGAACATTTAGTAATTAGACATTGCAAACATAGATACTCCACAGAGTCACAGAATGGCTTGGGCTGGATGGGAACTTTAAAGATCATTTAGTCCAATCCCCTTTCAGGTGCCTTTCAATTTAAACAGCTGATAGTAAGGGCTAAGTCTGTCTACCTAGATGTGTTCAATTACAAGCAACTCCAGCCTAGAAGCCGTGTTAGCTATATTTGCCCAGTATAGTATCACAGATAAAAAGTCCTTCTTTTCTTTCTTTGCTCCCCATATATTTTAACCTGGGACCGAAAAATAACCTTCCGGATAACAGAAATTGATAGACTGCCACAAAATGTTTCCATTTCAGTGAGTGAGTGCTTCTGGCGAAAAACAAACCTAAACCTATTTAGTGAGGAATTTCAAAGTAGCTCTAATGAATGACTTAACTAGGCTCCCCAGGCCTTGCTCACGGTTCAATATATGCGCTGATCTCTGCCTGATGGCATTTGGCTTAGTTTTGTATCCCTGAGAAAATAAACAGAAAGTTTGCCAGTGGCTTCAGTGGGAACAGATTGAGGCTATAAAGAATCAAGACAATTTCCTTCTGGAAACCAGTAGCTTTCTGTTAATAGAGCAATCCAGAGGAAAAGAAAGCAGCATGACCTGTGGAAACATTTCGTTATCTCAAAACATCCAGCTTTTTGAAATGGAGGACGTGTAATTAAAATGCACAGAGTGAAAAAAGAATATCTCTAGAGTGTGCATAGTAGCAGCCCTGGAAGCGGCTGCTGCAGGGAAGGAGAGGAAAGCAGGGAAATGGCAATGGGCACTGAGCCATGAAAGTCCTCTTAGAGGTGGGTAAGAGAGGGCTGTGCTGCACTCTCTGCCTGGTGGCCAGCAGGACCTGTGTCCAGCACCAGCTTGGCTCACACACATCGGCTTGATGTGCGTTTTCTAGGGAGAAATTAAAGAGGAAATGAGAAAATAAGGATATTTTCTAAAGTCCTTTGCATCCATTTTCAATGAAATAAGGAAGCAGGAAACATGCCATCACTGAGTGTCTGATGTATCAAATACAGGACTGATGGTACAGCTTTTTTCTAGCTTCATTTTACACTAAAAATACATTATGCCATTTCCTAAAAGGTTTCACGGATGCTTCGAGCACACTAGAAAGTGAGCAATCCTCTTTATCTTGACACACAAAAGTCTCAGCTCCTCATTAACCTTTCTACAGGACGTGATCTCCTGTAGTTCTGCAGAAGAGACTTTGCTTGGCTGGGGGGTTCTTTTTTCCTGTTACTTCATAGCTCTACAGGGAAATAACTGGTGGCTTCAAAGAAAAAGAAAGGAAGTAAAAATGGCAAGGGAACAACAGAAGCATCTCTATTAGTTTTCTACACTAGGTTATCTCTAGATTGCTGTGCAATTGCCTCATATTTAAAGAAACCAAAGGGGAAATCAAGCAGTTCACACACAGTCCAAAATGCTGTATTAGATTATATCTGAATCAGACGGTATTTAAAGCCCATTATAGCTAGAATACAATCACACACATGCACAGGCATCCGTATAATTTTTGCAGCAATGCAGCTCCTTCACTGCTCCACGTGACAGGGACCACGAGCTCATGAATGCATCTGGAGAAGGAGACCAACAAGGTGACCTCACTACTGCATCACAGAGCTCCAGACAGGGCCGGTTGGCTTCACCAGAAGGCAGATCTGTGTGCAGGCTAACCCTGAGCAGCCCCCTCCCCTCCCAGGTCCATCACCATGCTCCCCCATCTTAACACCTTGGGAGGTTGTGAGAAGAGTTCAGGCCCGTCAAGTCATAGAATCATAGAATCATAGAATTGCTGAGGCCGGAAGGGATCTTTGAGATCATCAAGTCCAACCATTAACCTACCCTGACAAAAACCACTTCTAAACCATGTCCCTAAGTACCACATCTACACTTTTTTTAAACACCTCCAGGAGATGGCGAATCCATCACCTCCCTGGGCAGCCTATTCCAATGTTTAATAACCCTTTCAGTGAAAAAATGTTTCCTAATATCCAATCTAAACCTCGTCTGACATAACTTGAACCCATTTCCTCTCGTCCTACCACTTGTCACCAGGGAGAAGAGGTCAGCCCCCACCTCTCTACAACATCCTTTCAGGTATTTGTAGAGGGTGATAAGATCTCCCCTCAGCCTCCTCTTCTCCAGGATAAACAACCCCAGTTCCCTCAGTCATTTCTCATAAGACTTGTGCTTCAGACCCCTCATCAGCTTTGTAGCCCTTCTCTGGACACACTCCAACACCTTAATGACCTTTTAGTGAGGGGCCCAAAACTGAAGTCCTCTAGGTCAGTCTATGAACTGCACATAAAATAGCTAGATGCTGTCCTTCACCTACTCCTTGTCATATTCTCAGTCCTCCTACCACTTCCTGAAGGTGTGCCTTCACCACCTACCGAGATCCCCTTATTCAGCTACAAAGGGGTCTCAGGTTGCCTTCAGGACCTCTTTTGTCCTCCCAGGGACACTATACCATCAGACTGCCACAGGTCCTACTTCTGAGACCCAGAAGACATAAACCTATGCAGGACCTTGGCCTTGGGCAAAGGTGGCTTCCCCATGCCACTACCAACGCACTTGCTTGGCACTCACTCCTCCCAGCAGTTCGCAGTCACTTGGTTTCTTCCCTCCAGCATCCAGGGGCCAGCCGGTGAAGCAATTTGGGCTAAACAAGCACTCAAGTAGCTTTGTTTTGGTACCTTCATAAGCCAGTGTGGGAATTATTTGTGGAAAGGAATCATTCATGATTGACATATGAACAGTGGATGTACAATATGTTGTTTCCCAAGCCAATTACTGACTGTAAACAGCTGTATGAAGTGAGGGAGGTGACAGAGAAAGGCCCATGCAGCTTCTCCCCCTTGTCTGAGCTATATGTCTATACAATTAGCCAGAGCATGTCACATATCTTTAGTCTGCACACAAAGGTGTTTTACGTAATAACTTTCTGTGGAAAATAAAAAGACCAAATACATTAAAGCACCACAAGCAATCATACCGTTAATGTGACTTTTCACATTTTTTTTCAGACACTTATCAAATATTTATAAAACATATTTCAGTGATTAAAAAAACAAAACAAAACAAAACACATACAAACTGCCAGTGCACACGCTGTTTCCGAAAACTGCTTTGCCACTTTCTCACAGTCTTTCAAGAACGGTGTGCACGGAGGATGTGCATGGACACCCACCAACAAGACACACCTCTCTCTGTAGCCCTTGTCTGGGGCGGGCTGCTGGGACATACCACAACCTGAGCAAGAAACTGGCAGACAAATCACAACAGAATCTGACCCAAACATTTTAAACTTTATGGCTGTAGCTCATTCTTCCTGCTTAGCTCCACTATCCTAATCTTTTATGGCAGGACTTTGTCATACATTATAGATACCTTTTTACTGTCCACAGGCAAACGTAGCTGTGGATAAACGTTTGATTTCCTCTCTCGTCAATGGGCAGGTGCTGCAGAGGAAGTGATAAATGAAATGATAAAGCTGTAATCAAAGTCTTACTGTATATTATGAGAAGAGTTATATATCAAAGCTAGGTTCTGAGGTTTCCAATTTGAGTGATTTACATGATTTTATATCTTTCTTGATCATAAAAGGAACTCAAAAGCCTAAATCTTACCAAGCTATTCACTTTCTTGACATCCTACTGAAGTGTGTGATTTTCATATAAATAAAAACATAAAACCTTGGTAAAATACCATAGATGTCATCCTATAAAATCACATTGAGCATGAGGAGACAAATTCCAGAAACAATGAGAAACTAAAATTTTTCAAAAGGGAACATTTGAGGGTTTTTTAGCTGAACAGACACATATAAGATTGAAGAATTTTGGTACATTTTGAATGCCATTTAAAATATATTAAAAAAAAAAAAATGGAAGTAAGCAACCAAAATCCTTATCTTTTGCATATACTTTTAATGAAAGCAGTATCTCATCCTGGTTGTTTTCTTAAGTTGTTTTTGAAAAACGGAAATCCTTCCTGCTAACGGGCACAACTGAAAACGAACTGTTTGAGCTAAAATATTTTCTAAGTATGCCAAGAACAGACCATAAAGTGAAAAAAACCCCCAAAACTAATTAGTTTACTTGTCTCCTAAAACTAAACTAACAAGCAAGAGCCTTTAAAGAACACCATTCAGAAATACTGATATCAAAGGAAGAGACTGCTGATAATCCTGGACTCTTTTGCAATGATTCTGTATTTTATTCCACAATTTATAAAGAGAATTGCAGCAATCGGAGTTCTTACATTACTACAAGAGATTAAGAGATTTTCTTATCAGACAATTCAGAATTGTGATGATTCACACCTTCATTATTTCTTGAAACACTCCAGCTTCCTCCATAAGTACAGCAGAGGTTTTGCATGACTACATCCCTTAAACTAAACAGTGCTCGTGTCATTTTCCCACGGTGCTCAGAACAAGCTAGGGGTGAAAGAGTAACCCTTTCAAGCCAGTTAAACAACCATCATTATTTTAAAATAAATGAAGAGGAGCCTGGTTATTTACGACCATGTGCTCATGTTTTATGCATGCCTTACCTTGGCGACATTTGATAGCCCCTAGAACACTTTGTTAGCCGTATTCTTCCAATAATCGTTTGGTAAGAAGGTCACATTGGCCTATTCACACTGAAAAGGTGAAGATTTGAAGACACAGTATCATAACAGAACAAATGGAAAGACACTGGGAAGTTATTTTCGCTGACAGGGTTTCCACACAAGCATAAAACCTGGGTCAGGGAGAGTCACTGTAGTTAAAAGTACATGTCAGTACTTCTCACTGCCAGGTTAAATTAAGGATACGCCCAGCCTTGCTGTGCAGGGTGGAAAAACAGAATGAGAATGAGCCACTTGCAAGGAATTTCTTAAAATCGGCAAAGGGGAGCCATCATACTTACAGAGTTTTGCTGGATGCCCCAACCAAACACTAGCACAGATCAGACTGCCCTTATGTTTAGGTCTGCAAAAAACATGGAAACTGGGACCCAGTTAGAAGGTAAGCACCTAAAACTCAATGAGGAGGTCCAGGGAAGACCTTTCTTTTTTTTTTTTCATATGCTTTTCTGGTGTATGATAGACCTGAGGGGCTGTGCTTGAAAACCAGCTGTACACAAAAGTCTCGTTCTTCACACTTGCTCCACAGCACCCTCATATTGAATTATATTTTGGTTCTTTAACAGGTAAGCATCTACTCCACAGATGTGGTTTTTATCAGGAACATCAACGCTTCCTTGGTAAAACTGGGGCAGGGTACCCATTCAGGCTTGTGAAGGATGATGAGGTGCCTGTGTTACAAGTCCTGACTTAGGGACTGCGTGGTTTAATGCCATGTTTCCTCCATTGTTAACTTCAGATTATGCCCCCAAAGAAGTCAAGGGAGGAGCACCTCTTCACTTTTGTAATATCCCCCATTAAGAAATACTAAGAAGAAATTACTTTGGATGCTGCCAGTCACACAGAAGATGCCAAGACTGATGCACAGGCTCAGAGATGGCATGCCTTCTTCTGCACATAGTCTTGAGGTAGGAAAGATGAAAGCTCTCTCTATTCCCTAAAACACCCACATTCAGGGGGCTGCAGTTCTATTTTGAACACAAAATGTATCTACTACACACAAATGGTGACCACTGGTACTTCTTCTATTGTAATCTTCTCATTAAGTTGTGTGGCTTACGGAAGCTTGGAAGTGCTTTCTTCCTGAGATGTCATAGCGCAAAACAAAAACACATCGCTGTATTGTCTTCTATCCTGAGGAGCACTAAAAGGGTCCTTCAGTGACTTCCCAATCTCCATTTAAAGGTTCTTTGTAACTGAGAGTGTCGTGGGTCAAATATTTAATAGAATATGAGCCCCACAGCTCATTTAGCTTTGTAGACAGCATATTGTGCTTGAGTCTCTCATCCATTCATTCGCTTGCATTATATCATAAAGGTATTTTTTAGAAATCAAACATGAATAGGGAGATTTTTTTAAAAAGCTTAGCGATTAGCTGTAGATTAGAATTCAATTCAACAGTTTAGTTAAATATGGGTTTGTGTGTGTTGATACGGCTACCCATTGTCACAGCAGGTATGAGATGTTTGGCAGCTTCCCAGCTTTGCTCTCCAGTGGGGGTTTGTAGCAGTGCAAAAAGCAGTGTCCCACCTTTCAGTAAAAGAAAATATTTCTCAGAAAAAGCTTGTTGAAATCTTGCCAGTTTTAAGAGAGAGAAATGTGCACGAAACTATTTTTGTTTGTTCCAAAGCTTTACATTTCTTTGACAGAAAAGTCTGGGTTTAGTTGATTATTTATATATAGTTGGGGTTTGTTCTCCCTTCAAGCTAGCTCTGAGGAAACAATATTAGAAGAAGAAATAATTTGGGAAGCCAACAGTCAGCTGCTTTCTCTGAAGAATATTGGGCAGATGACAAACCCACTACAAAATTTGGCACAGTATTTATGGGCAGGAAATTTTCATGGAGAAATAACACTCTAGAGATCATGCTAAAGTTGTATTATAGTTTTTCCTACTAAAACTGAAGAACTGGAATGACAGACAGACAAAAATGAACCAACTTCTGTGCGCTCTCCTTATCACAATGGTAACTCTCATATTTCTCAGTGTGAGCTCTCTCTTTTTCTGAGAGGTAGCAGCATTAATAAATGGTACTCCGAATGAGAGAGATTTCTGAAATAATCTATTCCAGGTTAGCCTATCATTACCAATAAAATACCTGTGATTTGCACAAAATGTGTAATTTGAGAGCTTTTTTCCCCTGGTGTAACTCTTTTGCTCTTTTAACTCTCAAAAATACAAAAAAAAAAATGCTCTCAGTAATATTCCCAGCAGCCTTTCTGGACCTGAGTAGCTCTCTAGCTATTAATAAAAAGTCATGTTCAGCTGTGCTGTTACCAGTGTACAGTGAACACATTTAGCACATTAAGCCTTGATTACACGGTAAAAATGGAGAGTCAAACAAACTCTAACATCTCCTCCTGCATTAGGGAACTCCCTATTTACAGTAAGTCCTGAAGCACGATAGCAGCAGTGCCGTTTGCTAAATACACAAGGTAGAGGCAAAAGACCCCAAACCAGTTGTCCATGTCACCCATGGAGCAACCAGCACGCAGTGCAGAAGGGTACTACGGTGCAGGCGTGGTGAATGCTGTAGCAGCCACCTAAGCCGACCATGCACACCAAGGGATGGCACCACGGCATTTCTTCGTGTCCTCCGTAACCTCCCTATGCCACAGCTCTGCTGTGCCCCTGGAAGTCTGACCTTGCGCTCGTGAAAGCAGGAGCAGAAAAGACACCGCTGTTTCAACAATCCCAGATCAAACTCTAAAGGTATGTGATGAAGGCAACACGTGTGCACCTAGAGAGCTCTGCAGCACGGTGAAGCCACATTTCCCAAAGATACGGATCACACGCTGGTGTAGTGTTACAAATGCTGCACCAAGACATCCTTTCTGCCGACATCTAAGCAATGGCAAGGAAGCACAACGATGCAGGTTCAGCTCTGTGTCCTGCCAGAAACCTTACTTCACACACTTGTCTCCTCTATGACCTGAGTAACCTAGCAAGTGACAGCCTCGTTATAAATATCCAAGAATCATGAGGTTGTCACTTTCCCACTGTCACAGCTAATTAACTTCTAGGAATAACTATGGGAACTATTTTATTTCGCCATCCCAAACATGGGCCTGGAGTGAACGCGTGTATCTGCCCTGCCTGAATTGGCTGAGAAAAAACACCCTTCTGCTAAACACCAGGGCAGATCACAGCCTGTGGCTACGCACCGTGTATTCAAGGCTCTGTAATTGCCCAGAAGCAGCACCAAGATTTACACCACCATTTTCAATCACTTGCACATGGTGGCACTTGTGGACAGCGGAGAGGTAAAAGAGCTCATTTGTGTAAAACTCTTAAAAAGTACATGCAAACCTCAAAAAAAAAAAAAGTGTATATAAAATGTCAGTTTAGAAAAGTGTAGGCATAGTGCCATAATTAGGAACAGCTAAATTGCCTGCTCCTTAGTCAACAGCACAAGGAGAAATTTATTTCATTTAATAAACTGCTCTTAATGATTACTGTTTGTTTGCTTTCTAAATCTCAAAGTAATCATGTACTGCAAGCGCAAAATGCTGGTGAGGGGGTTTGTCTCCCAAACCTAAATGACAAAAAAGTCTCTTCAGTTTTCCAGTTTGAGGGTAGCTTTTCCCCAGCAGCCCTTTACCACTGACCTGCGAGCCTCCTGCCAGCTCCTGGCCAAAAAGAGGGACCTTGACTTATGGAGTGGAGGTCTGCCAAGAACATGAGACCAGTACCTATATCTCCGGGACACCAGAAAGCTGTAAACTGGCTGTTTATAGAGTAGCAATTGTTTTATAATAATTGTCCGCTATACCTGCATCCTGTTCCTGTTCCAGAAGTTTACAATGGATCTATGTACCCAAAGTGTTTATACCCAGATCAACCTGCAGCAACACAGTTGAAAGACCTTTTCTTCCCCTCAGCTGGAGTGCCCAAAGACAGCAGCCCCGTGAGGAGTTTGTTCTCCCCTCAAGGAAGGTGTCACGTTTTTATGAAAAAGCAATGATCTCTTGCTCATTCTGCCCGTGCACAAGCACTCGAGCACAGAAGGGACAGTACAGGTATGCACAGCAGGAGGCAGGTCATATAATTCGTGATTTCCCTTTTGCAGTAGTTTTCGGAGCTACCCGGTGACTTTCCAGACAGCTTTCCAGGAACTGCCAGCTGGAATGCCAATGCAGAGAAGCCATGCTTTGCACAGGGACATATGTGTGCTCACAGCTACACACAAAGCCTCTGAACTCACTGCAGAAAGGTTATTTTTCCAACCAGCAGGACAAGTGATGTGTGGAAATAACCCTACCGCACAATCCTCAAGAAGATCAGCCCCTTCGATTTTACCACGGTAGCAAGGTGATCCCACCCACAGCTGGGACAAATGTTACTGTTTTCAATTCACTATCTGGTGGCAAAAACTATTTTAAATTCATAGACAGAAAGAAATGACAGAGCTGAGAGGTTGTAGTTAAAGTGAGCCAAGAGTAGGAAGTACTGCATACTGTATCCTAGAAACAGCTTTCAGTTCCTCGGTCCTTTTTAGTTATTCATTGTAGAAAGAATAATATCTGGTGCAGATAAAGTAGATATCAGCTGAATTTTTGCCAAGCGGTCATTAATCCCCAAAATTTCAATCATATTTTCATTAAAATTTAACAGCGGAGACATGCCCCGTGCTATACAAACACAACTGAGTTTGTCCTTCAGGAATGTATTCATGTATAGATGGGTGGGAAAGACAATAGCTGGATGGAAGGAGCTCCCTGAGGCATTTTCTCACCTACAGTCATGAAAAATAAGGCCACTCAAATGACAAAATTACATCATGTGCTTTTTATCTGTAGTTTACACCATGAAAACATGTATATAAAAGGCTGAACGCATTATGATCTCAGGAAACATATCTTTACGCAGATGAGGATGGTTCTCTCCAAAGAAGCAACTTGATTTGTTTCCTCATTATGAGGGAGAATCAAGTCATGTTTTTAATAGTGCTATGAAACAGAGTACTTTCTCTTGGAGAGCTTAAAGATGAGTGAGAACCCAATAGATTAAAAAGCAGGCTTGGAATGATATGCAGATGCTAGTTAAGATGTAGACATGTCTGAAAAAATATCCAGCCCCTCCTTATGAATCTTCTACCTTCCAAAACATAGATCAAGCTTAAAATGGAGCGAAAGTTCTGCACATCCTTAGTGAAATCTAAAGTGACAAGGAATTCACCTGTTTTCAGATTTCTCTCCCTTTTGAAACCGAGTCAAGATTGCTTTGGTGAGAGGAGTTAGCATGTTTTACAAGTTTACTTCACATCCAGTGGGAAGACAGTGATTAAAAATGCATCATTCTCTTTGGGTTTAGCTTTATCCAAGGCTGAACCTTCAAACAGAGATTCCAGTACGTATGAGAGGAGGAAAATCTAATTGGGGAAAGGGAGAAGAACGTAGCGTGCAAATTCAGAATTATCCCATCAAGGATAACTAGATTGTCTTTTTCATAGCAGGAATTAGAAGCGACAGATGGTCTTGTTGCTGAACCAAAGGTGTAGAAGTCCTGAGATTCAATCTGTATTGCTGGCTCTGAAACAGATTTCCTGTGCAAGATAGGGCAAAAAAAAAAAAAAAAATCAACATTTCAGTAATGGCCAGCTTTTGCAGACTTCATCTGAAACACCTAAGACCTGATTTTTAAAGTGGACCAGGAGCCCTAGTTTACTTTCAGGGGGGTGGGACACATATAAAGACACTCTGAAAAGACAGCTTCTTTCTCTCAGATTAGATAATAAAAGCTGAAAAATTTAAAAGTGGTGCCAAATCTTGAAAGTTCTAACAAACAGTCTTTCTGAGCTGTAGTTTTCCTATCTGTGAAACAGACACATTCTTCCATTTATCCCTTTCCAATAATCTTGTATGTCCGCAGGACAACACAACCTCAGACAAGACAAACAGAGGTAACACCAATAACAATACTTCCATGTAAGACACCTTTTACATTTTCCATTACATAAGCTTGCCTTGAATTAAATCTCACCAACTTTGTTCATATGCACTGAAATTGCCTATTATGGCGCTGAATTGCATTACGCTGAATTTGAATTTTATTTCTGTATGCGGATATATTTTTAGTTAGCTTATACATTTCACTCGTTTCTGAAAATGGTAAATCGACTTCACTTTTTCTCTAACCTCAACATTAAAATAAATACCACCATAAAACTAAATCTCTCCAGTAACTCTGTGCTTCTGACCAGAGATTAAAAGTTCAGCAAAGATGTGGGTGAAACCAGGGCTGGTATTTACAACCCATGTGAAAATCTGCTCAGGTTCTGCTGTGCAAGGCTCTGAGGTCCCAAGAAACTCACACGCACGCTCACAGCTCACGGGGCTGAGCAGGACTTCCCTGCTCGTGACATCTTCCAACAAGCTGAGGATGCTGCAGCACCAGGCAGAGGAGCTGAGGCCAAAACTTCCTCCCAATCCACTCTGGCCACCCCTGTCCTGCTGCTTCAGCAAGGTAGAGGAGAAGCACAGCTGGCACGGAGAAGGAGCTAGGAAGAGGCTTAGTGACAAGTGGGGAGCGAGGGGCTGAGGGCGAGCAGCCCAAACTGTAGAATGGACAAATGGAAACATCCAATGAGGACGAAAGGGCTACAGGGAAGGCAGCAACTGGTACAAGAAAAGGCGCAAAATGGATCAGCTTAGGAAAGATGGGACTAGGAAGACACTAAAAACCTACACTGAAACACAGTATTTCTCCATCATCGTTATCATCATCTGACTGTGAAGCACAACGACAAAATGTGGTCTTCTCCTTCAAGTTCCCAAATAACCTCATAGCTAATCACTCTGCTAGCCTAATTGGTAAAGAAACCTGCTTTACATCTAAATTTTAAAGCTGTTAGTGGAACATGAAGGCATAAACTTGGTTTCAGATGATGGATTTTGTTTCATCATTTTGTTGCATTTTAAAATTGTGCATTAAAACTGAGCCACGGGGATGATAAGAGGGCTGGAGCACCTCTGCTATGAAGACAGGCTGAGAGAGTTGAGGTTGTTCAGCCTGGAGAAGAGAAGGCTCTAGGGAGACCTTACAGCGGCCTTTCAGTATCTGAAGGGGGCCTACAGGAAAGATGGAGAGGGACTTTTTACAAGGGCATGTAGTGATAGAACGAGGGGGAAAGGCTTTAAACTGGAAGACGGTAGGTTTAGACTAGACATTAGGGAGAAATTTTTCACTGTGAGAATGGTGAGACACTGGAACAGGTTGCCCAGAGAAGTTGTGGAAGCTCTATCCCTGGAAGTGTTCAAGGCCAGGCTGGATGGGGCTTTGAGCAACCTGGTCTAGTGGGAGGTGTCCCTGCCTATGGCAGGGGGGTTGGAACTCAATGATCTTTAAGGTCTTTTCCAACCTAAACCGTTCTATGATTTTTTAGAAAAAGATATGGTTATGAAATCAAGTGCTATAAGAATTTAGTCTATGCTAGGATTAAAAGGTCACTGTGCAGATTTAATCTGACATCCTCAAATGTGTATTTTGACACTGTCTTCATCCTTTATGTATCTGAAAGTTACATGATCTCACACTATCATTTATATTGACTGAAAATATATTTTTTCAAGTTCATATGTTTTTTCTGCTTTTTCTAGTGAGATTTTGCACGAATGCTGTCATATGGCATTCTGAGGAAGCATTTGGTGAAAATAAGATGCCGCTGCTGGACTCTCACCTTAAAAAAAAAAAAAACATGCATCTTTGTATTTTTGCTGAATTCCAAAGCAAAAATAGAAACTCAGAACAAAATACACTTTTTAATTTTTGCAGCTATACAAAAATGACTTTTCTTTCTATGAGTGCAATTATTTGGAAACAATACTCTTTGCAAGACAAGTGAAAAAGTACAAGATGAATAAAGGGAAAATAAAAGTACAATCTCCTACCTCTTTATGGTACTTTGTTAGGTTGTCAAAGACAGAAGCTGAGTATTTGCTGCCCTCAGGTGGTATCCTATTTTCTTCTTTCTACAGGCATTCACAATGCTGCTTCCTCATTTTTACAGCCAAAGTTTGGGAGGGGGGGGTGGGAGGGTGGTGTTTGAAAGAAGATGGAAAGCTTGGAGCAAACAGAATTCAGCTTTCATTCAGAAAACATAGTTTTTTAAATATACATATATTTCTCTTTAAATACTAAAGGGATATCTGATATGGTTGATTATGGATATCCTTCATCTCTGGCTTACTGCATTGTAGAAATGCAGGATGCTGACCTATACGACAGCACAAAATGCAGGCTCCAAAAACCTAATGTTGCTGATTACTCCTTTGTGGCTTTGAGTTTTGGGCTATGCAAAACAAACCAAGAAATATGGTCTGAGGAAAATGTTCTTGCTTAGAGAGGCCAATTCTAAATTGTAGCAGGGAAAATTTGAGTTTGTCATATCTTTATAGAAGATCACATTGAATTACTGACAATGGCCTAAAACGCCAGGGAAAATGGGATTCCCCTCACACTTCAAAAGTGGAGTATAACTGATTTAGGAGCTAATCCAGTTGCAGCTCAAAGACAGATTCTAACTCAGCTGAAATGAGCAATAAGAATTGCCTTTTCAGACTGCATTACATGAGAAAACATACTCTTCCTAAATATACTCTGAACAGAAACCTTCTGTAGCAATCCAAATGCCTTATTACAATCTTCACCTGTTTTTCCAAACCAGTACCAATTCTTGTTGCCTGAAGAGTGATTAAGAGCTCACTGTATCACAGCTTGTTTTATTCACCCTCTGCGTCCAGGAGTATTAAGGAACTGCAGAAGTACCCCATTGCATCAGGCTATTAATATCACAGTATCACAGTATGCTAGGGATTGGAAGGGACCTCAAAAGATCATCTAGTCCAATCCCCCGAATATGTGTCATTGGACCATTCAGAGGCCTTGAGCGCCAGGTCCCATGGTGGTATGTCATACAAAGTAAACAGATGGCGCCTCAAGGATAATACGCAGTCTTAGTTACAAGAAGATGCGACCATCAGATAAAAAGCAAAACTGGGGGACAGGAGCAGGACTAAACGAGGGCAGAGAGCAAGTCCTGCACAGTTCCCTATGTCTTTATGTAATAAAAACCATCTGCATATTAGTATGAAATAACAGCTCTGGATGCATTTATGTTTTCCTCCTATTCTAATTTTATCCTAATGCCCCTGTCCCTCTCTGACATATGTCGCAATCCCATTCTGAAACTGGTCATTTTCTGAAATGTCTGAAAATAGCAGGTGGGCATGACATGAAATGACTAAACACCCATCATTTGGGAATGACTCCCAAGGTGATGTAAATTGCACATTAAAAAAAAAAAAAAAAAGGAAAAGTTAAAAGGACAGTAAACAATCCAGTCTTTTCTATTCACGTCTAAGATCATATGTGCCCTGATCTAGGATAACTCAACTGCATCCTTCTGGACCCCTGCCTGGACAACCCCTGGTCCTGTCTCCCGTTGCTGCTGGGAGCCTGTCTGGTGCCAAGACAATGCTGGGGAGGTGTCTCTGCTGCTCTGGGGAACCTGCAGAGCCTGACATCACCAGCTTAATATGCAGAGCAAAACGTTTTGTTAGTGTGCAAACTGTGCTGCCGGTGCCGCAAGCAGAGAAGCTCGGCCTCAGCTGCCCTCTCACCTGATTTATCCCCTCAAAGCCCAGATTTAACCCGGATTGCCTGCTTTTTATAGAGCTCCCTTTCCTTTCATTTTGTGAAACCACACCATCCTTTGTACTTGTTCTTGAAGGCATGCAAGAACACACGTCCAGTCACAGAACACGCTTGTCTTCACAGTTGGCAAAGTCAGAGTCACAGCAATTACGCTCCAGGTTTGCTGGGTAATGTTAGCCAGCGCACCTCTCACATTTCTTCAGGCCACTACAGCAGCTCTGTTTCAGAAAACCCTCGGGTGAGCGTTCCCACTCCGTGTGAGTGTGTGAGCACAGCAATCAACAGCAACACACGCTCATCTCTGCAAACACCCGTTTTCAGCTGAGGGCTGTTGAGGACACAAGACAAACCTATTCCTACGCCGTTTCCCACAGAAGATTTCCTTCGATTCTGATCAGATGTGTCTTACCACATAGTCTACCTATGGCATCCACACTGGGCAGGACATCAGCAGAGCTCTTACAAAGGGGTAATAATGAAGCCTATGGTTCAGTCTATGTCAGGCAGAAAAGCTACAAAGATCTTGTATCTCCCTGCACCCTGCCTGGATCTGGCAGCACTTGCAGAGGAGGTATCTCAGCTCAGGTCAGCCACCCTGGAGACTTTGCAGAGCAGTGAGCTGTTAAAGCATGCCCGGGGCAGACACCTGGACCGTTTCCCTCAGGGTTGACCATGCTGGAGGTCTGCAATGCCGTGGTCTTGTAGAGCCTTGACCTGTCACCACTTGTTGCCAGAAAAGAGCTTTCCTTGTCAGGCTCAACAAGCACAGGCAGTTGATCAGACAAAAATGGATACGATAAAAGAGCACAATGACTAGAAATACATTTTAGGTTCCCAGATGGGAAAGCAGCAAATCAGAGTCAATCTCAGGCCTAAGCCAGCCTTAAAAAAACAACAAACAAAAAACCCGAACAAACATGCAGCAGAGAACTTTCTTCACAATACTTGCATCTGCTCAGTGAAGAAGTTGCTGGGAGAGTCATTTCCCAAAAATTTCACTTGTTTGAGGAGCAGTGTAGCACAACACAGCTGCAACAGAAAAGCCCATCATATCATGCAATGGGAGAATTTGGGGGCATTTCGTGAAGCAACCAAGTAGGAGATGCAAAGGTTTTAACAGAATGCCTATAATTCCAGTCATTTTGTGAAAACATCCAAACATTTATTCTAAATAAAATATGAACATCTAATAAGACTTACAAATAGTGTATCTTATAAGTCCAAAACTTATGTTCCTATAACAGATTTTAAGATTACATAACTTGTTAAGTAATGTAGTCCTTATCTTCGTCACGCCACACCTGGTTTTCTGTACTAACAGATGCCATGCACTCATCAAAAGACATGCATGAGGAAAAGAACCCAAACTAAAATGCTGTCAGTGGAAAGATCAGCATAGTTAAGTCTCCTGAGTTGGAAAAAAAGGCACTCTATTTCCAGAGATGCTTTCTTGCAAGGAAGCCCTCAGGATTTGCAATGCATAAGGAGAGGGCTCGTGTCTGTATCATCCCTACTCTGTATCTGACCCCCAAAAAAACTTCGTTCAAAGAGAGGAGTAATAACAAAGCATTCTGGTTAGTTTTAGTTACTTGACCAGTAAGCAAAATATAGTAAGTCTAATTGTAGATGAAGAAGGGCATAGTTAGGGATTTCCTACTAGTGCTATCAATGTTAAGCACCTGTCAGTCCAGGACAAGACACTGAATACATAGGGAAATCATGATCCACTACCGAGGAACATTTTTCTTCCTAAATCCTTCAGTTCCTAGTTCAGGCATTGGCAATGCTGTTATGTTGGAAATCTTCATACTGCAGTCAGCATTGCACGGCATTCGCTGCTTTGTATTCCCGCTTCTACTTTTACCATCGCCCCCACCATTAGTTTCTTCCTACGTAGTGTCAGCCCTTCTGCTCTAGAGGGGAAGGAGCTACAGCAAACAGGAGGTAAGGACTCCACTTATCAGGACCCTCTAATTTTTCCTGCTACACTGTAAACTGTAAAACCCTCAACGGAACAGTTTGA
The DNA here is from genome assembly GCF_965231255.1 of Vanellus vanellus. NCBI lineage: Eukaryota > Metazoa > Chordata > Aves > Charadriiformes > Charadriidae > Vanellus > Vanellus vanellus. The sequence continues at coordinate 124,375,687 of NC_138905.1, read as the reverse complement.
TGGAAGAGGCCAAGAAACCAGCATGTGTGCGTGCTCAAACGGAGAGCTAGCAGTACCTGCAGCATCGCTGTAAATAATTTCCCTGCCAAGGAGCAAATGTAGTTTCAGAGGCTATGGCTCGTTTATTATTCCCTAATAAATGTATAAGAAACACAGTGCCAATAGTCAGCCGGGCAGAACACACACCAAGACAGAATTTATGATTAAACAGGCAAACAAAGCAGCACTTACATTTCTGAGTCTACAAATCTGCTCGAGCACTGAAGCAAGAGTAACAACAATGAAGGCCGTAAACAAAACCAGTGATAGGGAGCAGGGCAGGGAAAAGAAAGGTGGAGCTCTTGCTGTCTTGCTGGGAAGAAAGGACATAAAAGACACGTGCTCGTGCCAGGAGTTAACACAAAGCCAACTGTGAACAGCCTCAACCCCTGTGACAGAACAGGGCTGCAAAGAGGCCTTGAACTAGAAGTTAAGCAGCAAAATATGAGCTGTATGCTCACGTTACGGACCCAAGAACTCACACACCAACACATGTCTTGGAGAGTTTAAAGGTTCCTTAATTAAGGAAAGGCACATTCGTGGTTCGCTTTTTCTAGCCAACAGGAGAGGTTCTAGTTTGTAAAGCAGGCAGCTGAGAGCCAAAGCAAGGGCACGCAGACAGCAAGAGGAGCTGAACTGTTAAAGGAAAAAAAAAACATGCTGTGCACAAACACCTGTACAGGACAAGGTAAAGGACCTCTGACTGGCTGAGAGTGCAGGCATCGCAGTACAAAGCACAAAGTGGCACAAAGCAATGCAAAAGCAGTGTGAAAAATACCCTGCCTACGAGCAACGGGGGCAAGGAGCCTTAAATGACCTCCTCTGGTCAGAAGAAGCAGAGGCAGGCATAAAAGCAGGGGCGAGTCACCCTGAACCAACTTATTGAAATAACTTATTGGAATGCTTGCTTAACTCAGCGCTCCTGGGCTGCGGCCCCCTTCTTTGGGGTGTTTGGGGAAACCCAGCTCTGGGCTTGCAATGCCAGGATTTTGTCCCTCAGCACCAGCCGTCCCAGGTGTAAGCAACGGCCAGGATCCAGCACCAGACACAAGCACCTCCCTGCAGCGAAGGAGCCCCGGCCCCAGGATGCCACACAAAAATGGGAAACTATCCCGCTATCAGATCAGCAAGCAGGCAACGGGAAAGGTGCCAGGTGAGTGGGCAGCAAGACACAGGTTACAGCAGGCAGCCACAGCAAGGGGGTTAGAAATGAGGGTAACTGGGAAGCGGGAACCACCAAGCTTGAGCACGTCGACAGGCATCCTGTGTAAAATGCCCAGGCCAGGGAAAAGCACCCCAGCTGCTCTGGGCTGGAACCATCAAAAGAAGCAAGATGCACCCACAACGTGAAAGCCTTGCAGGACACGTAGCCTCAAACAAAACAGCAGTCAGTTTCCCCACCAGAAAGAAGAAGACAGGAAACCAAAAGTCTCCATGCTGGAAAGAACAGGAAGATTTAAAAGCCCATAACTGGGGCAGAGTGAAAGTCCACGTTCCTCAAGACAACTCTGTGCCCAAATAGCAGGCAAACAGCAGCAAAGAGGAGTCCAGAGCACCACAGAAAGCAGAAAGGTGATTTGAGGCATACGGTTCTACTTTATTCCTTGTCTTCATTTAAATATTTAATCTCACTGTTTAATAGTTTAATTATGGAAAACAACAGAGTTTCTGGATAAGACACAGAATGGTTCAATTTCTTATCTCTTCTGCTGTCTTGAGACATGACTTTGGCAAATGCTTTTCTTCTCCGTACCACTATTTCACCTCCTAAACTTAGCTATTCTTGCATACTCAGATAAGAGAAATTTCCAATCAAGCTTTCCCTTACTGTGAGGTTTTATGGTGCCTAGCACAATGGGGCTTTGACCCTAACTTAGACCTCTAAATGCTACTAAATTAAAAAATGGTCACTTACACATTTTACAATGCCTGAATGCATCCACTACTGCAGATGGAGCCTCATACTAATGTAGAAAAAGTTTATCATTTTACCAGAGAAAGATTATTTGGAAAACGGGGAGAATCAGTCAGCTAATGTGACAGAACACCACAGTATGGAGTCTATCATGATTTCATACATTAAAATGGTTACTACAGATTTAGGAAAGAAACTGGAAGCAGATGCCTTATTCTGCTTCAACCACCGTGAGGCTAATGAGCCCAGACAATGCAAAGCGTGTTTGATTAAGGGTTAGTTTTTTATTAGTACCCAATTGTTTCCAGAATTGTTAACTTGCTCATGGCAATAATATAACCTATGAATTTTAGATGGTTCATGAAGATTTCCACTTACAAAAGTGATCTCCAGTCTGTTTTGACTGCAGAATGGAAACTTGATTTTAGCCAGTAATGGCTGAACTGTAAGGAGGATGAGGAAAGCCACATTCCTGCTGGGCCAAGGGAACCTCTGGAGATGCCAGGAAGCCCTTTTTGGACTCCCTACAAAGCGATGTGGCTGACAGCGTGTCTCTGCCACACAGGTCAGAAGCGTGCATGAGGCCTCAGCCTGGCAGACAGTACACAAGGCATGGGCCAGGCACCAGCATATCCATCTCATCGTGGCGCTGGCCCTGGGCTCGTTAGCCCTGCTGAGAACCCTGGGGCAGTGCCAGGCTGATGTTGCATCCAGGGCGCAATTCGCTGTCTGTGCTGCGGGACGGGCTGCATGGTGTGTGGACACGCATTCAGTCCCTGAACCTGCACTACGGCATGAGCTTTGCCAGCGGCTGCTGTCATTTCAGGCCGTGGTGGCTTTCCCACAGCTTTCTGCATGAGCGAGACCCCAAAGTGCCTTTTGAAACAGGGACCTAATCACTACAAAGCAAATCGCTTTTAAATCCTAAGTTTACATGTGCGAATCTTAGCCCAAATCTTAAAAAAAAAAAAAAAAAAAAAAAAAGATAATATTCCTGACAGTGCTAACTATTCTTTTTCCACACAAGTGTAGGAGAGAGGGTGCCATGTATGAACGATAGGCATACTGAAGGCAGCGGGATCTGCGCGTTCCACCAGAAGGCCAATTAGATAGCAATGCTTCTGCAGTTCCACTCACCCACCTCAGTGGAGACCTCCTGCATAAAGGTGTAGAGTAGTGCTTCAAAATACCACTGTGGGAGACAGGAAGATGGGTGAGGGAACAAATATGCAAAAAAGGTAACCGGAAACAAGATGAAAAAGCAGTATAAAAACAGTCTCCACTGTTTCTATTCCTCTTACCTCTCTGTGACACTAGGTAAACTGATTTACAGTTGGATCTGTTCATTATTAAAGAAAACTGACCAAATTCCTGGTCTGCAAAAGACTTACAGTCTCTATAAATTAGGCCACTGTAAGGTATCTCACTTTTTCCCCACTTTGGAGATCATCTGTGATAAACGGTTCTTGATGCAAGGTAACAAATGCTGTGTTCTTTCACACCTTGCCTAGATCACAGGGTAGATGAAGGAAAGGGGGCAGGTGATAGGGACTAGGGACTGCAGCAAGTCAGTGAGATCCCTTGATACAGCAGCAAGGATATTTCTAGCTATGCGCCAATAACCAGAAATAAAAAGGGGATTTCTGACATTGTGGATACCATTTCAAATCGCTGTTGCGTTTATTTAAAAAAAAAAAAAATAAAACCAATCAACCACACAAAAATCAAAAGACCTCAAGGTCTGCCAAGGATTGATTCTCTGTGTGAATGCAACCAAGTTCCTTCCCTTCCAGGTGCTTCTGTTTGCTTTGTCTTGCCCATTTCATTCTTCGGGGCAGGGACTATTTCCTTGTCTGTGTTTTCACAGAAACTAGAGCAAGGGCACCCCACTCTTGAGTGATATCCCTTGCTGATATTTTAATAATGATAGCTGAGGATTCATTTAGAGCAGATGGCCTCAAAGTCGTAGACTTCAAATAAGCAAGAAAGTTAAACGCTGGTTATGGTTAAGAGCACTTTGAATAAATGCAGGACTCTGAATCCACAGACAGCTCGACAGAACCAGTTTAACCACTGGTAGCCCCTCAGGTGAGAAATGTAAGCTCCTTCCACAAAGCGGTTGCAGCATTTCCTTCCACACAGAGCAGCCAGCTCCGCTCCTACAGCAATTCCTTACTCGTCTGCACAAAGCACAGCTGACCCACAGATGCTGCGGAGTCTGGGGGCCAGGGAGGGAGGGAGGCAGGAAAGTGGCACTGAAGCAGTTGCATGGAAGAAAAGCAAAAAGAAGAAAACAGAAACTGACATTTCAAGCAAGAACTTTGAAAAATCATTCAACAGGAAAATTGTGGGAAATGCAACGTTCAACAGGACATGTCAGAAGATTTGCAAAGAAAGTCGTTTTTTTCCTATTAAACAAAAGAATAGTAACTACTTCAAAGTACTTAAATAATAATTCAGTGCACCCTACATTTAGTTATTTTGTGCATTGCCAAGCCCACCTATTCCAGTACTAATGTAAAAGCAGTGGGATTTGCAACACCTAGTAGTTATAAGCAGAACATATTTTACCTTTAGAGTACAGCCATAGGGTTTTCTGTATTTGTGTCTCACAACTGATTCTTTAAAGAGTGTAATATATGCTGTTACTCTTTAAAAATTCTGGTTGACCAATGACCACATATGCAATAAAGGGGAAAAAAAAGGGGGGGAGAGATTACTGACCAGTCATCTATTTAGAATCAGCTTTCCCAACCTAGGTTTGTCTCCCCGTTTTCAATAGATTTACTTCAATAGATCCCAATAATTGCTCGTCCTTAGTCCCAAAGCAAATTCTGGATCCATTTCACCTAATTCCTTCACATGTTTATTTGTTTCAATACTATTTTTTCACATCTGACACTTTATAAAATGATTTCCATTTTTTCAAGTGATGTGAATTGTACCATTCATTCTGCTGACCTCTACAAAAGTAAGAGGAACCTTCATTTTTACAAGTCTCCAATTAACATTCAAAATGTCTGTGCTGCAGTTCCTATAGCCATGTAAACGTGGCTGAGAAGATTAAATGGTCTAGTTAATTTGCTGATTCCAGCGGAATCATTCAGACCTACTTAAGGTATCCGCATTTAAACCAAATGATTCATACAGTGACAGTGAAAACCAGAGGAATTCCTAATTATTATCTAAGTGCTGCAAAGTGTTAGTGGTAATGTAGAAAGATTATAGATGGTTTCTAAAGGAATTTTAGCTTGTCAGGTCAGCCTTTTTTTGGTGTTAAAGCATTGTAACAAACCACAGCCAATAACTGTGCTTTATTAGCTACTTCTGGTTTTCAGCCACTGTAGGATTTAGTTCTCAGCATCCTTCCTTGCCCCACAGATTGAGACCAACTAGGTTGGATACTTCTGTCAGAACAGGAATATATTTTTAGCTGCAGTTTTGAAATAGCTGCTGTATTCTTTCGTTTGTTTTGCTTGCTTTATTCTGAACTCCTTTCCTGTTTCTTCAGTGGTTTTGAAATGACCGGTTTTCTTACAAGTGGTTACGTTAGTCTCCATCACATCTAATGGGATCACACTGGGAAACAGACAAATTCTTTCTATACATGTATCACAGTATCACAGTATCACAGTATGCTAGGGATTGGAAGGGACCTCAAAAGATCATCTAGTCCAATCCCCCTGTCGGAGCAGGAACACCTAGATGAGGTTGCACAGGAAGGCGTCCAGGCGAGTTTTGAATGTCTCCAGAGAAGGAGACTCCACAACCTCCCTGGGCAGCCTGTTCCAGTGCTCTGTCAACCTCACTGAGAAGAAGTTTCTTCTCAAATTTAAGTGGAACCTCTTGTGTTCCAGCTTGAATCCATTACCCCTTGTCCTATCATTGGTCGCTACTGAGAAGAGCCTGGCTCCATCCTCATGACATTCCCCCTTTATATATTTATAAACGCTAATAAGATCACCCCTCAGTCTCCTCTTCTCCAAACTAAAGAGACCCAGCTCCCTCAGTCTTTCCTCATAAGGGAGATGCTCCACTCCCTTAATCATCTTAGTTGCCCTACGCCGGACTCTCTCCAGCAGCTCTCTGTCCTTCTTGAACTGAGGGGTCCGGAACTGGACACAATATTCCAGATGCGGTCTCACCAGGGCAGAGTAGAGGGGAAGGAGGACCTCTCTCGATCTGCTAACCACCCCCCTTCTAATACAGCCCAGGATGCCATTGGCCTTCTTGGCCACAAGGGCACAGTGCTGGCTCATGGTCATCCTGCTGTCCACCAGGACCCCCAGGTCCCTTTCCTCTACACTGCTCTCTAACAGGTAGCTCCCCATCCTATACTGGAACCTGGGGTTGTTTCTGCCCAGATGTAGGACCCTACACTTTCCCTTGTTGTATTTCATTAAGTTATTCCCTGCCCAAATCTCCAGCCTGTCCAAGTCTCTCTGGATGGCAGCACAGCCCTCTGGCGTGTCAGCCACTCCTCCTAGCTTAGTGTCATCAGCAAACTTGCTGATAGTACACTCAATCCCCTCATCTAAATCATTGATGAATATATTGAATAATACGGGCCCCAGTACCGACCCTTGAGGCACTCCTCTGGTTACCGGCCTCCAACTGGACTCTGCCCCATTGACTACGACTCTCTGGCTTCTCTCCTTCAGCCAGTTCGCAGTCCACCTAATTATCCGATCATCCAGTCCACACTTCCTCAGTTTAGCCATGAGGATGCTGTGGGAGACCGTGTCAAATGCTTTACTGAAGTCAAGGTAGACCACATCTACCGCTCTGCCATCATCCATCCACCTCGTTATTTCCTCATAAAAGGCTATGAGGTTGGTCAAGCATGACTTCCCCTTGGAAAAGCCATGCTGACTGCCCCTAATAACCCTCTTATCCTTGATATGCCTTGAGAGGGCACCAAGGATAAGCTGTTCCATCAGTTTCCCAGGGATGGAGGTGAGGCTGACCGGTCTATAGTTACCCGGGTCCTCCTTCTTGCCCTTTTTGAAGACCGGAGTGACATTTGCTTTCCTCCAGTCCTCAGGCACCTCGCCCGTTTCCCAAGACTTGGTAAAGATGGTGGAGAGTGGTCCAGCAATGACTTCAGACAGCTCCTTCAGCACCCGCGGGTGCATCCCATCTGGACCCATTGATTTATGGATGTCCAGGTTGCTTAACTGGTCTCTGACCCAGTCCTCATCAACTAAGGCAAACTCATCCATTGACTTGACTTCATCTTCATCTGGGGTCTCAGCGGAACAGGACTCCTCAGGACAGCCCCCGACAGAGTAGACAGAGACAAAGAAGGCATTCAATAGTTCTGCCTTCTCTGTATCTTCTGTCACCAGGGCACCCACCCCATTCAGTAGTGGGCCTACATTGCCTCTGGTGTTAGTTTTATCTGCCATGTATTTGAAAAAGCTCTTCCTGTTGTCCTTGACCCCTCTTGCCAAGTTTAACTCTAAGGAGGCCTTAGCTTTCCTAGTTGCCTCTCTACATCCCCTGACAGCAGCCCTGTACTCCTCCCAAGCGGTCAGCCCCTCCTTCCATGATCTATAAACTCTCTTCTTCCACTTGAGCTTGCCAAGCAGTTCCCTGTTTAGCCACACAGGTCTCCTGGCTCCCTTCCTTGACTTCCTACGTGTCGGGATGCTCTGATCTTGAGCTTGGTAGAAGCAGTCCCTGAATGCTGACCAGCTATCCTGGGCACCTTGACCTTCACACAGCTTTGTCCATGGGATTTCCCCTAGTAATTGTTTGAAAAGGCCAAAGTTTGCCCTGCTGAAGTCCAGGGTTGCAATTCTGCTTGCTATTCTGCTTCCACCAGCCGAGATCATGAACTCCACCATCTCATGGTCGCTGCAGCCAAGGCAGCCTTCAACCTTTACTCCTTGCACCAGACCCTCCTTGTTAGTGAGGACGAGATCCAGCAGTGCACCTCTCCTAGTCGGCTCCTCCACCATTTGCATCAGAAAGTTGTCATCAATGCATTGGAGGAGCATGTGTATGGAGACTTGCAATATCTCTGAGAATATAAAATACTCTTCAGTTTCTATAGCATTTCTCACAGGTATCGAAATAAGAACACACTTCATTGCAATATTGAAAGTGATTAATAAACAGAGATTTGACTTCACCTTCTCCTGAACTTGTAAGGAGTAATGACAGCTAACTGCCCTTTCTTGATACCACACCAGTTGGTCTCTGGAGGATCTTTAGAGAATTATTTTTCGTCCCTGGAATGCTTCCTAGAAAGCTTCTAGCAAAGCTTCTAGGAGAAAGAGAGACTGTAGTCTTTGGTGACTTGATATTAGTCAAGTCTTACCTCCATATCTCAAGTAGACAAACATCCTGGCTGGAAATTTGGCCTAAGTAGCTCACAAGAGCCATGTCAATAACCAAACAGAAACCCCCGGACCCAGTGCAAAGGGTGCAGCTGAAGCTGTGTGGCGTGCACTATAGAAAGTCACAGAGCAGACACTCTAATTGTTCAGATGTTCATGAGAAGATTGTGTTTATGTCCTCACAGTCTTTTGAAGACAGGTACCAACTTTCTTGTCCTGGCCCTAGTCAGGTCCCACACAGTGGCCCTAGTCAGGTCCCACACAGAGGTGGCATATTTATAGGCTGGTGCTGTGCTTAAGCTAATAGTAATAAGCCCAGGGAGTCAGCAGCAGTCAGACACCCAGGCAGTCTTACGTCCATGAAATCAAGCCTATAGGCAGAAAAATCTCACTAATATGAAATCCCACAAGAAGGATTATGAAGACGGCTGTGGTAAGACAGCTGTCACAATATTTACTTTACATATGAAAGAAAAAAAATTTTTTACATTTTTAAATCATAACAGCTTAATTTGATAATAGTTGTTTATAACAAACATGCTGATAGAAGTTTAAGAACAGGATATTCGCAGAAAGAATCAGGTTGCATCCAATTCAATAGAAATAAAGTGTTATTTAACAAATCTAAAGTAAATCAAAGTCAGTTTACCACTGAAGCCACATACAGTGAGTTTCACCAGAAAACACATTCATAACTTCTTGGGGAAGAAAAGGCTTTTAATAGATGTATGAAGAGAACTCTAGCTTCTCCAGCACAGCCAGTTCTAGTTTAGTTTGTGCTAAATACATACATATATTTACAAAACAATACCACTGTCAAAATCAGATACATTAAAGACGAGGGTGGGGGGAAGTCTTTGAAATAAAGTATTCCAACTGAAATTGCTTTTGGCAGGAGATAGGCAGGAAGCTTAAAAGTGTAGTATATACCACACAAGTTGCATTTAATAAATTCCTTAAGTCTGGTATGCAGGTTTCAGTCAGTTCAGAACATCAGCTGAGACAGACTCAGTTTGCTTCCTCCCACTTATCCTTGATGAAAAAACATCAAGGCAAACCATTTCCCTGCAGGAAAATTATCATATTGGTATATCTCTACAGAGACTGATTACCCTCTACTGGAAGAGAGTGTTACCACAGAATCAACCTCTTCTGTTTGTACTCATCAGAAAAGCATGCAGAAATCAAAATAAGCACAAGCCAAATAACCCATGTAAAATTACCATACTGGAGGATTTTCTCATATACAGGTCTGACTTGCTTGAGACTTGAGAAGTTTCAGGCTTTCTGCTCTAAAGTAACTTCTCAGCCAGGAAATATGAGGCTCTATAAAAATTAGCACTTTTGAATACCTATCTGTTACATGCATTTTGAAATCCACTACAGAGAAATAAAGACAAAAAGAAGTGTTAGTTCCAAGTAAGCAGCAAGTATCCATCATTTATTCATCATTTTTAACTTGTGTTTGGGGAAACGTCCTTCTGAGACACACCAGCCCTTTCTCTCCTTCCCCTGCTTTTCTACTCTGTAGAAGAAACTTCCACTGTGTTTTGACATGACTAATGTTACTCCCAAGTATCTGAAAGATCAAATGGTCTTATGCCCCTTGATACGCATTTTCTTCTTTCATCCCGCTCTGAATAAACAAATCCTTTGTCTGGTCTAAAATATTCATTTTGGCTGAAGTTCCTACTTCAGACCTCACCTTCAAGCACAGACACACTTTTTCTGTGTTTCAGGTCGTAAAATCTTTCACTTAACAAAAAGCTGAGAACAAGAGAAGGACAAGAATAAAAGCTGGTTTGTTCCACTGTGGAAATCCCTCACTCTCTGTTCTAAGAGGGTCTCCTGCCTCAGACACTTACCAGTTCCAGATGTTTCCGTGAGAGTATTAATCCCACCCCAATGAACTTAATTGTTCTATAGCGTCTTGCAGGATACAGAGAGAGGAAAACGAGTGTATTTTCTTCTTGACCCTTAGCTGCAAAACAATTTGTACCCTGAATTTTGGAACAGACAGCTTCTCCAATGCTCCCAACAGTGTAAACACATGAGTTATTCTCTGCCCTCAGCCTGTCTCATTTCATTAAAGGCATCAGATTGGTTTTATTCAATGATATAACAGCAGTGAGTTCCTAAAATGCCCACTTGTGTTGGTTTCTCTCCTAAATTTTCTTGCATATCAACATGCATTTGAGAGATTTTTAAACTTCAGACATCTGCAATCTACTTTGTAAAACAGTAAGAGCGCAGTGAGACAAAGTAGTATACGGACCTGATGAGATACATCAGTGGGTCCTGAGGGAGCTAGCAGATGAGGTTGCTAAGCCACTGGCCATCATATTTGAGAAGTCGTGACGGTCTGGCAAGGTTCCTGCCAACTGGAAAAGGGGAAACATAACCCCTATTTTCAAAAAGGGAAACAAGGAAGACCCAGGGAACTACAGACCAGTCAGTCTCACCTCTGTGCCTGGCAAGATCATGGAGCAGATCCTCCTGGAAACTCTGCTGAGGCACGTAGAAAACAAGGAGGTGATTGGTGACAGCCAGCATGACTTCACCAAGGGCAAGTCATGCCTGACAAATTTGGTGGCCTTCTACGAAGGGGTTACAGCGGCAGTGGACAAGGGAAGATCAACTGATGTCATCTACCTGGACTTGTGCAAAGCGTTTGACACTGTCCCACACGATATCCTGGTGTCTAAATTGAAGAGACATGGATTCGACAAATGGACCACTCAGTGTATAAAGAACTGGCTGGACGGTCGCACTCAAAGAGTTGCGGTCAACAGCTCGATGTCCAAGTGGAGAGCAGTGATGAGTGGCATTTTTCAGGGGTCGGTACTGGGGCCTGTACTGTTCAACATCTTTGTCAGCAACATAGACAGTGGTGTCAAGTGCACCCTCAGCAAGTTTGCCGATGACACCAAGCTGTTTGTTGAGGTAGACATGCTGGAGGGGAAGGATACCATCCAGAGGGACCTGGACAGGCTGGAGAGGTGGGCCCAAGCCAACCTCATGCAGTTCAACAAGGCCAAGTGCAAGGTCTTACATCTGGGTCGGGGCAATCCCAAGCACAAATACAGGCTCGGCGGGGAATGGCTGGAGAGCAGCCCTGAGGAGAAGGACCTGGGTGTGCTGATTGACGAGAAGCTCAACATGAGCCAGCAGTGTGCGATCGCAGCCCAGAAGGCCAACCGTATCCTGGGCTGCATCAAAAGCAGCCTTCCAGTACCTAAGGGGGGCCTACAGGAGAGCTGGGGAAGGGCTTTTTACTAGGGCATGTAGCAACAGAACGAGGGGGAATGGCTTCAAACTGGAAGAGGGCAGGTTCAGATTAGACATTAGGAAGACGTTTTTCACTTTGAGGGTGGTAAGGCACTGGAACAGGTTGCCCAGAGAGGTTGTTGAGGCCCCATCCCTGGAGGTGTTCAAGGCCAGGTTGGACATGGCCTTGGGCAACCTGGTGTAGTGAGAGGTGTCCTTGTCTATGGCAGGGGGGTTGGAACTCAATGATCTTCAAGGTCCTTTCCAACCTAAACCATTCTACGATTCTATGAACATAAATCCGACTGGTAGAGCTAGCTGGCAATGCATAATGCATTTTTTCAGCAGGTAGGCTCCAGAAATCTTACTTCATTTATTTCAAGAATGCACTGTGAACTTATTGAATGTAATGTGTATCTGGAGCCAGAATACACTTCAGGGATAACTTAATTAGCTGCTCTGTTCAAAGATACGGCTCAGTTCAATAGAACCTTATAAAAAAACCCAATGGTGAAATTTAAAACACTAAAGGAAGGTAATAGTGTGTTTTGGTGCTGATATTTTTTCTTGTAACATAGAAAGAGCATCATATGCTCTGATGCTATACAAGTGTTTAGCCCCAGATAATGAACTGACATACTTGGGCTACCTTCAGTATTGTTAAAAACTTAACATTATTCCTCTGCCTGCAATCTGTAAAACAGCTTAGCTACATACATGCTTTTCTGTGCTTCTTCAGCATACAGCTACCCTGTATCTCCTCATGTGGGAATCACTCACGCCACTGCGATCACCTGAACTCCAGCCCCCCAAATTCAAGCCACCTATTTGCAAAACGTGTTGCAAGATCAGCCAAATTCTGAAGACCAAAAGGCGAGGTGTGTGAGGAGATGTGTGTGATAAAAAATCTGATTAAGAGCAGATTTTAACTTCCTCAGTACAGACTTTTCCTTTTAAAATTAACCTACTTCCCTGTAGGAAGGGAAATAACCTGTAAGAAGCACACGTTAGGTTATAGAACATGACTGCTTTTACTGAATACATGCTTCTGGGAAAACAGCTACCCCAGCAAGCTACTTTTCAGATAGTTTCCATTTTCTCGCTCCCCCCTCATCTGGCCTCCATTATTCCCAGGAATTTGTTTAAGTGAATGCTGATCAGTAAGAGCTATTTACCCTAATTTCTCATGAATTAAGTGCAGAAGTATAATCAGTTAGAAAAACTAAAGCACAGCGTCCTTGAGTTATTTTATGTTCTCTTCGAAAGAAAGGCCAACAGAAATAAAGAAATCCACAGGCAGGACTGAAAAGCAGTTAGTGATTTTGGGTTCCCAAAAGGAAAAATCTTAAAGAATTCTGTTGTCATCTTTTCTCCATAAATCAGGTTTTTAGAAAATACATCCAATTAGAAGCATGCATCCAGGTGGAAACCCTCCTCTCTTCCAGATTTATAAATAAATATGCATAGCTGGATCTAAGTCTTTTTACCTTCCACCAGTAAAAACAACTATTAGGAACAATTAAATAATTAACCAATTAATGTAACATCTTACCATTAATAGCATTTTAATCTTACATTTAGAAGTAGCAGAGTAGCAAATCACCATTCTGTTGCCAGCAGAGCGTCAGGAAGCTCTTCAGATGCAGTGTGAAAGTGAAATTTCACTTTCTTACCTGAGGGGTGCATTTCTCCCCCCCCCACACATCCCTACACTAGTCAGTACTGCAGAAGAGATAAGTGTATACAGTACAGAATTACTACATTGATTAACTATCAGCTGCAACTTCCTCAGTATGTCACCGTTCTGCAACTGGATACTGGGGACGCAGTTCTGATCTCACTGGTCAGGAGAAGGAGAAATATCATTAAAACCAGAGGAATTACGGTAGAACAAAACAGACAGAAGACCATCCCTCCCTTGACGCCTACAACTGCCTCCCCAGGTTGGGTGATGGAGACCAGCTTCCCCTAGACTGAAGCACCAACTGCAAAGCAAGACAGTTTGGAGGGGAATGTGGGAGATTTTTATTTGCTATTTAATTTGGAGCCCTTATGTTTCATACTTTCAAGAAAACCTGAGTGCTTATCTTTTCCTTGCATAAATGCAAGTTAAAATACACAATCGCAGGACACCAAGTCTCTGACATCATATAAATCATGTGAAGTCATGAGAGCTGTCAACTGTGCCATATTTGTACAAAATTGGAAAATAGCCTTTTACAGCTCTTCTCCTTTTCATTTTCTTTTATACATACTAACATGCATAATTTATTTTCTTATGGGAAGAAATCCTAGTCCTCTGGTTGCCCCTACAAATAGGGGCTTCATTTAAAGAAGTGCAACCTACTTTTTCTCCTTTTCTTGTTCAAAAGCTCACTGTAACACCCTCTAAATGACAGCAAATTAGTTCCAAAACACTGCTTTTAACCTTACACAAATTAAACAAAAACATCCCCACACACGGTTACTTTTTCCTCATGTAAGGCAAACCCATTCAGCCTGTGAGCTGTTGAACAAGTAGAGTTCCTTGGTTAAGGAAGAAAAAAAGATAAAGTTTCATTGTGCTTTGCCAGGTGGCAAAGCAATGTGGGTCTCACCAATTCTAAAATTTCAGTCCTAAAAGCACTCTTACCAATCCTTTACAAAAGTTTTTCAGCATTTTATGATCAGCTGGTGACCAAAGGTGGAAATCACTTACTCACTTGCATACTCATATTCATCTACATTTTCTCCCTAGGGTAGGGTAGGGAGTGCAGCAGAAGTCCCACTTGAAGACTCCCTGTACTGGCTTTTAAAGAAAGCTTCATTTTCATTATGGCATATAAATAACACCTCTATTCCCTAAACTACTCAGATTGCTGGATTACACTTTAAAGGACATAACCAGTAGCAATAATAATTTGCAGCAAAACAGAAGAGATTTGACTAAATTTAAACAAATACATGCTCTAGCAAAAAAAAAACAACAAAAACAAAAACAAACCATAACGCAGACATCTTTCTTTTTATTTATGCATATTTCCCATATTTTTCCAATTGCATACAATTCCCCAGGGTTAGAAGACCAGTCCTAAACAAGCCATGGATTGCCATCACTGCTGGCAGGTTCATCTTTCCTCTGCAGTCCTTAAAGGAGGTGGTGGATGGGGAAAAATCTAGGAATAATGATCATTAAGGTTTTAAATCAAAAGATGTGGTGAGGTGATTTACTTAATTCAGTTGGGACCCTTTGGATGTCTGCATCCATAATGACATCCAGCCAATTAAAACAGGTCTTGCCCTCATACATTTACCTCTAGATAAAACACTGTCATTAGCTCCATTTTGTACCACTGCAAAAAGTCCACTGCTGATATCCCCTTAAATGTATTTCTCTGGGGCCAACCTCTACATTAAATCAGGCATGGGCTTCTTGGCAAAAAAAAAAAGAGAAACATGGGAATAGCAGCAACCTGCTGTGAAAAATACTGGTATTATAAAAAGTATTACAAAGGGTAGCACCTGCACAGCACGCAACAGGATGCTCCTTATACAAACAAAATAATCCAAGATTATTAGTTAATACTTACATTCCTTCTTTCAGAAATGTCTCCAGCTAAATAAATTTCGTGACATCTTTTCTTAAATTTGAACAAGCTAAAACTCACCTGACAGTATCTCTGAATTCCCAAGGATCATGAAAAGCCATTAGCTGTGATGTAGGAGGAGATCTTTATAGATGTTGTATCTAGTTTGGAGCTCCACTTTTACTTTTGCTTGGTTTGACGTACTACTCCTCCAGCACCCCCCTGCTTTCTGAAGTGATTAAATCACTGTGACTGGTGGCAAAGGTGTTGGGTCAGCAGCACAGACATTAGTTAGACTGAGTAAAATTCACCAAAGGAACATTTTGTGACACACCAAATACTGCCAACACTGAATGCATACTACATTGTGGTATCAGTTAAATATTTTTAAGTTGTTTTTCTCAAAATTACACCTAGAATAGCCCCGTTTCCAGTTGAACAAAGAAGTTGGGTGTCAGGAAGAGCCCTTATAGGAATGATGAGAAGTGCGAGAAAAATATATTGCTTAACAAAGCAAGAAACCTCCTCAAACTTGCACAAATTACTGCATAGGAGCACCTGAAGGGCAGATTGTGAGGAAGGACAGCGCCGCAGAGTCAGAATTTGTAGTATTCGTTTACCACATTATTCACTGACAGCTGAACTGCAGAAGTCAGGCACAGCCGGGCTATCTGCCGTGACACTGCTGCAGAGGTCCCAAACGCCACTCTTCCTCAGCTAGAAGTTGCCATGCCTCAGGTGAGAGGCGGCAATTGATTGCGTGACGGTTCCTGCTTTGCTGCAACACAAATAAAATTGGTTCTCTTTAACTACTGAAGATCAGGAGTGTACCCGCTCTGCAACCAGCACATCTCGGTGGGGCAGGCAACGGCTGTTTCACAGTCTTTTCAGCCGGGAATACAAATGGTCATCCGGCCATAAAACAGTTTTAGTTAGCGTTTACCCAAATTGCATGAGATACCAGGAAAAACATCTGAGCTGCTGTGTAACTCCGCTCTTTCCCCAGTAGCAACCGACCTTCCGCCACACCAGGTAGACGAACGCTGTTTTAAATGGCATTGCTCCCACTGTTGCTCTAACCCGCCGTATGAATTCGACAGCACACTTACAGCTACCGCTGCTTTAGCTGGGTGTTTAGCTTAACCCCCAGGTTATTTGTTTTGTGGTTTGTTTTCTAGTCCGTCTCATAGCCCAGCTCCGGCAGGCGGTCTGTTGAAAGAATGGAAACCACTAACAGGAGATGCTGCCAGAGACCAAGCACGCAGGAGAAACCTCTGCAGCTGGGGAGGGCGTACCCGGGGGAAAAAATTTGGAGGAGAAGACATGAGCAGGACCGGACACAACGTCCCAGAATATCGATGAAGAGACGGTCTGAAGGAACAAGTTTCCAACAAAAGCACAGCACTACAAGGACCAGCAGGAGCCCCCAGGGTCATCCAGTCAAACTCAGCCGCAGCAACAGGCGCCACAGAACAATATGTCATTGAGAGGCCACAGATCGCCTGTTCGCCGTGCCACCCATGTATGTGTAATAAAGTTGTAGAAAGGCAGGGCTAGGGGGGACACCCACAGGCCATCTAGTGTCTCCTCCCTCCACCAAGGAAAGATCCCACACACTTAGACCACATCTGGCAGATGTTTGCCAAACCTTCTTTTAAGACTCCCATGAAGAAGATGCACAGCAGGAGAAGTTGAGAGGGACCTAAATCAGCTGGGATAGCAGTGTTCCCATGCACGCACCCTCTCTCTTAAGCCAGTAGGACTTCGACACGGGTATCATAGCCTCCATTTGCCCCAAACACCCAACCAAAATTTCTGGGCTCCAAACCTGAACAATGGGATGAGCATTTCAGAAGCCACATTCAGAGCTGCCTTCTGAGATGTTCCAGTTCTCAATGGTGGCACTTTTCTCCTTTCTTTTCCAGACAGATGAGAATTCTCTCAATAGTGCCCAGAGATTTCAGAACAACTCCTATTTTCCTGCTGGATTAGCAGGAAGCTAAACACTTTGGTGGGTCTCCTTCAAACTCTGAGCTGAAGTTTCTCAAAATTTAGCATTTATTTCATGGGAAAATCCATCTTTTTCAATGAAGTTTTATTCTGAAAGGGAAAGGAAAATAAGATTTCCAAATTTTCCCACAGAATAAAAAGTTCGACATTTGTTTCTTTAAAAAGAATAACTAGGAATTTTCAAGCGCTGATTAGAAACTCTGTATCAATTAATTCATATGTACTGGTCTTATATTATTTCCTGATATGCCAGGAACTGAGTATAACTTACATTAAAACATAAAACATTTAATTTTATATTCAGTTTTGAAAATCACTAATGACAGTAGCAATTCAATACACACGGGAGGTTTTGCTCCTCGTTCTACTTAAAACGTCTTTCTCTGTGCTGAAAGCTTCATCACATTTTTATTAATAGAACATATATAAAAGAGGAAATCAAATTTCAAGCAAGATAAGCAATTTCTTTTTGCACCTTTTTATTTTTTGAAACATTTTCTGAAATGTAAATATGTTTTTTTAATTCTTCATGAAATTTCTTGAAAAAGATACTACATGGGCAAATTTCCATGTAGAAAACTCATCAGATTTTTCTGACAAACTCTTTTCCAACTAATTGTGTTGGGATTTTCATAAGGACGGTCCCTAAAAATTTCACTGAGTTGAACGTGGAATTTGGTTTCCTCTGTATACTTCCTTTTGGGATTTTCAGCATACAAACTTGCCCAGCGTGGACTTTTCTTTTAAAATTAACCTGTTTTCTGTTTCTCAGATTAATAAACCATTAAGAGACATATATTAGGTTGCAGAAAGTGGTTGCTTTCCTTGAAAATACACATCCAGAAAAGGAGGTGCCCCACCAAGTCCCTTTACGACAGTTTCTATTCTCTGTCTCTCATTTGTTATATCCAGGCGTTTGTTTCCATGAATGCTAATCAGTAAGAGCTATTTACCTTACTTTCTCCTTACCTTTAGCGGGGCCACCCCTGAGGAACTGCAGCCCATGGGGCCAATAAGAAGGAGAGGAGCAGGAAAACCCAAAGAAGCAAAGAGCAGCCAAAAGAAGCGGTTATGCACGCGGCCCCAGCCCTCCGGCAATGCCTGGTGCCTTGCCGCAGGGGCTGAGGTGGGCTGAGTACAACCCACAGCGAAAATTCAGGGAGGTGAGACTGAAAAGGAGGTATAATAGGTATTTGGCTTCTGCTAAACCTTGGGAAGGGGGAGGAAAATTGTTTACTGAAGTGTTTATTTGATCGGTTTTGTCCTCCTTTTTCTCAACACCAGAACCCGAGTGATCAGAAGTTTATGTTAACTGGCAATAAATTAGATTAAGTAAAAATTCCCCAAGTAGGGACTGATTTGCCTGCAACAACTGCCTCAGTCACATATGATTATCTGCCTGCTTTTGAATTTATGTCAAAACAAAACCAGCTTTGTAAGCACAACAAAACAAGTCATAATTTCACCAATACTCACCACTCACTTTGCTGCATCAGAAGTGTGGCCAGCAGGTCAAAGGAGGTGATTCTGCCCCTCTACTCCACTCTCATGAGACCCCACCTGGAGTACTGCATCCAGCTCTGGAGTCCCCAACATAAGAAGGACATGGACCTGCTGGAGCGTGTCCAGAGGAGAGCCACGAGGATGATCTGAGGGCTGGAGCACCTCTCCTATGAGGAGAAGCTGAAAGAGTTGGGGCTGTTCAGCCTGGAGAAGAGAAGGCTGTGGGGAGATCTTATTGCGGCCTTCCTGTACTGAAAGGGGGCCTACAGGAGAGCTGGGGAAGGACTTTTTACTAGGGCATGTAGCAACAGGACGAGGGGGAATGGCTTCAAACTAGAAGAGGGCTGGTTCAGATTGAACATTAGGAAGACGTTTTTCACTTTGAGGGTGGTGAGGCACTGGAACAGGTTGCCCAGAGAGGTTGTTGAGGCCCCATGCCTGGAGGTGTTCAAGGCCAGGCTGGACATGGCCTTGGGCAACCCAGTCTAGTGAGAGATGTCCCTGTCTATGGCAGGGGGGTTGGAACTCAATGATCTTCAAGGTCCCTTCCAACTTAAACCATTCTATGATTCTATGATAATAGCACTAATGTGCATGTGTAAAAATGAAGATCCTAGAGCTTTTACAGAAATATATTTCACATCCACCTACTGTAAACAACAACAGACTTTTTACACCATGACAAATCAAAATGCACAGGTTGCTTATTCTTAAAAAAAAAGTGCTGAACATTTCTATCACAGATGATTAAATAAAATAGTAGATCTAAGCTCACCATATAGTCACATGAAACTATTTTTAAGATTTAAAACAGTCTTTTCTTATGGACAGAACTCATTTTCCAACCTCTCCACTTCCTGACTTGGCATTAACTCATGACCAAAGTACCCATAACCAACACTAGGAGCCCTACTGAAGTCCAAACTTCCTAAATACTGTCTTTCGCTTAAGGGATTCTGATGGTCTAAAGCACATATTTGGTGTGTAAAGAAAATCAGACTGCCACACACTGTCAGATTGAAGACCTTAAAGATTTTCTATCATCTCAGATAATTTCTCACAAAAGGCTGTCATGGGCACCTATGTACAAACCAAAGCAAAGCTGCTGTCTCCAAGGCTGACTACCTACAAGGGATTACATGCTTACAGAAACAAGGCAGGCGTAGAGGAGCAAAGGGCATCAAAATCTCAACCTATAGGGCAGCAAAAACAACACACTTTATCATAGTTACAAAGTACTGATCCAGGTAAGATCCTAAGGCATGAAATAGGCCCCATTCCCACCTCCCTTCTGGGTATTTTACCTGCACAAAGGAAAACTTTAGCTGAAATTTAGAATCAGACAGGTTCCAGGTCTGGATCAAAACAGGATTTCTCCACTGCCTCACAAAAGTTGAAAAATGATTCTGCACAAGAGGCTTCCTCAAGCTGGAAAATCAGATTTCTCTTCACTACAGGAACATAAATATGAAGGGAAAAGCCCATCTCCCCTACAGACTCAGACAGGAAGAAGGGCAAAGCTATTCAGGCAAGTGACCTCTCAGCACCAGGCTGTACAGCATGGGGCAGCTACATGAGAAGGGGCCGTGTGCCCAGGTAAATTGGGAAAATGCCTTAGCAGCCATCCCGGTGTGGGTCAGGAGCAATGCCTTGCGCTGCTGAGGGGGCAGTCAGGACATGCGCAAGCACAGGGTGCAGCTGGGAACACGGGTCAGTGCAACAGAGGGTTGGTCTCTCATTAACCACTGGTACAAAAACCAGACGACCACCCTGAACACCAAGCTTGAGCCAGAAGTGAGGAAACATTCATTCCCATCACATAAACACCCGTTTTTGACTTTTCCTTCTAACCTGAGCTCATCTAAAAGGATGAAGCTTCAAATCTTAGTTGTCTGTATTAGAGAGAAAAAAGGAGGTACCAAAGAAAAATAAGCAGGTATTAGTATGTCAGAGAAAACTCTTCTACTTCCATACAAACTCCTTTATAAATTTCTTGAAAGAACTTTTTGTTAGTTAACTCAGGGGGTTCCTACCTCTTTTTATTGTGTTCTTGTGTTTGTTTCTTGTGTTTTGGATTGTATACAATTAAATTCTGCTTCCACAGCCAATAAGGAATTAACAGATACCATAAACTGAGTCATGAGGTTTGTATTTGCTCATTCTTGTTATCAACTTGATATCCTCCCTCCCTCCTCCCATCCTCTAGGTTTATGAAGGAGGCCACTATGTGGCAGCCCAGTACCAAAAACAGATGGATGTCAGGGTCAGCAGCATTCCTGTGTAAATTTATCACAGCGTTAAATACACAGGGACCAAATATTCAGCTCTTTTTGCTGTGATCACAGACACCAGCAGTGAGAGAGACATAACTGCACTGTTACTGAAGGAGCACACGCCACGCAGGTGCAGTCAAATGCTGTGTTAAGGATCTTCTCTCAGTCACCTCCCCAGGGAAATACTTTGGATTAACAGACCTGACAAAATTACTTTAAGTTCAACTTTCAATTACATTTCTCGGTATCGTTCCTTTCTTTTAATGTGATATTTCCATATTGTGCGTTCCGCATAGTTCAGTATATGATTTTTACTTTAGAAAGGTGAGGAATAAAGTGACTCTTACACAGTCCTGAAGTAACTTTCCACTACTCCCTATGACAAGCACTGCAGCTGGTATGATGGTAAGTTTGAAAAATAAACAAGTCCACAAAAAAACCCCAAAAACTACCATTGTGAAGGAGACTCATGTAGGGAAAACACCAGAATCAGAGTCAGACAGAATATTAGCATAACAGTTCAATTAAAAGATCCAAAAGTGTACCTGTGTATTCTCATTTCTGCAGTGTGAATGATGATTTCCCTTTGGAAAATTCTAAAAGAAGCATCCAGAGAGCTCCAAATCCCGGTGCCCTGCATCATACCTCCGTCTACATCCTGTGCAAACAAGTCAGTCTATGAAAATAGGGCTTTTTTTCTCATTGCAAATATGCCCTGATGTGACTTTAGCCTCTTTAGCTGTGATCTCATCTTACCTAGCAAGCTGAGCAGATCTACATGTCTGATCACTATTTTGATGGAGACGGCCAAGGGAAACATCGGCTTGTACCACAGCTGAGTGGCTGATTCAGTGAATGGCACACTCTCAGAATTCTGAGTCAGCACCGAGTCACTGGTGGGGCTCGGTGCTGTGGGACATGGTATTTCCAAAGGAGCCTCGCTTCCACTAAAATACAAACTAAGATCCAGTTGAGGGCTAAACACAGTTCTTGCCAGCCAGGACAATGAGCACAACAGCTTTCCGCGTGTAAAGATTCAGAAAGCCAAAGAGTCTTTTATTTTCTGCCTGACAGAGAAATTAGATGATTTCATCCAACTATGAAAAATAAAAACTTCACATCAAATAGTGGCACTTCCTAGGGGATCAGTCTCCTTACCACAACTGCACACAAAGAATTAGACCTCTGGTCTTACTACTCCCACCCACATTTGCCTTACCAAGCAGAGCCATATGTAGGCCTTATACTCCACCACAGCTCCTTTTCCCTCCCTGAAAAATGGAGCTGGAAGCACTGGAGGAATGGCCCTAATGGCGTTCAGGTGCAGAGGAAGGCAAGGTAAACACAGTTTTCCTCTAGAAGAGTCTACAGCCACAGTAACAGGGCATGATCTGATGTGAGGGTGACAGTAGGAAATGCTACAGAGTCTCCACAGCTCACTCAATAGCTAAACTCTTTCCTGCCTTACTGCACATTTTTGTTCTCACAAAGAGTTTGTGATGAAGTACAGGGTAGAAAGGTCTCCATCTACACAGTCCTGCAAGAGTTCATCTCTATTTAACAGCATGTGTGAAAAATGCATTTTTTTGTTGGAGTTTAGATTCCCAAACACTGAATAGCACATGAATACCACAGGCCTTTGTTCATTATACATGCAAGACACCACAGGAGAAATTGCTTCAGCTGTTTTCTGGTGCCCGAGGGCCAGACAGTCTGTTTCTGCCCTGATTTCACCTAAATCCTCCCACGTGCTCTCCTCTGGAATACCCTGTGAAAGATCTGGTAGGGCTGGCCACGGGCCATGCTGCTCCACTCAGCCCCAGACCCTCCTTTTCACCACTGCTCTGTCCCTCCTGTGATGGGCACCAGTCCATCACCAGCACAGGCTGCCCATGCCGGCACCACAGCAGCTTATCCACTAGCCTCCGAAACACTGTCAGGTCTCTGGGTGGTCACCAAAAAAGCATACCAACAGACTCTGGAAAGTGCAGTCAGTGCTTAGGACTCTGTGACCTGGTACCAGTAACAGACTCTTGAATCCAGAGTAGATATCCAGTTCCTCAAGTCTTCCAGCTGTAGATACCATGGTATCAAGCATACAATCAGAAGGTTGCTTTAAAAGAATAAATTCCACAGGGAAATGCACAGGACTCACAGCTATCACATTAATTTGTTAAGACTATGAAAAGATGATGAGGGTACAAACGCTCTCACCATAGCTGGCTTCTGCTTTGTCTGATGGCCCATTTCCACACAACCTTCCCCTGCAAGTTAGGGAAGTATCCTGATGGTCTGCTCATTCCAGTGCTAGCTTTAGGTGGATAGATAACCACGCAAAAGTCTTTAAGGAGCCTTCTAGGTCATCCATAAGCCCCATTTTAGAAGTCTGGTGCAGCTGCCTAACTGTATGCTAGATTTTCATATATTTACATATATTTACAAAGTACATGTGGCTTTCTCACCAATGCAGCTAGGATTGACTGTAAAGCACGCTCACTAATCTCCAATTTTAACTCAGTAAAAGGTTTTTTCCATAGGAAAATGCCAATGGCTGAAAAATATGCATATATATTCTGCAGGAACAGATTGATTGAATCAAATCTTCTAACAGCGACCAGACACACTTCCTAGGGAAACCTGGCTGGTTTCCTGCTAGCTTGCTGGCCTCCCTGGAAGCCTCCCTGGTGAGCAGCATGTCTGGGCTCGTGGGCTCCCTGCTGTGATCATCATGGGGAGCCCTGTCTTTTCCTATTTAAAATTTTGAAATAAAATCTTTCTTCCGTTAATTAAATGAAATTTCATATTCTTGCTCTGTGGGAAGCGAAAAATTTCAAGATATTTAATTTCAATACATAAACTTGGCCATTTCTCCCACTACAGGAATTTGAGGTTCTGATGAGCCCTTCTGACACATCAGTGCTTACTCCATTGCCCACTTCTGGCTGGGTAAAGGGAACTGGTGGAAATCCAAACCTGATAAATTAACATTTGCAAAAAATTAAACTAACCGACTGTTATAAGTTTAACAACAAACGGGAGCCTAGGTTCCCAGGAGACCAACCATGGAGAGCAGCTGGCAATAAAACTTGATTGCATGTGGAAGTGGTTATGAAAACAAAACAAAACAAAAATACAACTTCTGCACACAAACTCAAACTTCTATTCTCAGCCAGGCCTTGGGAAAAAATGAAACCAAATAGTGAAAAGAACGACTTATTTTTTACACAGCACTTTCCATCTGTGAATCTTAGAAAGTTTAATGAAGGAGGTCCCCCTTCACAAATACAGAAGCACACACAAAAAATAAAAAAAGTAAGGAAGACTGTCAGGCCGGTGACAGGTATATAATCCAGGTTCCCTAGCCACAGCCCAGCACCCAACCTTCAAGAGTTTATCTAGGTGAGTTTTAGATTCAGATTCTCAGGGCATAAACTATTTGCTCTTCTTCATAGTCAGTCGCTGCCTGTGACCCCTGGGCTGTTCCGCTCACACCGCCAACAGGCAGAACAGCCACTGAAGCCAGCAGGATTTTCAAATGCAGCAAGTTTTTTCATCCAACCAGACATTAGCATGATCACCTTCTCCCTCCTAAAAGCCAGTTATATGAACTCTCCCTTCTTAGGAACATCTTGTATGGCTGATATCTTCATCCCTCTGGGTGAAGATGCAATCAAGATACATATTTTTGGTCTTATATTATCCTGTGCTCCAACCACAGGTTTCCTACATGGGGAAATGGCAGTGGTTTGAACTGCTAGAAACTCAGCAGTTTCACTCGATTTCCTGCCTTTTCCATTAAAGGAACAAGTTTTCATCGGCCCTCAATAACTGGTTCAGAGTATACCATCTGTCTGGACTGCATACACGGGCACACTCCTACACAGAGAGATTTGCCTTTGCCCATCTCAAAGCACAGTCAGAAAGCCCAGAGACCTCTGCCCTGGATCCTAAGGGAGCACTTTAGCTGCAAGGATTATAACATCTAGGCCAGCATGAGATAATGTTTTGGCTATCTGATTGTAGTAATTTACACAACAAGCGTATGATTCTTTTGTGGCCGGTGTTAACATTTCAGATTAGGGCTGTAAAGTGTCGAGAGAAATGAACTAGACATCTGGTCATACTGTTGGAATTTATGTGGGAAGCAAGAGAAGCATCTGCAAACCACTGAAAAACAAGTTTTAAACATGGAGAAGGGGAAAATAATGTAGTTTAGCAGGCATGGACAGCAGGTAAGAGGAGGCTGCTCTTCCTGCTACGTTTTCCACTGTGCTACCTACACCACCGCTAGGCAATGTAAACACAAGGAGCATTTCCCTGTGAAAAGATACAGAGGAAGTAGTTAAACCACTTGTGAATAGGACAGAACGATTAGATTTTTTATGGCAAGAAACAGTCTTCCAAAACAGATTAAAACTGCTCTAAAGACCAAAGCTCTGCCTTGACATAGCCTTGCTACATGCATGACGCGTGCACCCCTCCTTGTAACAAAGGCATTAGGGTGGGCGTTGAAGGAAAACTTGGAATCAAAGATGAGCAAATTAATCTCTATCCTGATTTTTTTTTTTTCTGCATTAGAGGTCATCACTTTTTCGTTTTGTTGCTGCCATCTCTTTGATGCAATAGCTGGAAAACCTGCGGAAGAGAACCCAGGTTTCCTTGGTTCCAAGCCAACACCTGAGCCACCAGATTATAGCATCTTTCTGCACAGAAGGGTCAGTTACAGGTACAAGGGAAGTGTCCCATATGAAAACCAAATCAGAGAAGAAACTCAACAGTTATGAATTTTGTTGCCAGAATTGTGTTGTTCCTTTGTTTGTAATAGGGAGATTTTTGAAGGGAGAAAAATGTAGTGGATTATAATGACGGCATAGCATTTTTTTTATAATTCTCAGCATATTTAAAAGCTCACATTTAACACTGCTTAGAAAAGTGGCAGCTCCAGCAGCAGAGACATCTTCCAACCATAGACATTTATTATGGCCATTATTTATTCTTTCAAAAGAAAAATGTCTTCCACTAGCAGATATGCTGCCAATTCCAAATTTGTAGCTGCCTCTAAAAGGGAAGGAAGGGTTTCCCCATAGTCCTAAAAAGATCTTACTTTTTAAATTGGTAGTCCTACACATATGTGATGCAGAGCAAATTAACCCAATCGTTAAGACCTGTGCTTTGAATGATGCATTATCTTCATCAGCAAGGAAATATCTCCCACCTTTCAGAGTCACAGATCCAAATTCTTCCTTTTAAAGTTAAGACTCGACATAGACATCTTTCTTACAAAACGGACTTGCAGATCAGATAGGCAATATTAATAATTCTCAGACAGAGAAAGGAGCTGAACCTAAAATTTCTAGCACCTACAGGAGTGCTTTGAGTATTGAGCCATCCACTCAAGAAAAAGCAGACAGTAGCCATGAACTCATAATGCCTAGTCAAACTGAGCACCAAAAAAAAAAGTAGGCAGTGGAACATCTTGTCTTGCGATTTCCAGTCAAATTCCAATTCCCCCAATGCAAAATTGAGCACTTGCAAAACGTTAGAATCCTTTGAACCATCATATTTTATGGGAGTTCCCAAGTTAGAAGCCAATGAGTTTTGCAGATTTAAAACTTTGGGCTTTGACTGCCCAAGGTGCAGTTAAATAATTCTCATTGCTACTATTACAGTGAGCATATTCCACCAGTTAATAAGGTAACAAACTTTGAAATGTAGGCATACAGGCAGCATGGGAATTCAAGTGAATTCATGTGTTTCTGTGGGATGAACAGCCTCATGCCATCAAAGGTGAAAATTGTTAATCACTAGAAGTCCAACATCTGTTGCACCACCTTTACACAGTTTCATGAGAAAACATACTCCATATGAAACCCTGGTAGGAAGCACGGCCTCGTGAGCTCTACTCAGGCTGACTGGACGCCCTGACCATCTCTGCCTGGCACCACACCCAGCCTCCGATTTCACCTGTCAAATTAATTAGGGATGCACAGTACTTCAGTAAACTACCAACCTAACAATCTTATGGAATCTTGTACTTTCCCCACTTTTAGACGAGATCATTATTTAATATTTTAGGGTGATCATATTTTTAAAAAAATAATCTTGATTTCTATTTGACACTTTTTCCTTTAACAGTAGAAAACTTAGCTAATGAGACTGTTGCTGAGACTTATTTAGCTTTACCACCACTTGGGAATCTCTGTTTTACAAAAGACAGATATTCGTTAAGAAAAAAAATGAGCTGTTTTGAATTTCAGTGTTCGCTGTCCTAACAATAGTCAAAAACCCCAACAACGAGCAGAAAAAGAAGATCCCTCTCAGGCTGAAAAACTTTTATCAGATTTGCAACAATTTTTTTTTCTAAGACTTCTATTTATCTCCAGCAAACTAAATCTTAGTAAGAAAAGGTGACAGAAACTACAGCATAGCTCTGAAATATCAAGTAGAAGCATAACAATTATAAGACACAAGTGATTCCACTTGGAATTTTTCTGGGTACACTTTTTAACGTACAAAGAAAACATTACAAACCCATTGTCCTCATTAGAAAGGACTCTGCCTCACATCCCTTCATATTTTAGAACAGAAATTGTTGAAACTCGCACACTGTAATGCCTTAATGAGGCTTATGAGAGAGGTCATTCCTCCAGCTAAGGTGGCTGAATTGATTAGGGTGTGTAGATACCTACAGTAAAAGGATGTGAAATACACAGCCGTGTTTCCACACACTGGTCTAGTTGGAGACACAGGCTTTCAGAAGCCCTGCTGGCACTTTCAGCGCTCGCAGAAGGGATAGGATGCAGAATTAAAGGTGGAAGAGAAAGACATGGAAAGGAAGATATAGGAGGAAGCATACAGGTCAGTGAAAGCACTGAGTCAAAGGAGCTCTGAGCATAATGAAGGAAACACTACATTGCCTACAGAGAGCCAGGGAGAAGGTCTCCTTTTTCTGAATGCATGCAAGTGAATGCCTCTTCACAACTGCCACGCAACCCGAAGGCTTCACCCTATGTTATTAGTATGGGAAAATTAATTAAAAGTTTCACAGATTTGTTGTTTGAAAACCTGTCATGACTTTTTAAACAGAGTCAGAAACACTGGCACGGTCCGAGCGAATCAATGCAGCCACACCAGTGCTGGACAGTTGTGCCTATCTCCCTCAAAGAAGAAGAAACCACACAAACGTAACTCTGCCAGTTAAAAAAAAAGAAAAATATCATACCCATTATTAGTTCAAAAGATATGCAAACGTCAAGCTCCAGGAAAGAGTTGCAGAAACTGAGCTAACTGGCATTTGCATTGACAATCTTGAGTGTATATACATCTTGAGTGTATATTCATTAAATAAATGCTGTGGGTGTTGCTCACCTGACTCAGTATAGACCCTTTCATTTATGCTATTGCCCGTGAACTACTTTATGATGTACTGAGAGAAACAGGCACCTCTAGGGTACGACTTCTCTCCTCCTAAGGCAGAGAGCTAAAGCATGTCAGATAAATCACGCCCTGCAATTTCTGTTTCTCTCCACTGACTGTTGTTGGAGCCCAGTGAGATTAGCTCAGATAAAGGCATCTTCTGCAAATGTCTGAAGACATGAAGAACACGCAAGATGATTCCCACCCTAGTTAAAGGCTCTAAGAGATCACAACAAACCAACTGTTGCTTTAAAACAGAAATGCCACGCTTTAAGGCAGGAGTTACACCAATAATCAACTGAGGTGGAGTTACCAGACTATTTAGTACATTCATAGGGCACAGCTGCTTCTCCTGCTCCACAAGTAATCCCAAAGGCTTTTGACCAGACTGCCTGTGTGGCAATGGGTTGGATGACTCCTGGTCGATACACCACATCCTGTCACTGGTCAGGAAGAAACCTGAGGACTTCCAAGTCCCTTGAGGACAAATTACTCAGAGAAAAATCTTGAAGGGTTTTGTTGTTATTATTATTATTTAAAATTTAAGTGCCTTAAAATAGCATGGCCAGGAAGGGTGGCTTCAGGGAGTTGCCCTCTGACAGATGTTGGCAGTTAAGAAAAACTCTTGAATCCAGCCCAAAGACCCACTGACTGAAATAGGCTTGACACCCAGATCTAACCAGTGAAACAAATGCCCAAACCTCTCCATCCTCTGGTGCCTGGGTGCCAGATGTGTCAGCGTCTAGTCAACAGCAGAGAGGCCACAAAGTACTTCCTTGCTGTTACAAACAAAACCCAGTCCTGGCATGTGTCAGTTAATAAATGTGCCTTTCAGTGCTTAATGTTGTGGTTCCCAAAACAGCCCAAGCAGCAGGAAAGGAGGATTAGTGTCTTTCCAGAAAGGACACAGCAGTGAGTCACAATCTCAGCACTGCTGTGAGTCACTTTGACAGTGCTGCTGACTGGCTCGGCTACGAACATAAAATGACAAAACATTCCCTTTGCATTAGAGATCATGGGCAAATCCCCAAATCCAGATTAGAAGATGTCTGTGGTCCAACTCTGTATCCAGATAGGAACCCCCCCTCTGCTTCTGCTCGTTTTCATGACGATAGGAAGTAGAGAGGAGCTGAAAGCTGGGACAAGTGGACCACAACTATCTTTGCAGCTCTGCCTCATCACCCACTGAAGCGATGAGCTACACCGACGTCCTGACTTTTCACTTACTGCAGTACGTGCTGCTTCCCAAGATACAGTCTGTGGTTTACAAAGAGTCTGCTTGAGTCAGTATCATGCCATGAAATCTGTTGTCTGCATTTTCACCAAGCCCAAGTTGTCTCTCTACATGGCACAGGCCCTACATGCAGTGAAGTGTAAAAGGGGAGAGACCAAATCTGCACCACTGGCACATGACCTGGCAGTTGGAGAGCTGAAGAGGGCCGTGGTTGTCCCCTCCAAACCCCACGTGTATAATCCCGCTAGGACTGCTGCTGATGCCCTCCACAGCCACCGATCCTGGGATGACAGCTTCTGCGCTGCCCTGGTAAGAAGAGGATGTGTGTCTATTTGAATGAGGCTTCCTTTCTCTCACCGGCTCGGTTCTCTTAACATAAGCTTCAGCAAAACCCTTGGCAGTCACCCCTGTGCCTCACGGGGAGGAGCACAGTGTCTATAGCCTGGGGCAGGACAACTGTCCCCAGGCACAGGGGTCACAGGGAACAGGCAGGAGACTTTCCTTGCCTTCCACCAGGTAGCAAAAGTCACCCTCATTGGGACAAACCTCTAATAAATATGTCTTTACCTAATCTAGGTCAAAGCATTACGACTGGGTTGGAGCCGCCATCTTCCCTGTAAATAGGTGACTTCCCTGATCAGAGGTTGCACTGTCACTGGAATGCCTTGAGTTTTCAGATAGCAATATCACATAACTTAAGCCCTGGGCTTAACTGGTAAGATGATCCCAGAAAAAGGTGATCCTAAAGACATTGCCTGCTGAGCCAACTAGACCATTCACCCCCAGCCTTTCTTCTCACTTGCATCAGAGTGAAGTGAAGCGCAGTAGATAAACCTGGAGGTTTCCCAAATCTGCTGCAATGGTGAAATGAGTCCTGTAGGCAAATCTGAACCCTCGCATTAAGGCACCTCTGGTGTTTCCGAGAGGCTTTTGTGTATAGATAAAGTAGCAGCTCATAGCTCAAAGAAACCACAGAAGTTCACGGCATGATATAATTCAACAGAATACCGAGCATTTAGATGGACACAAAAAAGCATTTCATTATACAAAATCCTCAAATCACAAACACTAACTCACACTTTCAGATTACTTATTTTAGTGAGCAGGGAACAAACCATTCTCACTAGACTTACCTGGATGCATTATCCAGTTACTTCAGGATGTCAATTTGAGAATCTGTTCATTGCATCTCAAAGTCAAATTCCCTTGCAAGAGGAAGGAAAAGTTTGCATGCAAGAAAAAACATATACCTAGAAAAATAGGGCTTGAATTCAAATTGTGCATGAGTTGCATTTTCCAGCTGTTCCTGTCAGTATTTTGCTGCCAGAAAGCCATAACTCTTCAACTCCACTTCTGAAATTATGTTTTTAATATGGAGTTTATGGAAAAGACAAAGGAAAGAGCTGCTAAAACCTTTTCTTTACTATTTAATTTTCAGCAAGGTACATAATAGTTCAGAGAAAGTGGTATCCAAGCAACAGGTTTGAAAGGGGCAAAGTATTAAAAGATTGTTCAGTCAATTATCTTAGCCTGAACATGCTGTTAACTGGCATAATTGCCTTTGATGCAAAACACTTTTCTTCTTATAGTTATAAATAATCGCAATATATCCAAAAGCTATATGAATAATGAAGAATACCATCTCCTGGAGTATTCTCACATTCAGCACGCACTCACCTACATTTTCTCCTCTAGCCAGAGCATCATATCTCAGAGTAACTAAAAGCTGCCACCTTGAAGCATTATATTATTTTGATTTTCAGTTAACTATAGACAGCAAAGTGATATCGCTTCTGTATTCATAACAAGCGTAATGTCAGATCTATCTAAATATAATTTCCCACTGTTTTATTCCTTTAACTCCGTTGAACTAACGTAGCTGAAAGATCATGAGTGGGATTCTATATAGGCATTATTAAAGAAATAATGAGTAATGTAACACCATACTACAGAATCTTTTTGATTGGAAGACTATATGTTAACCATGGCCTAAGTGTTCCCCTGTGATCGCTGAGTCAAGGTTAGGGGCGATGATTCATAAGCCAGAAAGAATACAGTTTGACTTTCAGAGTTTCCATGGTTGGCAGATAGTAACAAGAAGTATTTCTATTCCTGCAATGAATATATTTGATGGAAAGACAGCAAATGGATAATCTTAGAATGCTGTATCTGCAGAACTGTGCAACAGTCCTGGAAATATTCATATTTAACAAGCCTGATGCTGTTCACACATGTAAAAGGGGCGGGGGTGGGGCGTGTATGTACTTGGAGCATTAGGCTTTGGTTCAAAAAACAGCACTGCACCTTATGACATAACAGTGCTCCTTTAAAACTACCCCAGAGGAGGCTGTTTCCCATACAGAATTAAAAATGAAAATATTTCTGCCAGAGGAAGATATCTGGCAGTGTAGAAGTGAGCTGCTAGAAGACAGGTTACCAAGCAGCAAGAGAGCATCAGGAAGGAGATAGAAGTATCAACCTTCTCTCCCTAATCCAGAGCTACTCTGAGCCTTCACTTTGGCGAAACAACTATTTGGGCACAGCTGATGAAAGCACAGAAATGAAGAAGGGCATCTGCCTGATTCCAGTAGAACTTCTTGTCTCAAACCTCTTCCCGACTGCACTGCCCTGTGCCAGGGAGATCCTGAAAACAACAGGCTGATGGGGAGACTCTTCTCCTCCATTTCTCCCAGCCTGCAGACAAGCCCATGCAGCTCAGGGCAGGAGCGCACCGCAGCGTCTTGGCAACCCCTCCATCTCAAATTGGCCGCTTGGCACCGAGTGATCCGATACACCTCCCTGGCGACTTCACCAATCTTTTGTGAGAGGGGCAGCTGAAAAATCTGTCATATCAATACGTGAAGTATAAGGAATGAATTACCCTTGGAGATGAATACAGAGAAATGAAATGATCGTGGGCCATCCTCACAGCTACCTCTCACCCTGGATTGGCTCCAAGGTGATTTTTGTTTTCCACTCAGCTAGTTCAAGTCACCCTAAGCCTCGGGACAATTCATGCACCTCCCAGAGCCGAGAACCAATCTGTGTGGCAAGCCTCTTCTTTTGGAAGAGGCTCTCCAGAAAAGGTTCGTTAATGTGGCATAAAGGATTTCCTTCAATCATCCATTCTTACTTTAAATGGATCTTTCCAATAACTCTCAAATCGGATACTTGATTTAAAGAGGAAAACACCTTAGGATGTTCCCTGGTGTAAAAGCTCTGTCTGTGACAGTTTTGATCATTATTGTGTAAAGGTGTTTTCAAAATGCAAATTCACACATGGAAGTTCAGCAAAGGTTGCCACCACTTTGACAGTAAACAAACCCATTCACACAAAGCAAACGTCTTCTGGCAGGAAAGGTAGGATAGGAAGAGTTGCACTACTTATGTAACATATATTGAAATTAACCTCTCCCAAGACATGTCATTGCTCAAATACCCTTTATACAAACACATCAATAAGAAGAAAGAAGGTGAGTCATTGTCAGCACTTGGTAGAGATGATACATAATGTTCAAAACAAAGCTGGGGACAACAGTGACTTTGCAGTAGGTGACTGCAAAATACAGATTACTAAAAAGGGCTGAGGAAGGGGACCCATTGGTCAGAACTCATGTAAATAAAGCTATATAGTAATTATAAACTGACTTTGCATATGATATCAAAAGTTGCAAGAACAAGGGAAGTGCATTTACCAGATAACACAGTCCTTTTTACAGTTATCAGCTAAAACACACTCTCAAACAAGATCACGTAAAGCATATTATCATATTAGGCTTTTGTGCTTATCCCACTTGAAGCATATAGGACTGTATTCAGACCACAAACAACAGGTCTCAATAAATATCTTGTGGGTACAATCCAGACACTCTTGTTTTAGAAGTCAGTCTGAAAAATATTAATACGATTGTTTAGATTCTCCTGTCCATTCAATGGCTGATATATTGCATATTTTAAATATAGATTTGCCACCTAGCTGTGCATTGGTAACTGATTTTAGATGTAATGTTTCTTTGTTGACTGCAAAGTAATTTTAAATTAGAACTCCTGCTTTGAGACTGTGTACTTTGTGGAAATTTAAATTTCATCATTTTTCATACAATTCTGAAAGCAGATACAAAATAATACACAAAGCTGATGCCTCAGAACTAAACGTAAATGAAGGACAAGACTAACAGCTCTATCCTAAGCCAATAACCAATAAGTAGTTGGCAGGTGCTGTTTGAGCTTGCCACCTACACACGCAAAATTTGACAGCTCATTTCATTCAAAGCCAAGTAATGTACTTGTGTTTAACCTCAAGCCCTCCAAATTCACTATTTGGACTGACGTTTGGGAACAGATTTCAAATAACCACTTATTCTGGTGCCTAAATTGGCGACAACTTTTGCAAAAATGCAGTACATTGACGTATTCAAGAAGCTTAGTTGTACTTCACTCAGCTCAAGTGGCACACCAAACTTTCTGTACTAAAAGGAGGAGGTTAGAGCAAAGGATTTAGCGGGCAACTGGGTTGTAGATGATGCCAGTTCAATTTTCTTTTACATCTTAGATATCCTACCTGATCATGAACAAGCACCCCTATCCTTGAAACACAGAGAACCCATCCTTAAACTAATAATACCACCTTGCAGCAATGTTGCAAAATAATTATGCACAATCTAACATGCAGCTGTCAAAACTACAGCAGAGTCAATAAAAATATTTTATACGGATTCACAAGCTGACTGTCCATAGTCATCCTTCCAACAGACTCTCTGTTTCAGCCTACAGATTCCCACTTCTTCTTTGTTGCTTTAAACGCCTGTAGTTGATAAAGCTTCCTTGAGGTGCAAGATCTCAGATCTTACCAAGTAAGTCTCTTCGGACACCTGGACTGGGAGAACAATCCAGTCCCATAGGATACCCCTGGAAGCCCAGACCAAGCTGGTTCAAACCTCCGTATGAACACACCAAGTTAAGTCCATTCTTGCAGCTCAATCCAATACAACACACTCACACAACTGTAAGGCTGAGTTAGTGAAGGAGTGCCATGGGAAACGGGACCCCTCAGGTTTACTCGCCCCACATGGAACAGTTTGGGCAGGGGGTCAGAACAGCAAGCGTACCAGGGCACAGGGCTCCAAAGTACTGTTGGCTAGAAGACCCTGCTCACTTGGACACCAGTAACCAAGATTTTCTCCATCACCGCCTTTGGCAGAGAACTAACATTTTGCTTACAGTAATGGTTATTTCAGAAAGCTCTTTATTTCCTAGCTCCACATAAGGCTACACCCTAATTGTACTTCATTTCCTTAATGCAGTGTTAAGTCTTCAGGCACATTTAGAGGCTGGAAGGAACATTAACTGCTTTGTATATATATTTTAGGAGACATTTTGGTGTCTTTGTATCTTAGAGCTCAGTTAGACTTTTTTCCTAGAAACGACTAAGTTGTCAACAAGATTAAAACATGAATATTAAATCCTTTAAAGCTTTTAGATAAGTTCGTGCATGGGAATAGGAGAGTTGTTTGGTTTTTTGAAGACACGGGATATTCAAAACTGTGTTATGGTTTAAAAGCTAAAGACAAACTTTACTGAAAACAGGTCACTGGACCTTCACAATCCATCTATAGGTCTAAGGCTAGAACCCACTAATAAAATCATAAAAATATTCTTTGACACCCTCAACAGTTCAGACCTAAAATTATCTGCTACATATACATTAAAAAATTTCCACAGTTATCACTGATTTCCCTCAAATGTGGCTAATTCATTCATGTTTGAAAAAGAAATAAATCTTATTTGAGCAGGGAAGAGATGCAGTAAAGTTTTAAACAAAAACCATAATTGAAACCTGTTTAACACATTTTTTTCAGATTTGGTAAAGCACAGCCTCTTTTCCTGCAGAGCCCCAAAACTACGGATGAGCTTACAAGAAACTTAAGGGGCCAAGCCCACACGAGTCCCCGTAATGCAAACCTTCCTGTTCCTTTTAATGGCTTTCACAAAATGAATAAGGATTACCTTCAGAAAACAGACTTTGTCAGGATGAATGGATGCTAAATGGAAATTTAGCTAAAGAAATGCTATTACAGCTCCCTAACACAGCCAAGATGCAATGAAAACCAGCAGACCCTTACACTCCCCTGGAAAATGCAGGTGTACACGCAACGAACACAGCTCTTCAGCGGCAGCCTACAGGACCCACGAAGTACCAGCAGATGGTGCTACGAAGGCAGAAAGGTTTAAAATAAAACGGCTTTTATGAATCTAAATTTGACAAGCACCAACTAGAAAATATCTTCTGTTAAGATATCACAGTAATATAATAACATATTCCTTCCTTCAGAGCAGAATACAGCACAATAAAAGGGCAATTTCCTCCCTAACTCATCTGCTTTCAGGTGGTGCTGCTTTCATCGGAATACCAATGCTTTGTTTCAAGAGCCCAAGTGCCAGTAATCGTGCAGTGATCTCCTCGTTACCCAGCAATATGTCTTCAAGGAATCATTCCTTCTTGGTAGTTCACAGATTTGCCTCAAAGGCAAGAAGAGTTCAAGGCATTCGTCTATGAAACCAAAAACATTATCAGTGTTGTCAGAAACGATGAAAAATTTGGATACATGATTCCAGCGGCTCCTCTTTTCCTTTTGCTTGGCAGCATAAAATAGTACTGCCTGAATAAATCTTATGCTTGATTTTTTTTTTTTATATTCTCTATTTAACAGTTTCCAGAGCAAGACTCATCCTCACAGCGGGGTTTCAGCACGTAAAGGTGCAGTCCCGCAGCTGCAGAAGCATGGAGCACAACCTAAAACGAGAGTGGAAAGCAGGAGTGGGATCACTAGCGGAAGAAATTGGCAATAAACCAAATCAAGCTATTTAATTTCACTTTGAGCACATAAGACAATTAGTGGTATATTAATCTAGTAAGTATAGCATGAATTTTACACGATCAGAATTGCTATGAAAAAGGTCTGTGGATTAAAATGGGGGCCACAGGTCTAGATGCTCCCCTCACAGAATGAAAGAGCTTCTACCTAATGATAATAATAAGTTAACTTCTGACTTCACAAACTTTGACTTATGAAGCTGCTAGGTGAGCTTTTACCTTCTCTTACCTCGCACAGCAGGTATAACTGACTTTTAACTTTTTCTGTTAGAAGTTTTCTGTTAAAAGAACGTTCTTCTGTTCTCCCAGAGCAGGAGGGCTGTAGACTGAAAATCTTCAGAATTCTGCTTTATCTGT
The DNA here is from genome assembly GCF_965231255.1 of Vanellus vanellus. Taxonomy (NCBI): domain Eukaryota; kingdom Metazoa; phylum Chordata; class Aves; order Charadriiformes; family Charadriidae; genus Vanellus; species Vanellus vanellus. Next base: position 124,338,889 of record NC_138905.1, on the reverse strand, counting down.
GTTTTTGCCTAAACAAAAGCTTTTCCCTGGCTTTATGGCACCAGGTAGAGACGAACGAGGGCCCGGCACACTAACTCTGACCTACCAGCCCTGGGTCCTGAAGCCCCCAAACAGGCAAGGTGATCTGTCTCCTCAGAGTAGGGGAGGGATCCCCACCACATGAGCTGCACTGGGATGCACAGCTGGGACGTGCCAGGGCCAGTCGGTGTGCTCTGACCAGCCTAAGTCAACCTTACTGATCCAATACAGGGAAAGAAAAAAAAAAAAACCAACACAACACCTATAGCTAAAATGTAGATATTTGGTATATGTTTCTACATTTATTTATTTATTTACAGAAGTTTATTTCATAACGCGTTTGCTAAACCAGGAGCTGAATCTCCCCACAACATAAAATAAGGTATGGAGCATGTGCTGCTCCCTTTGACTTAGGAACCACATCAGTTTTAATTAAACATTTAATCATTAGGTGCCTCTCTGAGGACTTGGAAGACCTGAGTTTCCTGGCTCAGCTGAGGGTTTTGGACCATGACGAGGTGTCCCAGCTGGCAGCGGGGAGATGCATCAGCAGGAGAGGGGAAGGAAGGGCAGCACAGAGCCCCACTGACCAGAGGCAGCATTGCGGGGCTGCAGCAGCAGGAACCGACAGAACTGCTATGAGGGAGAAGAGCGATGAAGGTCTGAGCTGCCGGTACCCGGGGCAGAGCCGCTGCAGGGGTGTCTGAGAAGAGGGGTGGAGGAAGGGGAGAAGGAAGGGAAAGTGAAGGGGAATGCAGTCTCCAGGATGGGTGCAACCTGGGAAGAACTGGAAACCAGTAACTCACACCACCATACCACTGACCCTAATTAACAACCCTGGATGTCAAAGACCAATTTGATTATGACCTTGACACTCTTCTGTTGGTTTGGATAAGCTCAGACCCTCCCCGAATGCACAGGCGTGGGATTTCAGTCTCCCCGACTGCCACCCCAGTAAATTTCATCAGCAATAGATCTTTTTAAGCTGGTCTGTGTACACATGTGAGGAAGTGAGCAACATCTTTCTCACTAATCAAAAGGCCTATCCTGTCCTGTCCATCCTGTCTCAGACGTGCATTACACCAGCTTTCAGGACATAGATTATGAAGCTGTTCACCTGCACGAATGGATTTCCCCCTGTACATTTTAATATCAGTGACTAATCAGCTATTTTACATCAAGCTTTTTCTTCAGCAACTGGTTTCACAATGGGAATATTCAGGCTTAACTCCTTCTCTCACCCCAGCATTTAGCTCCGGGCAGAGAAAGGGCTGCCAGGGCAGGTAGCAGCTGCAAAGTGGGCACCATTCAGTGGGGATGCTTTGAGCACGTGGCACACCTCGGACAGCAGCGTGACTGATGCCCTCCAGGTCCCAGTTAGGCTCAACCACCTGTATCCCATGTTTGGTCACAGAGCAGGAAAGAGACTATGGCAGATGGGTGGGATGCCAGTGGGTCGGACAGGGAGTGAGGTTGTGGCTGGAAGGCTGAGACAGCTGTGCAACAGAAAGACCTGCTTACTACGAATTAGTAAGCAAGCGCATTCAAGTTAGTGTGCGAATGCATTCTCCTGTTGCAATTGGACCTCCCAGTTGCAGTGCAAACACGCTCTGTCCATCATTCATTCGGTGGTGGGTCATATGCTGTCTCGACAAAGCTTCTAACTGGAAAAGGGATCTCCACTTTAGCTCCCAAAGATTTTGGGGAAGCTTTTTGTGGGCCTGAACTCTGCTGCTTCCCCCGACTATGTCAAATCAAAGCACGAGCCCCACACACTAATTGTATTTCAAGTCAGAATTTTTTTTTTTTTTTCCTATGGGGACCACCTCTGGTTTTGACAGAAGAGTCTACTAGCACTGTTTCACTTTCCTCTTCATTCCTATTCACATTAAATACTTGTAACTTCTCTCTGTATTTATTTATGATCTATACAAGAAGAGCAGAGAACAACCACACGCCTCACTCATTCCACCAGAACACACATTTATTTGCTGTATCAATAGAACAATTCATTTGTTGGTTTAGCACTCATTAGTTTGTATGATCTCTCCCTTGTCATTACTTTTCCCCGGTGCCCTGTTTGATTTTAGTGGGAGCTTAAATCAATAAAGGACTGTGAACTCTGAGCTAGGTCTGTTTTCACTAAGAAATTTTTTTTTAATCTTGCCTGTAAAATATTTCTCTCTGTTTCAAAGTGAAACATCCAAAATTACAATGAGGTTGTTTTCTCCTGGTGAAGCATTATTTTCCCACCAATTTCATTAAGATTTGCATGCAATCTGAAAGTTCATCTTGCCAAATATCTTTGTCAATCCCAAACATGTCATTACCTTGATTAAGAAAATACATGATATATCATTTGACACTGTTCCTGGATTAATATTTCCATCATCTCCACTGCAGTTAATTGTCTACATTTTTTTCTCTTGGAACAGGGGCTAGAGACAATAGGTCACATTGTAACGTAATATATGATAGATATTATCTTAACTGAAACTGATGCAATAAATTGACATTTACTTTCTTCCTCAGGTTCTTGGATGTGAGCGTTTGTTTGGATCATAGATCAGCCTCAGGGTCCCAATATGTACATTTCCCCCTCATTAATAATCTTTAATCTCTTCATCTGTAGCAGGAAAGTATTCCTTCATTCCACTAGAACATTCTACCTTCGGTCTTATTTTCGGTCCTCTGTGACATCATTGCTAACGGTTTATATTAGTACGACAGATCCCTCCAGCACAAAACCTGACACTTTTCCTAGGACTTTATACAGAATATGATGGGTTTAATTCCTCTTCTTACCACACCAAAAAGAAAAACCCTGAAGTGCGAGCAGCAGGCAGCGGATTTAGAGAGTTTGCTCCATAAAACAAGGGGAGCATTTTGCAGCTGCAGACCACATTTCAGCTAAGGGACTCAAAACATAAAATAAGTTTCACAAGAGCCTTGCTGAGACAGGGTTATGTGAGGTTTATTTAATTAAGGTTTAGTTGATAAACGAGAATCATGTTTGGGTTTTGGAGAGGAAATCATGACAGTGACAACTCTATTTCTCCTTCATTATGAGAATTTAGTGGTTTTTCTGAAGCAGAATTTTATAATAAGCTGTGAAGACAGCCATGGATAAGCTTTTTCAAACCAGACACTATCAAAAAACCTGCAACCATATTATGTCAAACTGTGATGGATTTCATATCGACTAGCGGTGTCACAAATTTGTTTCAAGGGACTGAGGAGCAAAACACACCACAAAGGCAAAAGAGAGCAATTGTGTGGAAAATAAGTGACAGGATTGTTGAACCAACTTTATCTGATATAGCATGGGAAGATGACTTGCCATTCGGGCAGAAAATATATGCCAAAAAAATCCTTAAACTAGGAAAACAGTTAATTAATACACTCAAGTTCACAGATGTTTTAATGCAGCGCTGCCTAGATGATTGAAACTGTAACTGTTTGCTATCCTGAGTAAAAGACATCAAAATAAATCTTCAACATTAAATTTTGACATCAATACGGACCTTATAATAAGGCTAAAATTTACAATAAAATTAGCATAGGCATTTCTCAATAACTTAATCAGCTTAAAGAAATGTATGGTTTTCCACAGATCAGCAACAATCTCTCTCTTTTAGGAGCTAAAAACCCTTTTGCATTTATCACTAAAAACTTAAGCAGTGTATACATCTGGCGATACACAAACTCCAATAGCTCTACTGCCGTAGAATATTACCAGATGACTAATAAAATGCATGTTGCTCTTCATGTTTATAAGCATACAAACAGAACAATGGATATCAGCTAAGTTAAAAAAAAAAAACAAAAAACGTTTAGGGACATTTGAAAATGGTTTTGACCATTTCATGTAATGATAAGGTGTGTAATCTTCATCCATACTTGGTATAGATGGTATGTCTGCTTTCACACCCTCTATGTAAACTGTGAATATCTCCAAGAGGGAAAACTTACCTGGTAAATAAATAACGAATCTCTCTCCCCTGTCTCTCCAACATCTCTGTTGGTACTTCCTGGGGAAAGCATGTGCCCACTAGGAACAAACCTCCAAATCCACCTGGGAGCCCCCCTTTCCCTTCCAGCACAGCTCATGACATAGGGAGCCCACAGCTCTGCATCACAAGGCACTGTCTTACTCCTGCAAACAGCACGGAGGAGCTGGGGGAGACAGAGCATCCTCCCTCTGACTCAGGTTGACGAAAGAAACTAGGACTTTCCAAAGCCTTTTGGAAAGTGGAAAACCTTTGGGAGAGTGGGAATGGAAGGGAAGATCAGATCATACCGTGTGGTGTAGGCAAAGTGGGTCTGCCTGAGGTCTGTCTTGGTGGCCTGAATAGTCCTGGGACATTCCTGCCACAACCCCTTAAAATGGAAGGGCAGGTCCAGCGAGTTGCCCTGCAACCAGACTGAAACTTTTTAACTAAGGTTGCATAGTGGAGGAAAGAAAGAGTTTCCTGTTTGCTCTGGAAAAAGGACCTATGAACCTCAGCAGACTACAGCAGGGGTTAAAAACCGGGGTAATGAAAGAGAGAATGTTAAATGTTGTGGAGGGAGCACACAGGGCTGTGCTAGCGCTGTCAAGTCAGCCGAGGGCTCCCACTAGCGTTATTCTTTATTTCAGTTCCATCAGTCAAAAAAGAAACTAAAAATAGAGGATTATTAAAGAGAAGAAAAAGTACAATAAGAAAAAGTAGCTGTCACAGAATCACAGAATCACAGAATGGTCAGGGTTGGAAGGGACCTCTGGAGATCATCTAGTCCAACCCCCCTGGACAGAGCAGGGTCACCTACAGCAGGTTGCACAGGACAGCATCCAGGAGGGTTTGGAATGCCTCCAGAGTGGGAGACTCCACAACCTCTCTGGGCAGCCCGTTCCAGTGCTCTGCCACCCTCAAAGTAAAGAAGTTCCTCCTCATGTTAAGATGGAACTTCCTATGTTCAAGTTTGTGCCTGTTACCTCTTGTCCTATCACTGGGCACCACTGAAAAAAGACTGTTCCCATCCCCCTGGCACCCTCCCTTTGAGTGTTTATAAACATTAATAAGATCCCCCCTCAGTCGTCTTTTCTCTGGACTACAAAGACCCGAGTCCCTCAGCCTTTCCTCTTAAGAGAGATGTTCTAATCCCCTAATCATCTTCGTAGCCCTTTGCTGGACCCTCTCCAGCAGATCCCTGTCTTTCTTGAACTGGGGAGCCCAGAACTGGACACAGTACTCCAGATGTGGCCTCACCAGGGCAGAGTAGAGGGGGAGGATGACCTCCCTCGACTCACTGGCCACACTCTTCTTGATGCACCCCAGGATGCCATTGGCCTTCTTGGCCACCAGGGCACATTGATGGCTCATGGTCATCCTGTTGTCCACCAGGACTCCCAGGTCCCTTTCCACAGAGCTGCTCTCCAGCAGATCAGCCCCCAACCTGTACTGATGCATGGGGTTATTCCTCCCCAGGTGCAGTACCCTATACTTGCCCTTGTTGAATTTCATAAGGTTTCTCTCTGCCCAACTCTCCAGCTTGTCCAGGTCACGCTGTAAGGCAGCACAGCCTTCTGGCGTGTCAGCCACTCCTCCCAGTTTCGTGTCATCAGCAAACTTGCTGATGGTACACTCTATCCCTTCATCCAGGTCATTGATGAATATATGGAACAGGACTGGACCCAGTACTGACCCCTGAGGGACACCACTCATTACTGACCTCCAACCAGACTCTGCACCGCTAACCACAACCCTTTGAGCTCCATCTGCAAGCCACTGTTCAATCCACCCCACTGTCCATTCATCTAACCCACACTTCCTAAGCTTGCCTATGAGGATGATGTGGGAGACAGTGTTGAAAGGTAGACAACGTTCACTGCCCTCCCCTCATCCACCCATCCAGTCACCCCATCATAGAAGGCTGTCAGATTAGTCAGACATGACTTCCCCTTGGTGAATCCGTGTTGACTACTTCTGATAACCTTCTTTTCTTCCAGGTTCTTTGAGATGACACCCAGAACAAGCTGTTCCATCATCTTTCCAGGGATGGAGGTGAGGCTGACCGGCCTGTACTTTCCCGGGTCATTCTTCTTGCCCTTTTGGAAGACTGGAGTGACATTGGCTTTCCTCCAGTCCTCAGGCACCTCACCTGTTCTCCAGGACCTTTCAAAGATGATGGAGAGCGGCCCAGCAATGACTTCCCCCAGCTCCCTCAGCACTCGAGGGTGCATCCCATCGGGCCCCATGGACTTGTGGATATCCAGTTTACCTAACTGATCCCTAACTTGTTCCTCATCAACCAAGGGAAAGTCTTGCTTCCTCCAGACTTTCTCTGTTACTCACAAAGTCCGAGTCTCCTGAGGACTGGCCCGAGCAGTGAAGACAGAAGCAAAGAAGGCATTCAGCAACTCCACCTTCTCTGCATCATCTCTCACCACAGCACCCGTCTCATTCAACAGCATACCCACATTTTCCCTAGTTTTCCTTTTATCTTCTATATACTTAAAGAAACTCTTCCCTCACCAGGTTCAATTCCAAGGCTGCCTTGGCTTTCCTTGTTTCCTCCCTGCATACCCTGACAGCATTCTTATACTCTTCCCAAGCAGTCAGCCCCTTCTTCCTCCTGTTGTAAATTCCCTTCTTCCACCTGAGCTTTTTCAGAAGGTCCCTACTCAGCCATGCAGGTGTCCTTCTTCCCTTGCCTGATTTCTTGCTCTTTGGGATGCACTGATCCTGAGCTTGGAGGAAGTGACGCTTAAATAGCAGCCGGCTCTCTTGAGCCCCCTTACCCTCTAGAGCCCTCTCCCATGGGATTTGTCCAAGCAATTCCTTGAAGCGATCAAAGTTAGCCCTCCTGAAGTTTAAGGTTTCAACCCTACTTGTCATTTTTTGTATACTGCACTTAATCCTGAACTCAGTCTTCTCATGATCGCTGAAGGCCAGTCTGCCCCCAACCTTAACATCCTCCACCAGTCCTTCTTTGTTAGTACGCCTCTCCTGGTGGGCTCCTCCACCACCTGAGTCAAAAAGTTATCATCAGTGCATTGGAGGAACCTCCTGGACTGCACATGCCCAGCTGTGTGGCCCTCCCAGCAGGTATCAGGGTAGTTGAAGTCCCCCATGAGAATCAAGGCTTGTGATTGTGAGGCAATTCTCACCTATCTGTAGAAGGCCTCATAGCACTTAGGCTCACTTATACTTTCACACTTGTTTCATCAGTTTTAAACCTGATCCACGCTGTCAGTTCCTCAAAGCTTATGCAATCTGGAAATTTCTTGTTGAAAATAATCAGATGCCATTGTCAGCACCTAATGAAGAAATGCAACAGTTTGTGAAAAACTGTCAGCAATGTAGGTGTCAGTCGGCCTCTTCAGCATAGGCACTCTGGAGAAGGATGGACATTAAGGTGATCTGTCACCACTCTTTGTGGCTCCTTTTTAGGGGCACCCATGAGCATGCTACACCTGGTCCTTAAAATACGTGATGTTGGGATACAGAAAGGATCTGAAGCCAAGGAGAAATCTGACTAAGAACGTTTAATGTGGAGGGGGGAGGGTTCAACTCAAAGCTACAAGTTGAAGATCCTGCTCCTAATAACAAATAGTGAAGATCTGGATGTAGGATTGGGCAGGTAACATTAGAAAAGGAAGGTCTTGTGAGCAGTGCTAAAGCTGATGCATCTAGAAGTAGGTATTTCCATAGTTGACTATTTACAATGGTTTGTATTAGACAGTCAGCAATTTGCACTGCTTAATGATGACAAGTACTTTTCATCAGATATTTTTGTGTAACAGTGAGCATTTCTAATATTAGAGCCTTTCTAATGTTCCAGCAAATCCACAGTTTTAGAAATATATCTTCCAAGATACTGAAGTACATCCCTGTCTTGGATTTTGTCTTCTAGCAAACATGATGAGCATGCACTAATAAGAGCTACTAACTGGGGAAATATGAGCTTTTCAGGTTTTGGGTCTACGTGCACAAAAATTGGATATCTAAATAGGAAGGAACCACAGGAAGAAACAGAAATTTGGACTAGATATAGACATAAGGCACAATTAACTTATTTGTATTTTCATGGAAATCTGCATCTAATCTGGCAATTTCCAGGCTCATATCCTGCATCCATTATTAAATACGGGCTTTATATTTGTTCCCTGTGTATCACGAGTGGCTGGCATGGCTTGGGAGAGCAACCAGACTGCTTTTGCTAGCACTCAGCAGACCACTGAGAAAACTGTAAAGTACCAACTATTTTTCATTTAAAAAGCCTGGGAAAAAGAGCCATGAGGTAACTCCACTAGAACATATGAGAGAGAGATTTCTGACTCCTCATATCTCTTGGCTTACCTAAGAAAAGCACAATTAAATGCACAGCTTGGAAAGAGAAAGCTACACAAATCCAGACAAGAGACAAATATTTTGTGTGTAAACATGCTGCAATGACCTACCTAATACATTGCCAATGTTCTGCTTTTTTTTTTTATTAAATTTTTAATTCAGGTTTGTGCACATACATATTTTTAAGTACCTGGTATTCACCAAATATATGAGGACAAACTACCTGTGGGACAACAGTTAGGTAAGAACTAGGGAAGAAGCCGTGACTTTAAAACCCCAATTCTATATCTCTGTTAGACTGAATTCTACAAATAAGTGTCAGGTCAACGTTTACAGCATTGATACTGTAGATGCTCCCTCATTCGCTTTTCTATCGGGGACACTAATTTTCAGTTAGATATTAAAATAATAGAAAATATTTGCAGATGGTTAAAAGACGAGAAGAAACAATACTTCTGGGCCGCAGGAAATCCCTCAGCTCTGCCTGAGGCAACCTTTGGACACGCCAAATCAGTGGCAAATCTTTGTTTCCTTACTACTGGGGGGGGGGGGGGGGGGGGGAGGGGGCTGGCGCTGTGTACCATACTGCCTTTTGCCAAGCACAGCAACACCCCAAGTTAAAAATCTTTCCTTAGCACATGCTGCCCTTCTACAGGAGGGAAGATCCAACCCAGCGGAAGGTTGTGGACAGGAAGATGAAGAACGACCTGATGTCCCATGAATGTCCGGGGAAAACTGCTGAATGTTTTTTCCTTCTCTCCAGTAGGCAAACTGCCTGATTTTCAGGACCATTAATCTCCCCAGATGCCCTATATGGGCTGCAGCCTTTACTGCGTTGATTAAATCAGTTTCTTTTAAAAAAAAAAAAAAAAGTTTCCTGCCTCCTGAACCCCAGAGAAATGGTGTTTCTTCTCAATATGTTTAGGCCCTAGCCCAATGCTGATCTGAGTCAGTCAGAGCTTTTTTCTTACTTTTCTGGAAGCTGTCTTAGGAAGTAAGATGAAACACATCAGTAGATTTATGGACATACGTAGCTTTGTTGCCATTAATGAAAGTGCAAACTTCCTTGTGCCTCCAGGCTTACCATACACTAAATTTTGCATAAACAAATAGTATTTTCTTTTATAATCTTCCTGAACTTGTGTTCATTTAAAGTTATGCACTTTATCAAAGGAGAGATGTACCAGCATCTTCAGTTAAATTGAAAAAAAAAAATCTGAGAGAAAAAGGTCATTCTCTTGGGTTTGGTTTTAAAAGGAGGAGAAGAAAAAAATTAAGTTCAGCCATTCATGGAAATGGAGCTGTACAACACCAAAATTGTGCTGTTTCATATGAACAGGTGCTACTGCTTCAAGGGCTTGGATGCCCTTGGCACTTCCATGAGAGTTAAAGCTATGAGTAACTGGCTATGGTTTACGTATGTGTTCTTGAGCACACACAGACTACTAATGAGAAAATAGCATGCACAGCTAAAGTGCACCAGAACAATGAAGATTAACCCCAGCAATCATTTCAAAACATTAATTGTGGTTTTTGATGACTAGACCCTAATAATATTTTTTTTTAATTGAGATACGAACATTACTATAGCAGATTTCATCCTGCTGGAACAGGCTTGCTTTTCCAAATCATCTTGTCCTTCACAAGCACTTTAGGATTGCAAAGCCAGAGGTGTCCACAGTCAGCAGTTAAAAAACAGTTTCAAAGTGGAGCAACGGGAGGAGGAAAAGCCTCTGCCTGCTCCTGCCCATTCGCCCTGTCCCCAGGAGGGGGAAGCCGAGCTCCGCCAGTTGCAGAATTAAAGTTGCAGTGAATTTAAGTGAAGTGTGGGTAGGATTTTTTTTTTCCCTTAACATCAGTTATTCTTATGTTTACTCCCATGCACGGAGTCAAAATGCTCCTAGTGGCTTCTCCCAGGTTCCTCCACTGTGAGCAAGCATCTTTCTAACCTCACTGATAATGCTCGAAGTTTGGGGTCAGAGACGATTTTTTTTTCTAAGCAATTTTCCTCTTGAGCAATAGCAGGATCAAGCTGACATGAACCACACCATCTTTCTGGCTCTCCTCTCACCCACACAAACACACTGCTCAGAGCTTTAATGAGGAGACCCGACCCCCACGGTCAGTTTAAATTAATATAAAATGCAACTGTTCCTGTCATGCAGGGCCAACAGCCTGTCTGGAGCAGTTCTCCATATGGAGGAGGATTAGGCTACTTTCAGATAAGGCCCTTTTAACTTCTGGAAATGAGGAGAATGATTCCATTGCCTGAACACTTCCATGTCATTGGAGACACCTCGGTCTCCGGGCAGGAGAAGACTTCCCGTGGGTCCACATCACACAGTATCACAGTATCACAGTATGCTAGGGATTGGAAGGGACCTCAAAACATCATCTAGTCCAATCCCCCTGTCGGAGCAGGAACACCTAGATGAGGTTGCACAGGAAGGCGTCCAGGCGAGTTTTGAATGTCTCCAGAGAAGGAGACTCCACAGCCTCCCTGGGCAGCCTGTTCCAGTGCTCTCTCACCCTCACTGAGAAGAAGTTTCTTCTCAAATTTAAGTGGAACCTCTTGTGTTCCAGCTTGAATCCATTACCCCTTGTCCTATCATTGGTTGCTACTGAGAAGAGCCTGGCTCCATCCTCATGACATTCCCCCTTTATATATTTATAAACATCATATCCCTAGACCTGCCTCAGGTACCCAGAAGCATCCGTTCCGGCACTGCTGCCCACCTCTGGGTAGCCAAATCTTCCCCTTGGATGTGCTGCCTGTCCACCCCGCGGGGCAGAGTTCGGTCCAGGGGCAGGTGTAAGGGGCAAACAGGGTGCAGGCTGAAGCGTGGGATTCGGTGTCGAAAATGAAACCTTTCCGTGAAGTACAGTAACCACAATGAAGCAGCAGCTTTGTGTTTATCTCCAGTGCATAAAACCATTACTTCTGAAGTCATTACCTAGAGTTTCAGCTGCTCCAAGAATACAAAGCCCTTGTAACTGTTTTATGAGCTTCTCGGGCGGTGAGGAGCTCCGAGTAACAAAGGACAGCATGTGTTGGGTGGATCATTTAATTAAGGAAGAGCAGGCTGCCTGCAGACAGGGAGCAATTCCCCAGGCAGAGGATCCAGCCCCGCCGCCAAGCAGTGACGCAACCTCCACCACAAGTACCACTTCAGACCTGTCCTCCAGGGGAACCTAAATCAAAAGCTCACGCCAAATAAACCTAACAAAGTACATATTACTATCTTCAGCAGATGACTGTAAGCACTCAGACAATTATGCAAAGCAATTTTTTAATTCAGAGAACAATCATCTTGAGAGATACCTGCCTTCATCTGCCTGAGGGCAAAAACCAGTGTCCTTTCCCTTTTGATAATACTGCAAAAGGTAAGCATACCTGGCAAGCCTTAGGGTCAGCAGACAAACATGGTATAACATCATGGATTGACCGAGCAAATTCTTCCTCACTGGTTTTTATGAGGAAACAGCCCATGCAGTAGAAGCACATCTTACTCCTGCTACACTCCGATATGCACACAAAGCTGCCTCCCTTTTAATGCATTACAACTAATCTAAAATCTCGACTAGAAATCAGAAGAGATTTTTTAATAAAGAACTATTTAGTAAAAGAGTCAAGGTACTCCCACAATATAGTATTCCCCACCCTCCGCCCCGTATATTAGCCAAGAACGTTTTTATACACTATACTTTCAAGCCTTCCTCAAAATGACCAAAAGCAAGCAAAGCAAAAGATGTAAAAAACTTTATACGACAGACTTAGAGAACATTTTTTGCATCCTAGTTCTCTGCTGTGCCTTTCTGCATACTTGTATAATGCACAGCCTTTTGGTTGTTGTGGGAAATGCCAGTACACAAGCAGTATATAGTATTGTTGGCCCAGAATTTTTGGAGATTCCTACTGAAAAAAAAGTCTGCTTACTGAGTATACATCATCAGGGAGTAGAAAACTGATTCTGTGTATGCCAAATTTTGTATAAAATTAAATAAAATCTGGCATTGTGATTTATATGTTCAATACAGAAGCAGTTGCTTGAATAACAGTTTCTAAGTGTACACATGATTTAATGATATATAAGACTCACCACAACCACCTCCATTCCAGGAGCTAATACTTCCCACCAAGAACTGCTGAATATTTTCTTCCACGTTAGCACAATTCAATGCAATGAAAATTATTCTGGTAGTCTATTTTTTAATTATGCCTGTTGGAAAAAACTTCTCCTATACAGAAACTATGTTAACATTGTGCAATTCTGTGTCTGACCGCATGCATGATCATTTCCCTGCCAGTGCCAATGCCAATGCCAGCTCTGTGGTGTAAACCCTGTGCTTTAGGTTCTGTGGCATGGTAATTCAAAATCTGGGGCTCTAGGTAATGGAAGTTTTGTCCTGGCCAAGTCACCAAAAAGATGGAAAGACAGGTTTTGTGATGCCAAACACATTAACTTTTCATACATACATATTCCTCATCACTGGGGTTTTTAAGTGCTGCACACAGCTTTGTCCACTGACAACCTGGTTTGGGGTTGGCAAGTGTGGGAGCGGCACCAGAGGCAAAGCACACAGCCCTCTCTCACCTGTCTTTATTTGCAGGGTCTCTCTGGAGTGAATTATCATTAAATCATAGAATGGTTAGAATTGGAAGGGACCTTAAAGATCATCTAGTTCCAACCCCCCTGTCAGGAGCAGGGACACCTTCCACTAGACCAGGTTGCCCAATGCCCCATCCAACCTGGCCTTGAACACTTCTAGGAATGGGGCATCCACAACTTCTCTGGGCAACCTGTTCCAGTGCCTCACCACCCTCAGAGTAAAGAACTTCGTGCTAATATCTAACCTAAATCTAGCCTCTTGGGGTTTAAAACCATTACCCCTCTTCTTATCGCTACACTCCCTGATAAAGAGTCCCTCCCCATCTTTTCTGTAGCCCCTGCTTTAGGTACTGGAAGGCTGCTATAGCAGGTCTCTCCGGAGCCTTCTCCGGGCTGAACAACCCCAACTCTCTCAGCCTGTCTTCACAGGAGAGGTGCTCCAGCCCTCTTATCATCTTCATGGCCCTCCTCTGGACTCACTCCAACAAGTCCATATCTTTCCTACGCTGGGGGCTCCAGAGCTGGACACAATATTCCAGGTGGGGTCTCACGAGAGTGGAGTAGAGGAGGAGAATCAGCTCCCTCGACCTGCTGGCCATGCTTCTGATGCAGCCCAGGATGCTGTTGGCTTTCTGGGCTGCAAGCAAACATTGCTGGGTCATGTTGAGCTTCTCATCAACCAGCACCCCCAAGTCCTTCTCCTCAGGGCTGCCCTCAATCCATTCTCCACCCAGCCACTGTACAGACTCCATTAGCTCTATGCAAATTTTCGCTTGTACATTCTCTTTTACTTGCATTTTTATTATTTTTTTATGTGCCTGTAGACACCACCAGGTTTCAAGAAAAGGTGTGCCATCTGCCATATTGCTTCATACCAGGGATTCATCTCAGCCTGCCCCTTGATCTCATCCAGACTCGAGGCCTCAAAGACACATGGTGGATGTGGCTGCTTTGTGCAGTCTGTGGCCTTCTGCTGGCCTTGAATATCCCCCTGGCGTTCTCTCTCTAATACACATCATTAAGCCAAAATTACAAAAATCTTTATACGCATTAGAAGCAGCGTATTTGCTCTCAAACTACTTCCACTGCCATATCTTTCTATACTCAAAAGAGAGGATTTTGAGAGCCTCTTTTTGCGAGCCTGAGCCAGCGAGCCCTCGCGTGCTTTGGGCCCTTCCTGCCTCCTGTCCACACCACTCTGCAGCCTGGCACATGCACAGCGCTACCAGCTCCTGGCAGTGACTGTGGATAATCTTGTTTTAAAGGGCAACAATAAGCAGTTTCTTGCCTGTTTAAAGTACTCAGAAAATCCACCACTTCCCCACGTTACTCAGGCTCAGAGTTCAGTGACTAGGTCCTTCCTGACTGAAGTCCATTTTGTCCTTCAGGGGTGACAATGTTTTCTTTCAAAAGGCAGAGCCAATTTATTTCCCTGTTCTTTAAGTCTCTCAGCTCCTGGCCTCTGGTAGTGCCTCTCTCCAGCAAAAACAGCGACCACTCATTAGATTAAAGATGAAGGGTGGGTCTGAGCTTGAACCTACCCAAAGTCTGAAGCAGACGACCTACAAGGGTGAGGAGGAGTAAATGGCTAATGTTGGAAGCCTGGAATCCATCTTGCACAAATTAAACCCAGAATATTACACTAGGATCCAGATCTGTACTTCCTTGTAGCTGTGGGAAGTCCTAGACAAAGTTCTTGGCCTAAGACTGCTATGGATTAATGCTAAGTGACTTTAAAATGGCACACATGCAACCACAGAGTCTGTGCATGCCACAGGCGTCTGACTGTGTTTCTAGTTTGGGCACACTAATCATCACGTATGAACTAATAAAGTGAAAACATTCAGCTTTTAGTATGCCTTGTGTCTATCACTTTACAGCACCTATTTCTTCAAGAATGCTTTTATGAGAAATAGGTGACCCTAATAACAGTTCTTCAACACCAGAAACTGCTCTGTATCTGATATTAAAAGGACTATAAACCATCCAAGCAAGTAAAAGCATTATAAATTTTTTAATGCTATTACAGTATTATTTGTTGGAGAAGCCCATCCCCACAGAGTTGGGATGCTGCTGCTTAGAAAGCATGAGGGCCGTCTGTTCATGTTGACTTCAGCGGAAGTTACTGACACTTGGTCCTCAGATCCAGAAGCAGATAAGCACTATTCACAGCAGTACTCTGGGACAGCATGGGCTCAAAACGACAGCAAGAGGGGTTATTAACTGGAAAAATTACATAGCTGAAGGTTAATTTTGAAAAACGACATCAAACATCTAAGTTTTTTTCAATTACTGTAATCACAGTATCACAGTATGCTAGGGATTGGAAGGGACCTCAAAAGATCATCTAGTCCAATCCCCCTGTCGGAGCAGGAACACCTAAATGAGGTTGCACAGGAAGGCGTCCAGGCGAGTTTTGAATGTCTCCAGAGAAGGAGACTCCACAACCTCCCTGGGCAGCCTGTTCCAGTGCTCTCTCACCCTCACTGAGAAGAAGTTTCTTCTCAAATTTAAGTGGAACCTCTTGTGTTCCAGCTTGAATCCATTACCCCTTGTCCTATCATTGGTTGCTACTGAGAAGAGCCTAGCTCCATCCTCATGACATTCCCCCTTTATATATTTATAAACGCTAATAAGATCACCCCTCAGTCTCCTCCAAACTAAAGAGACCCAGCTCCCTCAGTCTTTCCTCATAAGGGAGATGCTCCACTCCCTTAATCATCTTAGTTGCCCTACGCTGGACTCTCTCCAGCAGCTCTCTGTCCTTCTTGAACTGAGGGGCCCAGAACTGGACACAATATTCCAGATGCGGTCTCACCAGGGCAGAGTAGAGGGGAAGGAGGACCTCTCTCGATCTACTAACCACCCCCCTTCTAATACAGCCCAGGATGCCGTTGGCCTTCTTGGCCACAAGGGCACAGTGCTGGCTCATGGTCATCCTGCTGTCCACCAGGACTCCCAGGTCCCTTTCCTCTACACTGCTCTCTAACAGGTAGCTCCCCATCCTATACTGGAACCTGGGGTTGTTTCTGCCCAGATGTAGGACCCTACACTTTCCCTTGTTGTATTTCATTAAGTTATTCCCTGCCCAAATCTCCAGCCTGTCCAAGTCTCTCTGGATGGCAGCACAGCCCTCTGGCGTGTCAGCCACTCCTCCTAGCTTAGTGTCATCAGCAAACTTGCTGATAGTACACTCAATCCCCTCATCTAAATCATTGATGAATATATTGAATAATATGGGCCCCAGTACCGACCCTTGAGGCACTCCGCTGGTTACCGGCCTCCAACTGGACTCTGCCCCATTGACTACGACTCTCTGGCTTCTCTCTTTCAGCCAGTTCGCAGTCCACCTAATTATCCGATCATCTAGTCCACACTTCCTCAGTTTAGCCATGAGGATGCTGTGGGAGACCGTGTCAAATGCTTTACTGAAGTCAAGGTAGACCACATCCACCGCTCTGCCATCATCCATCCACCTCGTTATTTCCTCATAAAAGGCTATGAGGTTGGTCAAGCATGACTTCCCCTTGGAAAAGCCATGCTGACTGCCCCTAATAACCCTCTTATCCTTGATATGTCTTAATTCCATTTTTGAGTAATTACATATTTAAGCGTGTGTTCTTGAAGACCCACAGTCACATTCCTTTGGTCTCCCTTGTCTCTGAGGTGAAAAAAAACCCTGTTTATGTGAGCTTGCTTTTTTGTATAAAGTACTGATAAAGATTTTCACGTGAAAAGCCAATGCTTCTTACCATGCTAGGATGCGCCTGGAGGACCAGATTACAAGGTCTTTATTTCCTTACAAAAACTTAAGGGGAAAAGAGGGATAAAAGAGAAGGCAAATGACCCTCTGAGGGAGAAGAAACTCCCTAGAGTTAGCAATAGAAAAAGGGGGAATCAGGGTAATGGCGGTTAAAAAATAACTGCCATTTGCTTAAAAGATATTGTTCAACTCAGTAATGTTAGAAACATTCAGGGTATTCTTCGACAAAAATGTCAAATTTTTACACATGATTTTGAGTTATAATTTTTATTTCGAATTATAAATGTTCCAGAAATGCCAAATAGCAAAAATGTTGACCCACCCTCATTTCCAAATTAAGAGAAGAGGGTTGCCCTATCTAGCCCACAATAAGAAGACTATGTGACTCTAGCCACAACTAAGAAGACTATTAGACACCTGCTAATTATATCTATAGCTGCCACATATTTGAGGCCAAAGTTGGATTTGGAGTTTGGAATCTCTACGGAGCAGTTTAGACATGAATAAAATGGGTTGCTATGACTTCAGCATCTTAGTTTGAAGCTGCTCCTGTAAGACAGCACCTGAGCAGCTGCTCAGACATATGGACTAAGGGTCTAGAGCCAAGAGAGTTGACTATGTCTCACTTCTGGCCCTAGTTCTTCTGTTTATATACCCAGCTATTCCTATCATCCTCTTAGTTTTACAATTGAAGAGCAATGCATACACTGTTCTGTGTACATACTTTAGCACCATATTAGCATCTGATCCTCTGGTAGACCAGGTCCTCTAACTTCCTTGGTCTGGGGCTTTAAAAATTTTTCTCATCCAACCTGAAACTTCATAGTATTGTCCTCAGACTGGAAGAGCCAAAGATATCTCTGCCATCTCCATTCAATAGTAAGATACCATCTATTTTAAACATAGATCTTCTCCAATTACACATAATGCTTCTAGGAGAAATGCAGCTACTAGACAGGATTGCCTCACATTTCCTGCATTCCCAGAATATTATTTTTTATCTTGAGAACAAGCTTCTTCCCAGAACCACATCTCATAATTAATTAAATTAACACAAACTGCAAAAGAGGTTAATCATCACTGTCCATAGCTTGGTATACAATGAAAAGCCTGTTAAACCATTTTGAACTCTTCCTTTGACAAATAAAATGTGCTTATTTTAATTTTTCACAGCTGACAAAACACAATAAGGTCACATTTTTATTTAGCTAAATCACAAGAAGATAGTGCTTGCTTGGGAGCCATGGTGACTAAGCTTCAGTATCTATTTCTAAGACAGTCACTATAAAAACATCCTTGCACCTTTTAATAACTTGGTAAACATTCCTAATAAAATAGAGTTGTATATGATAACACTGTCTCCTGGCATGCCTGAAATACAGACCTAACAAAGTCTTCCCTTAGCACAAAGGGAACTGCTCAATTAACACCTGCAGGTACAGTTACATGGTAGATACGTAAGTACTGTAGCCACCACTGACTAAAAAGGACTGCCTCTCAGATCAGGGGCTGTCCAAAATTTATGAGATTTCTGAGGCCTTTCAGTATTAAGTCCTGCTCCAGAGCTCACTGAAGCAAATAAGATCTTCTCAATGACTCTTAATGGCCTTGACTCAGATCTAGACTGCAACTTTGTTTACTCATGTTTCTTCCATGGTGCTGTAAAAAAAACCCACATTTTTTCCTTCCACAACCACATTATTGTCTTTTTTTTTTGCTATGAGGCTGAGATTGTTTTTATGCCATTTCGTTAGATACACAAAGACAGTGTATATGCTAATCTTTGTGGTGATTTAGTACACCACTGAGGTCTTGATTCTGTAAAGACCTTATTGGGGTAGAGCCACTGAGCCCTGTGTGTCCTCAGTTGTAAGACTTACTTGCCTGGAGGATGGAAACCTCCAGCAGTACCCATCAGGTCTTTTACATAAACACTAGCATATAAAAATATTTTTCTTTTTAATATTTTCAAACACTCATTTAAACAATGTTTATTTATGACTAAGAATAGCTAAAAGTTTCTCATTTTGAGAAGACCATACAGGATTGTGAATCTGAGAAAGGAACAGGATTTCCCAGTCCACAAGTTTAAAGCTCTATTTTGAGTCTTGGTGAATTAATCATACTGTAAACATACTTGAAAGCATTTTATCTTATTTCTAAAGGTGTATTTGAAAGGTTCTTTGCATCTGAATAGAAATAGGATAATAATCAGAAAATGTACTCTCCTGACACCCGACAGGAAAACTGAAAATAAAGCCAATGTAACCAGTACAATCCCATCTCTATGTTACTCTCTTGTTCTGGGCACCCTCAATTCACATCCAGTCTGAAAACAGATGAGATGGAGATGCAGGACCAAAACAACCACGTTAAGTTACAGCCATGCTATTATTTTACTGGATAATTGTTAGGGACAATTGCATTAGGCACTTGAGGAAATGCCATACAGAACACTCTCAAAGCAAGCACCAGCTGGGAGGAGACCAAGCTCTGCAGGCACCGTCTAGATGTCGGCCCCAGACTAATTCACCTTGTAGCCTTGGCCCTGGCTCAAAGTCCCTCATCTTCTTGGCAAAGTCCGTTGCTGAGGGATGACTGCAGACAGTGACCAGTTTCACCGGACCTCACTCTTCTCAGCATGCTACACCCCCTCAGCAGAGTAATAGCCCTACCTGCCTCTGAATGCAACTTCAAAGGCAGCCCAGCCAGACAGCCAACCCTGTACTCAATAGCTGGACCTCATCATACTGCACAAACCCAGTGTAACACCACCAATTTCAGTAGCACCTTCATAACAAGCTTTTTGGACACTTTCTCAGTCCGCCACTGGTCAGCAGAAAGTTAATCTTTTCTACAAAATATGACTCAGACAGAAAACGCTCACATACATGATACTGTAACGGCAGATATCCTGCCTTGCAGGACTCATTTTCTTTTAAAGGACTTTCCAAAGATTGTTTCCCTCCAGTGGGAACAAGAAGAATGCCAGATGGACATCTTCTGCTTGGGCAAGACCATACTGGACTGGCTCCACACCAAACCACAGAAACATGAACCAAAGATAAGATTCTCGGTGAAAATTAAAACACAGTGTTACGGAGGAGTACAGGAACAAAGACATCTAGGAGCCATGGGGACATAAACAGTCCAGAGAACTTACTGAAGTTTGTAGTTGGCTGGAAAAAAAAGTTACTGGCATGGAGTCTTATTTAGAAACAAAGAGAGTAATGCCTTGATTAATCCCAAGAAGGTAGTAAAGTTACAAACAGTTGTAATACATGTCAGATCATAGAAACATAGAATTGTAGAATGGTTTAGGTTGGAAAGGACCTTGAAGATCATCGAGTTCCAACCCCCCTGCCATAGACAGGGACACCTCCCACTAGACCAGGTTGCCCAAGGCCACGTCCAGCCTGGCCTTGAACACCTCCAGGGATGGGGCCTCAACAACCTCTCTGGGCTACCTGTTCCAGTGCCTCACCACGCTCAAAGTGAAAAGCTTCTTCCTAATGTTCAATCTGAACCAGCCCTCTTCTAGTTTGAAGCCATTCCCCCTCGTCCTATCACTACATGCCCTAGTAAAAAGTCCTTTCCCAGCTCTCCTGTAGGCCCCCTTTAGGTACTGGAAGGCCGCAATAAGTTCTCCCCAGAGCTTTCTCTTCTCCAGGCTGAACAGCCCCAACTCTTTCAGCTTCTCCTCATAGGAGAGATATATATCTTATACTGTGGTCTAAATAGCAGAACTCCCAGGGGCAGAAATATCCCAAATAGTCTTCAATGATTTCCGTTGCTGACACAGCTACCAACATTCCCATTAAGAACAAATGCTGTCCATCAGTTTTACGATGAATGATTTGGGCACTCAGACACTTTCGCAGATCCTTACAACTAGCAGCTGTACTTATTTAGAAGCGCACAATAGTCTGCACGACATTTTCCATTGTGTCACAGAGTAGCTACGACACCATTTTCGTCTGTGTTTTCACAGCCTCTTCTGCTTTTGTGGTTGTGTGGGTGGACAGGCATGGGCAGTACATGCAAGTCGCAGCAAGGAACCCTTAAGCGTATGAGCGCCGGCAGAGGAAGTCACTATGCATGCATGCTCGACTGAGACCCTTCCAACTGTGATTCCAGGAAAACCTTGCATGGCCCTGGGTGGAAAAAATGGTGTTCGGATGGTAAAATTAGTGCAAATAGGGAAACGGGACACACTTACTGTGTATCCTCTCACACTTTTTACTCCAGCAAATTAAAATCCAACTGGAAATTTCTGTATGGTGTATAAGAGATAAACGTCTACTGAATTTTGAGTTGTCTCAGTGATGTGTGTCATGTTGCCAATGTATTCCTGTTGTTTTCGTTCCCACTGCTTTCTTTTCTAACCTCCTATGCTCATGGGTGGAAGTTCTCATAAAGGGAATGGTCAAGGGAAAGATATAGCGTTTTAACAAATATGTGCATTTCCCTTGCAATAGTCCTGGGATTCTGAAAGCAAAGTGAAATATGGATAGCATCTGCTGCATAGATATATGAGTAATGTGCAGGAGAACCGGAATTCATTCCTTCGCCTAAAATATAATCAACCTGGTCCATTTGAAAAGCAAAAATAAAGAATACTTTTTAAAAAACCAACATTTTCTCTAGAGCAGTCTTATGAGCTGTAAGGCCAATGCTCCTTTCAACCATGGATGATATATTACACCCTGAGCAGGGGTGAAAACCACAAGGGCAAGAAAAATAACCCAAATCTTTCCCTTAGTTTATAGACAAGTTGCCTTGTAAACTTCTCCCAGAAACTCCTCAACCATCTGTTGTCTTCTCTCCCACAGCTAAAATATGCTAAATTCTAGCAACAGACCTTAAACAAACACAAGGGCTCTTCAGGGAGATGAGCAACAACGCAAACCCCGAGCTGTCCTACTTTCAGAAATGAAGCAGAACTGATTGGAATAAGGGAAACGACCACTGCTGAGAGGAGATGTGGCAGGCCCTAAACAGTCACTCACAGAAGGTCCAAACATCGCTTAGCAGCTTCTTTTCTCCTCTAGCAAAACTCCCAAAGTTTTGAGAAGGAGGACAGACAAGGGACACAGCTGCACACACACCAGCAGTCCTTCACTTGCAGCCTCACTGCGTGCCAAACCCATGCACGTACAAACATGCAGACGTGGGGAAAGAGGAATGCACATTTCTGGACCCCAGCTGAGGTACAGCAGAAGCAGACAGTACGTTAATCCTGTTTGTTGCAGAATGGCAGACTTAGATGGTTCCTGCTAATATAAACGTACTAGAAGAGGATAACAAAAGGGAACACAACTCCTTATTCACACTAAGGAGAAGCATCCCTTAACAAATGCTGCAGAAAACTAAGCCCATAATCTCTTAAATATTTGGAATCGTATCTTAAATCATTTGGTGCAAGTTGTCTCTCAGCAGCCCCAGACCTCAAAGGCTGAATGACTGCACAGCACTTTAGACAATGAAATAAATATTTGTCTTTACAAAGGCAATATTTCCTTGTTTCCACTTAGAGCTAACATTAACTGTTACAAACCAGCACACTTAAAAAAAAAAAAACTTCCTGTACAACCAAGAACATTTCAAACATATGTACTTAAGACACTTTTAAAAATTATATACTGGTCAAGAGAGCAAATTATTTGCATTTTTGAAATAATAAAAGCGGGAACCACCACAAACACAACTGTAGCAGGATTTTTTTTTATGAGACATAGTACTAATGTAAAGTTGATGGAGAAAGGCACGACTTCTATCCCATCCATCTTTTCTTCTCACAAGATCAGTTCCTACAAAGTTTAACTTGGAGCTTAATTTGTGTTTATTTATGTGAATCATCTGGTCTTAAAAATGGGTTTACCAGGGTTTTGTATGTCTGCCTGCCTGCCTTTCTGTTCTTCTTTTTACATTTTCCACTTAACATTTTAGGAAGATCCAGCCTGTTAACACCAGTGTAACAAAGACAGCAGTCTCAACACCCTGCTAAGAAAAGACAGAAGTGTTCATAGGTTTAAAATCCATCTGATACGCAGCTCCTCTGATGGAGCAGAGGTAAAGGACCTGATTCTGCACCTACGTTTAAAGCCCATCAGTCTTTTTATTCATTGTACTGACTTTGAATTTTGTTCCTATTCCACCATTAGTTGCAATGCTGTACAGGTGGAGAACAGCAGGTCACGGCGATAATTCATCAAACTGCGGAAAAGCAAGAAACGTAACGAAAGGTCAATGTTCACAAGCAACAGAAACGTACTTCAGAGCAAAGCCGTAGCACAAAGGTTGTCAAATGGCTGGCTGAGGGAGAGGAAAGAGGAGGTAGCCAGTCTAACAAGGCTCTTCACTCCAGCCCAGAACCGAGAAGGGAAGCCAAAGACTAGAAGCAAATCAAGGCTGCTGCCAAAGGAGAGTGAGGAAGAAGTCGTTAAGAATAAGAACAATAAGCTCTGGGAATGAACCCCTTGTTAACATAAAATGCCACGTGGATCTGCTTCTCTTGGGGGTTGTAGGTTAAACCTGGAGGGCTTTCTGGAGGCAATGCATTTGCTGGAGAGCTCCGGGCCCTTTAACCCCAGTGGCTTACAGGAGTCAAACTAGCAGGTTTAACGGTCCTTTCAGCCCCCAGCTGCTGTTGCCTCTGCTACTTCCTTTGGGATCAGTACGATGGTGTCTGAAGGGAGCCTGGGTGGAGGTGGCAGAGAAGTATGTCAGCCTTGGGGGCCAGCCAGCTTTCTTATCATTTGGGTGCAGCGTATTCAGAAAGCAAATCAGGGTTTTTTTCTTTGTTCGTTGCAGCAAAGGGAGTCTTGTGGCTGAAACGAGCTGTCTCAGGGGCTGTGGTTGTGTCAGGTCCCAGAAGCACTAATGCCAGGGGAAGCTGAAGGGCTGGAGCCACAACAGCAGAGCAGGGGACTGTAGCCCACAAACTCCTGAACAGGGTCCCCTCAACTGTCACAAAGTCAGGGATCAACATTTTCTTGTACCCCACATTCCTGCATTGCCCAAAACAGTGGAGTCCCAGTCTCCTCTGGAATCAGGCTCTAGTACAGATCATGACCAGGTTTGGACAGAGTTCCCAGGGT
The DNA here is from genome assembly GCF_965231255.1 of Vanellus vanellus. Classification (NCBI taxonomy): domain Eukaryota; kingdom Metazoa; phylum Chordata; class Aves; order Charadriiformes; family Charadriidae; genus Vanellus; species Vanellus vanellus. Next base: position 124,315,065 of record NC_138905.1, on the reverse strand, counting down.
CTGAGCTGCTCACACCTGGAGGTGGCCGTGAGGACCCCCTGAGGGCTCACGTTGGCTCCAGGAGCTTTTGGAGCATGCAGCCCCTGGCAGAAGTCCATGCCCCTGCTGCCTTGCATTTCCCTGCTCAGTATGTGGCCCCCAGTACCAGAGCAATTGCCTCCTTTTGGTTTGGGCAAATGAGAAAGATACTCTGGGGCAAGCTGATATATGAACTTACGGTGCATCAGCTGCTTGGCAAGAATCGCCTGAGAGTGTGTTGTCAAGTGGCAAAACTCATGTCCTTTTCACTGCTTTCCAGAGGACTTCAGGGAAGTAACGTGAGAATGAGCAGTGTCCACAGGGCAGCTGACACCCTGCCAGTTCACATCCTGCTTTATCCCAAGAAAAATTACTTCTGTGTCATTAAAGGCAAAACCTCATCTTATATATAATCAGATTATGGCAGATCTTAACTTCTTTTAATAGAAAAGAGCAGGGCCTTCAAAATTTCTCCTTCAGAAATGAAAGTCAGGATGAATCATCTCTGAGATTTGTCTAGACAAAGATCATCTTATTGCCTTGACCCATCAAGGGAGCACTTAGCAGCTCTCTGTGATGTAGATCTTTTCTAAATCTCTCTCTTTCTTTCTCTCTCAATTTTTCATACTGAACCTCCACTGCTAAGAAATACATCAGATGACCTCAAAGGGAAAAATAAAGTTGCAATCCATAAGCTGCAAAACAAAACTCAGAAATAAAAAGTCACTTGTCTCAATCTGAGCTGTAACGTATAGCAGTGTACATAACTCCACCAAAGCTTGTCCACATTACATCATACAACTATCAGTGATGGGAAAAGGACAAAGAGACCATATTGCAATATTAGCTAGAGACAAGTGCAAGAAAAAAAGAAGAGGTCAGGAGAGCTAGAATTAAAATATTACAAAATACTGCATACACGCAAAGAATGGTGCAAGCAAGTTTAGCACTGGGGGCCGAAGGAAGACGTTGGAGAGCTGATCATCAGTCGATGAGCCACGCAGTGTTGCTTCTTGTTTACTTTCTGGGGCAAGCCCTGACCTAGTGTGAACAGAAGAAAGAGGGCTGCATAGCCACGGCTGCGTTTCACGGCACGGCAGCACACACAAAACCAGACAGTATTCATAGGCAGATCCCCGCCTGCACTCGCTGGAAGACTGACGGCTATTGACATGCCTCTAATTGTAACACTGTTCAGTGTATTATACCAATTATGGAATCAGTCTTAATATCCTGACCTCTACACCTCCTGAAAGACTGGGTTTTTAGGGGAATTCAGCCAAACCACTCATCTGTCCGACAACCGCATTGTATGCCACGCTACGCTCCATCTACACTTTTTATTGCAAATGGTATTGGAGGGAATTTTTTAAGTTATTTAAAGGCCAGAACAGCTTTTGACAATAAAATGGAACTAGAGTTCTCATCAAATCTGCTCCTGGTAGTAGTAACATTTTTGATCAAATAATTCAATAAACAAGACAAGACATACAGATTTCAGTTCCTGTTCCTCACTACTTGGCACCCGTATCACATCCTGTTGTCTTACAGAGTTTCCTATTTGACTGTGCTATGAGGAGAAATAAACCTTTTTCTAAATTTTCTAATTTCTAATTCTAAAGACAACATTAAAATGTTATTGTAGGTACCTGATGGGCATTGTTTTGGTCTGGACACTAATGTATCCAGGAATACAGCTGGGTTTTTCTTCAAGGAGGAATCTTTTCATATCAGTGATTATTTTCCAAAATTTCCTAGATTCTTTAGTTCATTATAGCAGGACAGACGCATGTTTGCTTTCTACTGCTGTATTAAGAATATTTCCTATATCTGTTGTTCTTAAAATAGCTTTCTATATGGTCCCCTTAGACTGTCAGTTTGAGACACTATATCCATTTCCAAACCCATGCTTAATATGTTTCGTTATCTCAAATCAGAGCTCATTCATTTTAACAATGTAATACTGACATAAACAAAAACATAAGCAAGTTACAATTAGATATATAAAATCACCGGCAATATTTTTTGGTTTAATCTGCTTCCTAAAATTCTTGATATCCAGTGAGATATAAAACCAAAATCTTTAATTTGTACAACAAATATCTGTATGGCATTTTATACTTATGTCCTTAGAGTAACGTTTAGTCTTGAGCCTTTACTAAGTATATTTGCATTTGAAAATATCTCACCTGTTCAGCCATTGCCAAGATGACCCTTAAGCATTTTCTCTGAACATTTCATTAGCTCTCTTCCCAGAAGATCATGATGATAAGAAACAATGAGAGACCTTCGTTGTAAGACATTGTATGAATTTAATCTTACTACAGTTTGGGAAAGCTGAGGTTTGAAATTAGTTTTGGTAGGTCCTACATACCTACATATTTTAGTTCTAACAAGAGATCAGTCGCTTTATGTATCATGAACTCCCTCTTCCTGCTCTCTGTAGAGAGTTTGCCAGCCATTGGGATCCAGGCTCAGCTGTGATGGATGTTTTTAGTTGCTCAGAGGATTTCTGATGTGCTGTGTGTTACATGGGATAAGAAATGGCATGCTGAAGAAGTTGTCCTGGAAAACAACATCCTCCTTTTGGAGAAGGAAAACTTCAGCTGCACGGTCTCAGACGAACCTGCTCCTTCTCTTCCAGGTACCTGCATCTGAGTTTATTCTGTGTTTGTTCTTCATCTGTGCCCACTCTCGTCATTCTTATGGTTAAGGTATTAAACCTGGGCAGAACAAAATAATCCTTCTCCATAAGGCATTTCACACTCCAAAACCTGTGACCTCTGTTTCCACAACAGTTTCTTTGATGCATTATCTAGTGTCCTTAGCAAATGAGCTTTTGCCACTCGTGACCAGACCAAAGCATACCTGGCAGAAACGAAGCTGAGAAAAGGAGCAGAGGGCAATTCAGAGAGCAGGAGCACTCTTTTGCTCGGGATCACTCACAACACAGGAGATCCACACAGGACAATGTGCACTAAGTAAGAGAGGCTCAAGAGACGTTTTCAGCAATTACATACTGTTCTTGCTACTTTTTTCTTCTCAACACACCC